>NW_011494644.1:5122541-5140142 GCF_000754665.1 Bison bison bison
AGAATTGATGCTTTTAAACTGTGGTGTTGGAGAAGACTCTTGAGAGTCCCTTGGACTGCAAGGAGATCCAACCAGTCCATTCTGAAGGAGATCAGCCCTGGGATTTCTTTGGAAGGAATGATGCTAAAGCTGAAACTCCAGTACTTTGGCCACCTCATGTGAAGAGTTGACTCATTGGAAAAGACTCTGACGCTGGGAGGGATTGGGGGCAGGAGGAGAAGGGGACGACAGAGGATGAGATGGCTGGATGGCATCACTGACTCGATGGACGTGAGTCTGAGTGAACTCCGGGAGTTGGTGATGGACAGGGAGGCCTGGCGTGCTGCGATTCATGGGTCGCAAAGAGTCGGACATGACTGAGCGACTGATCTGATCTGATCTGATCTGATGTAGTAGGAAACCTGAGGGACATTTGGGAACAAAGATAAGACTAGTTCAAGTATTGCCTGCACCCAGAATTTAAAGTGACCAATTCTTTTGTACTGATGCAAAATCCAAATTGGCCCAGTGTGTGCAAACTCACTACAGTCAGGAATGTTTTGGTTGCAAGAAACAAAAAACCAGCACAGACTAAAAAGGAAAGTTATTGGCTGTCATCACTGAGATACTGTAATGAGGAAAAGTACCAGCTTCAAGTATGGCTGTATCTGCATATCCAAATGATATCATTGGCTCTCTCTCAAGCCCTACTCTGACTTACTTTCTCTGTATTGATTTGCTTTTCATCAATGTTTCACATGGTGGCAAAGATAGCATCAACACCTCTAGACTTCTGTTTCTCTTACGCCAATGACCCCAGCAAAAAAGCTGTGCCCCTATTTCAATAGTTCCAGGAAAAGTACTGAGGAGAACTCTGGGGTTAATTTTTCTAATCTACAAAGAATTTATGCAAATTGAAAAGATTTAAAAAATTCAATAAAGAAATAGGCAAAGGGTAGGAGTAGGCAATTTTCAGAAGAGGAAGTGCAGATGGCCAATAAGCAAACTAAATTCTGCTCATTTTTATGGGGGAAGGAAAATGTAAATAAAACTGACAATAAGATCATGTTAGAAATTCATCAGTTTGGCTAAAACTGAAATGATTCACAATCCATGATTTGTGATTGTGTGGGATAAATAAAGGCTCTCATATTTTGCTGGAATGAGTAAGATTGCTTTAACCATTCAAAAAAAAATCTAGAAGTAGCTGCTGAAATTTAAAATATATATACTCTTTGACCCAGCCATTTAACTTTGGATAAATAGAAATAAAAATACCATATCAGTAGCAAAATATTTATTACACAATATCTGATACTTGCAAAAATATGGAAGCAATCTGAAAGTCCAAAATAGGGAATTATTGAATAACTAATATTATTTGTGTTCTGGAGTTTTATGCAGCTATTAAAAATAGTATTTGGCTATACATCTATAATCTCTTTCTAAGTAAAAATAGCAAATTGATACAGTAAGACCCCATTTTTGAAAAAAACAAAAATTTATTGCAGTGACTTTTTATATATGAAGGTTTGCATGCTGCTGCTGCTGCGTTGCTTCAGTCGTGTCCGACTCTGTGCGACCCCATAGACAACAGCCCACCAGGCTCCCCCGTCCCTGGTATTCTCCAGGTAATAACACTGGAGTGGGTGAAGGTTTGCATGAGATGGGGAAAAATATGGAAAGATACATACTAAATAGTTGATATTAGTTACTTTGAAGGGAAGGGGTCTTGTGGGTATATATTGCTATTGTAGTTTGAAAAAAAATCATTATAGTTTATATAAAAAAAGGAAAAAGTGTTCTCATGTCCCTGAAACACATTATAACGAGGGTCAGGTACAGAGTGGCATCCTAAATCTTAGGGTGGGCATAGGGGAATATGCATGTCTCGTCAAGGCTCTTTTCATGGAAAGTTGGTTTAAAGCTCCTTCTGGCCAGTACTGGCTGTGATGTTTGCACTGCCAAGCTCTGCCACAAGGGGATGTATCTGTCATCTGTTGACCCTGATCACACTGGGCCTTCTGTCTGAAGGATGGACACATTGGATTCATGGGGGGCCTCCATCTTATATTTCAGCAAATGTGATATATGCTGTGCCTGCGATTCATAGGTTCTCTTATGAATTGAATCTGTTGAGTCTGGTTGCCAAAAGGTCTTTGTGTTCATGAGATCCAAGCCTTGTGATTTTATTTGGTTGTGTGAAGGCTCCTATTGTTAATGTTGTCCATAGATCATGCATGGAGG
The DNA here is from genome assembly GCF_000754665.1 of Bison bison bison. Lineage (NCBI taxonomy): Eukaryota > Metazoa > Chordata > Mammalia > Artiodactyla > Bovidae > Bison > Bison bison. The sequence goes on from NW_011494644.1 coordinate 5,124,768, forward strand.
CCTGATATTCAAACTGAGTAATGGACTAAAGGGCAGAGGACTTTTGGCTTATTTTCCCTTTCACTTCATTGTTATTATTTATTTGTTTATTTTTGGCTGTGCCGGGTCTTAAGTGCAGCACACGTGATTTTTCTTTACATCATACGGGATCTTAGTTCTCTGACCAGGGATCCAACCTGCGACCCCTGCGTTGAAAGGTGGATTCTTAACCACCAGACAACCAGGGAAGTCCCCATTGTTATTCTTATTTCAATAATAACAACAGCATTGTGAGACATAACCAGGGAGCTGATGTTATTCTTGGGGATTTATATCTGTGTCCCCATTAGTCAGCACATCCATCTAGCAAACGCTCCTGGTGTGTTAGGCATGGTGCTAGGCACGCCATTGACCTTCTGCTCTGTGTTTTCCACATTAATACTAAACAGCTATTACTATATGGAAATGAGGAAAAAAGAACAGCCTCCTAAGTAATAATTGAGTCAAAGGAGAAATAAAATATATAATCAAAGACCATTTAGAGAATAATGAGAATGTGAATAATACATATGAAAACTTATAGGATGTAGCCAGAGCTCTTAATTTGCTTTTTATTGTTGAAAATAAAAATGAGTAAAGTTAGCTTTAAAAGAAGTATGAAAATTAGCACAAAATTTTAAAGACATGAAGAAAGATAAATCCTTTCAAGAACAAAGCAGAAATTCATGGGTTTGAAAACACACACGCTCAAGGATAAATACATCCAAGAGGTGACTTTTGGAAGGAAACCAATAATATGGATAAACCTCTGGCAAATTGACTGAAGAGGGGAAAAAACAAAATAAAATTTTAAATGATGAGGAACTCTTAAAACCCAAGATATTACAATGTACAACTCTTTGTAAAGAAATGAAAAAAACCTCAGTGCTGCAAATTCTTTAGTGAAGTATGAATTATAAAAATTGACTCATGAAAAAGTAATAAGTCTAAAGAGAAAATAACCATATTAAAAATAAAAAAGTTAAAGTGTTACTAACTGGGAGCTCTGAAATAACCTCCTTGAATAGAAATTTTTCTAATGTGTTTTTTTTCATATTTTCCAGCGACAGATTATTCTTGCACTTGACAAATGGTTCCAGATTATAAAAAAGCATGGAAAATTCTCTAATTCATTTTATGAGGATAAAGCAACTCTGAAATCCAATCTTGAAGAAGTTAGTGGAAAAAAAGGAGAGAACAGAAGACCAAGGAACTAGATGAAAAACTATAAATAAAATAATAGCAAACAGAACTCAATAATACATTAATAGAATCATTCGCCATGACCATGTCAGATTCAGCCCCAGAATGCACAGACTTTCGTCTTTCAGATCATTTTATTTAAAAAGAAATAAAACTTTCAACTAGTTGAGGAGCCCTTTTTGTGCCTCTTCTGGACTCCATCCTCTTCCTCCTTTGCTCCCACCCTCCGTCCATCCCTCACCCCCTTTTAAACAACAGTGATAACAACTATTTTGGAGTTGGTATTTATCCTCCTAATCTGGATTTGGAGTCTCTACAACTTTTATGTGTTCACAAATATTTAGCTGCATATTACTCTGCTGCTACTGCTAAGTCACTTCAGTTGTGTCCGACTCTGTGCGACCCCATAGACAGCAGCCCACCAAGCTCCCCCGTCCCTGGGATTCTCCAGGCAAGAACACTGGAGTGGGTTGCCATTTCCTTCTCCAATGCATGAAAGTGAAAAGTGAAAGGGAAGTCGCTCAGTTGTATCCGATTCTTAGCGACCCCATGGACTGCAGCCTACCAGGCTCCTCCATCCATGGGATTTTCCAGGCAAGAGTACTGGAGTCGGGTGACATTGCCTTCTCCGACATATTACTCTATGTGTCCTCAATATCCCATAGCTGATTTTATTCTAAATGTGTCCCACCAGAACTTGCTTGGCATCACTTTCTTAAGATGGATCCATGCTGATACAAGCAGAACTTGCTCATTCATTGTATAAATGCACCATATTTTATTTTAACTATTATTTTTTGCACCTGCACATTTAGGTTATTTCCTTCTTTCGGTGGCTACTGTCAACAATAATACAGCAAACATTGTGTACCCTTCCCCACTTGCCTGTTGCAGTGGTCTCCTCTCCTGTCATCAGGGTATGAGTTCGCTTTTCCACATCCTTGCTAACCCTTGTATGGGATGAGCTTTTATTTCCGTTTTAATTTGCGTCTCCCTGATTACTAGCAAGGTGGAGGTTTTTTCAATGTTCATTGATCACCAGTTATATTCTTCTCTCTGAATTATCTGTTTACATCCTTTGTCTATTTTTGGGGGGTGGGGGTGGGGCATGCTACAAGGCTTGTGGGATCTTAGTTCCCCCACCAAAGGTTGAACCTGGGCCTCGGCAGTGAAATTGAGGAGTCTTAACCATTGGACTGCCAGGGGATTCCCCTTTGCCTAGAGTTAAAAAATCTTTTTCCTACTGATTTTTAGGATTTCTTTATATATTCTGGATGCTGATCCAGAACTATTTAATAACAGAAAACCTATTAATATATTATATCACAGAAGTAGATTTTAAAAAATACCCCATGTGATATGTCAATAGGTACTCAAAAGACATTTTTCTCTAGAACTTGATATGTATTCCTGGTAAAAAACTCTGAAAATTTAAGAATAAAAGCACAAAAAAAGTACCTCTTTTAAACAAGGTGTACATCAGACTTGCTGTTGAGACATCAAATGCATTCCCATTAGAGATAAGGATGCTTACTGTTATGGGCTGAATTGTTCCCCCCACCCCCAGTCCCACCCCCCACTGCTACTCAAATTCCTATGGTCAAGTTCTAACTCCTAGTACCCAGAATGTGACTGTGTTTGGAGGTACAGTCTTTAAAGAGGTGCATGCATAATTTAAAATGAGGTCACTAGGATGGGCCCTAATCCAATATGACTAATATTGTTATAAGAAGGGGACACAGAGAGATGACCATGTAAAGACAGAGGGAGAAGACAGCCATCTACAAGCCAAGGAGAGAGGCCTCGGAAGAAACCAACTCTGCCAATACCTTAGTCTTAGAATTGTAGCCTCCTGAAATGTGAGAAAATAAATGTCTGTTGTTGTTAAGGCCACCCAGTCTGTGAGACTTTGTGATGTCAGTCAGTTGAGTTCAGTTGCTCAGTTCTGTCTGACTCTTTGTGACCCCATGGACTGCAGCACGCCAGGCTTCCATGTCCAACACCAACTCCCAGAGTTACTCAAACTCATGTCCATTGAGTCAGTGAGGCCATCTAACCATCTCATCCTCTGTCATCCCCTTCTCCTCCCACCTTCAATCTTTCCCAGCATCAGGGTCTTTTCAAATGAGTCAGTTCTTCGCATCAGGTGGCCAAAGTATCAGAGTTTCAGTTTCAACATCAGTCCTTCCAATGAATATTCAAGGCTAATTTCCTTTAGGGTTGACTGGTTGGATCTCCTTGCAATCCGAGGGACTCGCAAGAGTCTTCTCCAACACCACAGTTCAAAAGCATCAATTCTTTGGTGCTCAGCTTTCTTTATAGTCCAACTCTCACATCCATACATGACTACTGGAAAAACCAAAGCTTTGACTAGACGGACCTTTGTTGGCAATGTAATGTCTCTGCTTTTTAATATGCTGTCTAGATTGGTCATAACTTTTCTTCCAAGGAGTAAGCATCTTTTAATTTCATTAATTTGTGATGTCAGCCCTAGTAAACTAATACACTCACCTTTACCAATATTATGTGGGTGTGTTGTGGCATATTTGACCAATGACCATATGGTGTAACAGAGAAATGAGACACAACTCTGAGAAAGAAAGAGACCAATGCATTATTTATGAATGATATATGATAAGAACTGTAGCAGCGTCAATAGGACAGTTTGTCTGATAACAGAAGTAGTTATCAGATAAGCATCTAAAACTCAATAATCAGTAAGCAAACTATTATTAAATGTCTTATTTGCAATAGCAACAGAATATAAAATAACCAGACTGCTTGTGATGGGAGATGTGCATGAAAAAAACTATAAAAATTTACTGAGCAATACAGATGGTTAAAATAAATAAAAAATGGTATTAATTGCTTGAATGGGAACCTAAAGCATTCAGAGATTTAAATTCCTCTAAAATTAGCTTACAGACTTTACCCCTGGAATTTACATTTTTTAGTAGCTTAATAAAATAATTCTATGGTTCAGTTAGAGCAGTTTGAGAAAGAGTCATAATGGAGGACTTGAAACGCCAGATCTGATTACTTATTACAAAGCCCTAGTAATGAAATAGGATGGCAGGGCTCAAGAGTTCAGAACCAGGTAAGTGGGTCAGATATTTGAACAGTCACCCAAAACGGGAAGTGGAAAACAAATGATGCAAAGATAATCTTTTAAAAATCAAAGAGGAGCGGAAGCTGGAGTAGAGGAACAATGTAGAGCCAGTAAGGCCAGAATAGAGCAAGGGGTACAGTTATCAACCAGTCAGAGGCAACTGCAGGGCCTGATTCTGACCACAATCTTCCTCTTACATCTATTTCTGTTTGCTTTAGAGCGGGGCTGCAAGATGGTCAGGATCACCCTAATCATTGTTGCCCTTCCCTATGGCTGTGTGGAGTTTCTATGAGGGCCCCCCAGTGGAAAGATTTCAAGGAATAGAAATCATACTTGGGATGTGTTTCATCCAGCTCGGGCGGGTCAGGTCTTTATGGTTGGCTGGAACAGTAAATCATGCCTGGGCGGGGCGGGGTGTGGGGTGTGTTCCCCCAAGTAAGTCTCTGGCTCACTCTCTCAGGTGTGGCATAGGCTTTGGAGGGGACTCACCTCACCTCTCCTCTCAACCACAGAGCAGCCTGTGGAGGAGGGATGGCAGGGGTCTTACAAGGCTAACTGTGGGAGTGGGAGGAATCTGGGAAGTGGAAGGAAGTTGGTTGTCTCATTCAATGATCTGGAACAGACTCTAAGTTGTGAGTGGGATGGATAGTGTGAAAGTGGCATGAAGGAGTAGGAGGGTGAGTTATGAGGGAACGCTCCCAGTGTAACACGTGATCTAGCATCAGCTCAGTTCAGTCGCTCAGTCGTGTCCGACTCTTTGAGACCCCATGAATCGCAGCACGCCAGGCCTCCCTGTCCATCACCAACTCCCGGAGTTCACTCAGACTCACATCCATCGAGTCAGTGATGCCATCCAGCCATCTCATCCTCTGTCGTCCCCTTCTCCTCCTGCCCCCAATCCCTCCCAGCATCAGAGTCTTTTCCAATGAGTCAACTCTAGGAATTCGCAAACGTTTACTGGAAGGGGTCAGATAGTAAATATTTTAGGCTCTGAGGATCACGTCGTTGCAATTACTCAGCTCAACTCTGCTCTCAGACTGTGAAAGCAGCCATAGGTGGTAGAGAAGCAAATGTGTGTTCCGATAAAACTTTATTTACAAAAACAAGTGGCAAGTGAGGTTTGGCCCTTGGGCTGTAGTTTGCGGATCCCTCATTTAGAACTTGAGTTTGCAGTTAAACCCATCTCCACAGCTTTGCTGTGTCTTGTACGACACTGACACATTATTTCTTGAGTTTGTTTCCTCATGTCTATTATGGGGGAAATGATAGGTCTGGAGCAGTGGTCCCCAATCTTTTTGGCGCCAGGGACAGGTTTCATGGAAGACATTTTTTTCCATGGACTAGGGGTTGTGGGGTATGGTTACAGGGTAATTCAAACTCATTACATTTCTTGAGTTCCCTGAGCAGGAGGTAGAGCTCAGAGATAGTAAGAGGCTGCAAATACAGATGAAGCTTCACTCACTCACCTACCACTCACCTCCTGCCGTGAAACCTGGTTCCTAACAGGCCATGGACTGCTACTGGTTCCCAGGATTGGGGACCCCTAGTCTATAGGATTGTTGCACATAGTTAGTGCTCAAGAAAGTCAGCTTTCTTGTCGCTTTGTTGTCAGAGTCCTCATTATAAATATTGTGTTTTGTGAGAAGAAGGCACTCAGGAAGGTCATCCCAGGACAGACACTGTCTCTCTCCTGGATTAAAAATAAAATCAGAACACCAATTCTACTTAACACTTTCGTCAGTAGACATGAGTCTTTAACATTTTCTGTAACATCTGTTGGCAGGTCTTTGGCTACTCTTCGCATCAAATCTGAATTCCTGAAGGATCGATGGTCATCTTTGAAACTTCAAATCAGAGGCTGAACTAGTGGTTTTCACAGAACTCACGTCAGGACTTTTTTGTTGTTTAGAAGATACAAGACATTGTCCCCATAAATAACATTCTGACTTTTCAAGTGTCCATAACACAGCCAAACCATCCTTCTGCACGTTGGCTAAATTTCTTTCTCACCAGGCAGTCATTTGTTGCCCTGGACATTTAGGAAGACATATATTTCCCTTCTACCCTCTCTGCTGCATCAGAGCATCCCCAAGTCCCTTCTCTGGGGACTACTTCTGTGGCGACATTGTTTTGTCATTGTCAGGAGCCAACATGTGGTCTCTGAAAAGCTGGCTTTAATTTGATCAAAGGGCCTCTGGCATTAAGATGTCCAAATTATTTTATTTGATTTTTTTTCAGAGGCAATAAATCAGTGTCTCTTGAAATATATCTTGCAGCCATCTCCTATGCGCATCCCCACTGCCTTGGTGGGGGGACACCATCATCTCACTCCTGGATTATGAGACCAGCTTCCTGACTGGTATCTATGCTTTTGCTCTTACAGTTCCTCACCACAGAGCCCCCACCCATTTCTCTACACAGCAGCCAGAGTGATCTTGGAAAAATGGAGAGTAGATTATAATAAAATATTTTAATGGCTTCCCCTCAATCTTAGAATAAAATCCAAACTCGTTATGGTGGTCTACAAGGCCCTGCCCACCTCTCTCACCTCATCGTGTTGCCTGGCCTACTTGGTTCAGTCACTTCATATTTCTCAAATACACTAAAATCCCTCCTGCCTCAGGACCAACTTCCCTCTGTGACAACACCTGTGTTAGTTTCTTCTTGCTGCTGTAACAAATTGCCACAAACTTCCTGGCTTAAAACAACACACATTTCTTATCCAATAGTTCTGGAGGCCATGAGTCCAAAATAGGTCTCACAGGGTCAAGATGTGTTCCTTCTAGAGGCCCTAAGGAGAGAATACATTTCCTTGCCTTTTCCAGAAGTAGGGGCTGCGTGCTTTCCTTGGCTCATGGGCACATCATGCTGACCTTGGCTTTCAATGTCACATCTCTTTGGGTTCTCCTGCCTCCCACTTTCCTTTATAAGGACTGTTGTTACAGTAAGCCCAGGCGAATATACAGGATAATTTGTTCACCTCACTGTCCTGGACTTAATCACATCTGCTAAGTGCCTTCTCCCATGTAAGGTAACAGATTCACAGGGTCTGGGGATTAGGACATATTGTTATATTCTGATGACCATGCTCCTCTTCCTTGTGGAGCTGATTCCTTTCCATCTCTGGCCTTAAATTTAATGCACCTCCTCAGAGAGGGCTTTCTGCCCACCCCATCTATATTGGATTCTTCAAATTTTCTCTCTCATGACACCCTGTTACTTTTCTTTGTAGCAAATTCCTCATTAACTATGTCCCTATTATTTAAGCCTCTTTTAATTGGATATTTTGTTCCTTAAAACTGAAGGCATTCTTAGCATAGGCCTTAATAACCTGCACCTGTGTCCTCCAAAGATTCTCTGGCCAGAGGGGCCCCTTACTCCCCACATATAAGCCCGATCTTGCCCTGCCCTGGCCTCAGCTGAAATCCTGGAGAAGGAGCAGGTGGATTAGATCTTGGCTTCCACCCAAATCAGTCTTGCCAACAGGCTCTCATGTCCAGAATGTTTTGGATGCCAGGGGCCCAGGCTGCTGATCCCTTTCCAGTGGGGCACTTGGTCGTGGGCAGGGGGTGAAGATTCAAATGTGGAAGGGGTTAACTCTCCCTCCTCCCCCTCACCAGTTAGAGAGCTACTGGCAGGACCTATCCTCATGTGAACCAGCAAATGGTCTGTCTGGTTGGTGTGCTTTCATGCACTAAAATTTATGATATTAATCACAGCTCAGTTGAGAACAGTTTCCAGCTAAAGGCTCTCTGTTTTAGAGTGGGTTTCCCAGAACTAGACCCTGAGTTGAGGCTGTGTGTAAAAGTGATTTATTAGGAGGGGTTCTCAGGGAACACTGGTAGGAGTGGGTAAGTAGGGTGGGGACTGGCAGAGGCCAGGGAAGTGTGATGTTGTCAAACCAGGACAAATGGATGATCAGCTTGGCTCAGTCCCACAGGAGAGCCCTAAGGGAAGCAAGGGTATCCCTCACAGTAGTCCCATCAAGACAAAAGAGCAGGCAGGTTTATAAGCCTGGTAAAGAATCCGCCGGCAATGCAGCAGACCCTGGTTCTATTCCTGGGTCAGGAAGATCCATTGGAGAAGGGATAGGCTACCCACTCCAGTATTCTTGGGTTTGCCTTGTGGCTCAGCTGGTATAGAGTCCGCCTGCAATGTGGAAGACCTGCAATGTGGGTTCGATCCCTGGGTTGGGAAGATCCCCTTGAGAAAGGAAAGGTTACTCACGCCAGTATTCTGGCCTGGAGAAGCTCATGGACTGTAGAGTCCATGGGATCTCAAAGAGTCGGACATGACTGAGTGACTTTCACTTTCACCCATCACTAATTGGTTAAGTGCTTTCCTCTCAAGGGAACCTAGGCACTGCAAGCTCTTGGCACAAACAAAGTGACAGCAGTCCTTGACAATGCAATGCAGGTCCTGGCTGCGGAAAAGCACACCCATACCTGTGTGCAGACAGCGGTGAAGGGATCTGGGTCTGCACACCTGTGCTTATGTGCAGAAATGGCCAAGGGATCTGAGGGCACATGGGCAGGGCATTGAGAGCCCTGCTATGTTCTCCAGCTCCAAGTGGGCCCATTAGTTCTTTCAATACGTATTCCTCCATCTTCCACTCTGTGCCAGACTCTGGAGATGCAGGTCATGAAGACATGGTCCCAGCCCTCATGAAGTTTATGCTCGAGTAGGAGAGACAGACATTAAGTCTGGTGAATGGCTGGGCATGGAAGGTTTCTCTGAATAAATGATGCTGAGCTTGGAGTTGAAGGAGGATGAGACTGAACCAGGCAAACAAGGGAGGAAAAAACATTATAAGCCAAGGGAGCATGTTCAAGGGTCCTGAGGCAGGAATCAGCAGGAGGAACAGAAAGAAGGCTAGTATGTTGGGAGTACCAAGAATAAGGGGGAATGATAAGAGACGAGCCTGTGGCCTATGGATGATTCTTTCCTGTCTGATTTCCTTTCATTTCTGTCCGATATCTTCCAGACTCAGATCTGTGGCCCATTCTACAATATGCTCCCTGGAAGCTGAGGGGAAATGGGGACATAAAGAGGATGTTAGGTGGGAGAGTCTATTTTCAACTGTTCATCTTTCCCCCACTGAAGCTTATAGCTGAAATTAATACATAAATTTACAGCCGCAAGTCAGTTGTGATAAATAATCCCAGAAGTGTTCCGATTATTTACATTTTTATGGAATCTTGCCTGAGCAAACCCAGAGAGCTCACCAGGCACTTGAAGAATTATGTCTTGTTCAAAACCAATTTAATAGCAATGGAAAATAAAGCCATCTGTGGGAACTTGTAGAGCAGAGCAGTAATTTTGTGCCAGATGAGCAATATACAAAAAGCACCAAATCACACCGAGCTCGTGGGAAAGTAACAATGGCAACCTAAATGAACTGTCCGAGAACATCGGCCTCGGAGTGTCTCTTGCTTACATGCTATTTGGACGAGCGTTCTGGTCACATGGTGAGGTGAGTGCGTGCTGACTGAAGACAGGTAATATGATAAAGGAAGAAAGTTGGCTTTATGGAGGGATCAGGAGCATGGGACTGGGACCAAAGAGTTGAGGTTTGCATGTGGGTCCTGCCGCTTACTAGTTGAGCAACATCAGGCAAGTCATTTTTCCTAATTTTCCTAATGGGATAATACATGTGTATTTCTCTCTCCTAGCCAAGCACCCTTTCCCCCACAACATTAGTTTTATCTTCTTTCCTTTTTCATGGTCTATCATTAATTTTTAAAGGCTTTATTAAGGTACGATTTACATATATTAAAATTCACCCATTTAAATGTACAGTTCGATGAGTTTTTAGCAAATTTATATAATGGTGCAATCATTAATATCTCCACAATCCAGTTTTAGGATCCTTCCATCACTCCCCACAGTTTCCTCACTCTCATATATTTACTTATTTTAATTTATTTTTTTATTGAAGGATAATTGCTTTTAGAATGTTGTTGTTTTCTGTCAAACCTCAACATGAATCAGCCATAGGTATACATATATCCACTCCCTTTTGAACCTCCCTCCCCTCTCCCACCCCATCCCACCCCTTTAGATTGATACAGAGTCCCTGTTTGAGTTTCCTGAGCCATACAGCAAATTCCCATTGGCTATCTATTTTACATATGGTAATGTAAGTTTCCATGTTACCTTTTCCATACATCTCACCCTTTCCTCCCCTCTCCCCATGTCCATAAGTCTATTTTCTATGTCTGTTTCTCCATTCAGTTCAGTTCAGTTCAATCACTCAGTCGTGTCCAACTCTTCACAACCCCGTGGACCACAGCACAGCAGGCCTCCCTGTCCATCACCAACTCCCAGAGTTTACTCAAACTCATGTCCATTGAGTTGGTGATGCCATCCAACCATCTCATCCTCTGTCGTCCCCTTTCCCTCCTGCCCCCAATCCCTCCCAGCATCAGGGTCTTTTCAAATGAGTCAGTTCTTCGCATGAGGTGGCCAAAGTTTTGGAGTTTCACCTTCAACATCAGTCCTTCCAATGAACACCCAGGACTGATCTCCTTTAGGATGGACTGATTGGATCTCCTTGCAGTCCAAGGGACTCTCAAGAGTCTTCTCCAACACCACAGTTCAAAAGCATCAATTCTTCGGCGCTCAGCTTTCTTTATAGTCTAACCCTCACATCCACACAATATTACTGGAAAAACCATAGCCTTGACGAGATGGACATTTGTTGGCAAAGTAATATCTCTGTTTTTTAATATGCTGTCTAGGTTGGTTGTAACTTTCCTTCCAAGGAGTAAGCATCTTTTAATTTCATGGTTGCAGTCACCATTTGCAGTGATTTTGGAGCCCCAAAAATAAAGTCAGTCACTGTTTCCACTGTTTCCCCATCTATTTGCCATGAAGTGGATGCCATGATCTTAGTTTTCTGAATGAGTGTTAAGCCAACTTTTTCACTCTCCTCTTTCATTTTCATCAAGAGGCTCTTTAGTTCATCTTCACTATCTGCCATAAGGGTGGTGTCATCTGCTTATCTGAGGTTATTGATATTTCTCCTGGCAATCTTGATTCCAGCTTGTGCTTCATTCAGCCCAGTGTTTCTCATGATGTACTCTGCATGTAAGTTAAATAAGCCAGGTGACAATATACAGCCTTGACATACTCCTTTTCCTATTTGGAACCAGTCTGTTGTTCCATGTCCAGTTCTAACTGTTGCTTCCTGACCTGCATACAGATTTCTCAAGAGGCAGGTCAGGTGGTCTGGTATTCCCACCTCTTTTAGAATTTTCCAGTTTATTGTGATCCACACAGTCAAAGGCTTTGGTATAGTCAATAAAGCAGAAATAGATGTTTTTCTGGAACTCTCTTGCTTTTTCCATGATCCAGTGCATGTTGGCAATTTGATCTCTGGTTCCTCCATGGCCCTCCTGTAAATAAATTCTTCAGTACCATTTTTCTAGATTCTGTATATATGCGTTAGAATATGATATTTATCTTTGTCATTCTGATTCACTTCACTCTGTATAATAGGTTCTAGGTTCATCCACCTCATCAGAGCTGAATCAAATGTATTCCTTTTTATGGCCGAGTAATATTCCTTTGCGTATATGTACCACAACTTCTTTTATGATTGGGTTGTTTGTTTTTCTGGCATTGAGTTGTATGAGCTGCTTGTATATTTTGGAAATTAATCCTTTGTCAGTTTTTCATTTGCTGTTCTTTTCTCCCATTCTGAGGGTTGTCTTTTCACCTGGCTTATAGTTTCCTTTGCTGTGAAAAAGCTTTTCAGTTTAATGAGGTCCCACTTGTTTACTTTTATTCCCGTTATTCTAGTAGGTGTGTCATAGAGGATCTTGCTTTGATTTATGTCATTGAGTGTTCTGCCTATGTTTTCCTCTAAGAGTTTTATAGTTTCTGTTCTTACATTTAGGTCTTTAATCCATTTTTAGTTTATCTTTGTGTATGCTGTTAGGAAGTGTTCTAATTTCATTCTTTTACATGTAGCTGTCCAGTTTTCCCAGCACCGTTTATTGAAGAGACTGTCTTTGCCCCATTGTATATTTTGCCTTCTTTGTTGAAAATAAGGTACCCATAGGTGCATGGGTTTATTTCTGGATTTTCTATCTTGTTTCATTGGTCTGTGTTTATGTTTTTGTGTCTGTACCATAATGTCTTGATGACTGTAGTTTTATAGTATAATCTGAAGTCAGGAAGGTTGATTCCTTCAGCTCCATTCTTCTTTCTCAGGGCTGCTTTGCCTATTTGGGGTCTTTTGTGTTTCCATATGAATTGTGAAAAGTTTTGTTCTAGTTCTGTGAAAAATGCCATTGGTAATTTGATAGGGATTGCACTGAATCTGTAGATTGCATTTGGTAGTATAGTCATTTCCACAATCTTGATTCTTCCTACCCAGGAACATGGAATATCTCTCCATCTCTTTAAGTCATCTTTGATTTCTTTCATTAGTGTCTTGTAATTTTTTATGTACAGTTCTTTTGTCTTCTTAGGTAAGTTTATTCCTAGATGTTTAATTCTTTTCATTGCAATGGTGAATCAGATTGATTCCTTAATTTCTCTTTCTGATTTTTCTTTGTTAGTATATACAAACACAAGTGATTTCTGTGTATTGATTTTATATACTGCAACTTTGCTAAATTAACTGATTAGCTCTAGTAATTCTGATACTATCTTTAGGGTTTTCTATGTACAGTATCCGGAGAAGGCAATGGCACCCCACTCCAGTACTCTTGCTTGGAAAATCCCATGGATGGAGGAGCCTGGTAGGCTGTAGTCCATGGGGTTGCTAGAGTCGGACATGACTGAGCGACTTCACTTTGACTTTTCACTTTCATGCATTGGAGAAGGAAATGGCAACCCACTCCAGTGTTCTTGCCTGGAGAATCCCAAGGACGGGGGAGCCTGGTGGGCTGCCGTCTGTGGGGTCACACAGAGTTGGACACGACTGAAGCGACTTAGCAGCAGCAGCAGCATGTACAGTATCATGTCATCTGCAAACAGTGAGAGCTTTACTTCTTTCCTGATCTGGACTCCTTTTATTTCTTTTTCTTCTCTGATTGCTGTAGCTAGGACTTCCAGAACTATGTTGAATAATAGTGGTGAAAGTGGACATCCTTGTCTTGTTCCTGATTTTAGAGGGAATGCTTTCAGTTTTTCACCACTGAGAATAATGTTTGCTATATGGCCTTTACTATGTTGAGGTAGGTTCCTTCTATGCCCATTTTTGGAAGAGTTTCAATCGTAAATCAGTGCTGAATTTTGTCAAAGGCTTTTTCTTCATCTATTGAGATTATCATATGGTTTTTATTTTTCAATTTGTTAATATGGTGTATCACATTGATTGATTTGCATATATTGAAGAGTCCTTGCATTCCTGGAATAAACCCAACTTGATCACGGTGTATGAGCTTTTTGATGTGTTGCTGAATTGTTTGCTAAAATTCTGTTAGGATTTTTGCATCTATGTTCACCAGTGATATTGGTCTGTGGTTTTCTTTGTTTGTGTTGTCTTTGTCTGGTTTTGGTATCAGGGTGATGGTGGCCTTGTAGAATGAGTTTGAAAGTGTTCCCTCCTCTGAAATTTTTTGGAAGAGTTTTAGAAGGATAGGCATTAGCTCTTCTCTAAATATTTGATAGAATTCTCCTGTGAAGCCATCTGGTCCTGGGCTTTGTTTTTTGGGGAGATTTTTGATCACAGGTTCAATTTCAGTGCTTATAATTGGGTTGTTCATAATTTCTAATTCTTCCTGGTTCTGTCTTGGAAGATTGAGCTTTTCTAAGAATCTGTCCAGTTCTTTCAGGTTATCCATTTTATTGCCATATAGTTGTTCATAATAGTCTGTTATAATCCTTTGTATTTCTGCCTTGTCTGTTGTAACCTCTCCTTTTTCATTACTAATTTTGTTGATTTGATTCTTCTCTCTTTTTTTCTTGATGAGTCTGGCTAAAGGCCTGTCAATTTTATTTGTCTTCTCAAGGAACCAGCGTTTAGTTTTATTAATCTTTACTATTGTTTCTTTCATTTCTTTTTCATTTATCTATGCTCAGATCTTTATGATTTATTTACTTCTATTAATTTTTGTTTTTTTGTCCTTCTTTTTCCAACTATTTTAGGTGTAAAGTTAGGTTGTCTATTCAATGTTTTTCTTGTTTCTTGAGGTAGGATTGTATTGCTATAAACTTCCCTTTTAGAACTGCTTTTGCTGCATCTCATAGATTTTGAGTTGTTGTATTTTCATTGTTGTTTGTTTCTAGAAATTTTTTTATTTCCCTTTTGATTTCTTCAGTAACCTGTTGGTTATTTAGAAACATGTTGTTTAATCTCCATGTGTTTGTGTCTCTTGGTTTTTTCCCTTGTAATTGATATCTAGTCTTGTAGCATTGTCATAAGAGAAGATGCTTGATACAATTTCAATTTTCATAAATTTACTGAGGTTTGATTTGTGACCTAAGATGTGGTCTATCCTGGACAATGTTCCGTGTGCACTTGAGAAGCAGGTGTATTCTTCTGCATTTGGATGGAATGTCCTGAAGATATCAATGAGATCCATCTCATCCAATGTATTATTTAAGAATTTGTTTCCTCATTAACTTTCTGTTTTGATGATCTGTCCAGTGGTGTGAATGGGGTGTTAAAGTCTCCTACTATTATTGTGTTACTGTCAATTTCTCCTTTTATGTCTGTTAGTGTTTGTCTTATGTATTGAGGTGCTCCTCTGTTGGGTGCATCATCGGTTCATCAGTTCAGTCGCTCAGTCGTGTCCAACTCTTCATGACCCCATGAATTGCAGCATGCCAGGCCTCCCTGTCCATCACCAACTCCCGGAGTTCACTCAGACTCACGTCCATTGAGTCAGTGATGCCATCCAGCCATCTCATCCTCTGTCTTCCCCTTCTCCTCTTGCCCCCAATCCCTCCCAGCATCAGAGTCTTTTCCAATGAGTCAACTCTTCGCATGAGGTGGCCAAAGGACTGGAGTTTCAGCTTCAGCATCATTCCCTCCAAAGAAATCCCAGGGCTGATCTCTTTCAGAATGGACTGGTTGGATCTCCTTGCAG
>NW_011494644.1:5140383-5163962 GCF_000754665.1 Bison bison bison
GGGACAGGATGCCATGATCTTCGTTTTCTGAATGTTGAGCTTTAAGCCAACTTTTTCACTCTTTACTTTCACTTTCATCAAGAGGCTTTTTAGTTCCTCTTCACTTTCTGTCATAAGGGTGGTGTCGTCTGCATATCTGAGGTTATTGATATTTCTCCTGGCAATCTTGATTCCAGCTTGTGCTTCTTCCAGTCCAGTGCTTCTCATGATGTAGTCTGCATATAAGTTAAATAAGCAGGGTGATAATATAAAGCCTTGATGTACTCCTTTTCCTATTTGGAACCAGTCTGTTGTTCCATGTCCAGTTCTAACTGTTGCTTCCTGACCTGCATACAGATTTCTCAAGAGGCAGGTCAGGTGGTCTGGTATTCCCATCTCTTTCAGAATCTTGGGTGCATAGATATTTACAATTGTTATGTCTTCCTCTTGGATTGATCCCTTGATCATTATGTAGTGTCCTTCCTTATCTCTTGTAATATTCTTTATTTTAAGGTATATTTTGTCTGATTGAATGAGGATTGCTACTCCAGCTTTCTTTTGCTTCCCATTTGCATGGAATATATTTTTCCATCCTTTCACTTTCAGTCTATATGTGTCTTGAGATCTGAAGTGGGTTTCTTGTAGACAGCATATATATGGGTCTTGTTTTTGTATCCATTCAGCCAGTCTGTGTCTTCTGGTTGGAGCATTTAGTCCATTCACATTTAAAGTAATTATTGATATATATGTTCCTATTGCCATTTTCTTAATTGTTTGGGGTTGATTTTGTAGGTCTTTTTTCTTCTCTTCTATTTCTTCACTATATAAGTCCCTTTCACATTTGCTGTAAAGCTGGTTTGGTGGTACTGAATTCTCTTAACTTTTGGTTGTCTGAAAAGCTTTTTATTTCTTCATCAATTTTGAATGAGATTCTTGTTGGGTACAGTAACCTTGGTTGTAGATTTTTCCTTTTCAGTACTTTAAATATATCCTGCCATTCCCTTCTGCCCTGCAGAGTTTCTGCTGGAAGATCAGTTGTTAAGCATATGGGGTTTCCCTTGTATGTTACTTGTTGCTTCTCCCTTGCTGCTTTTAATATTCTTTCTTTGTATTTAGTCTTTGTTAGTTTGATCAGTGTGTGTCTTGGTGTGTTTCTCCTTGGGTTTACTCTGTATGGGATTCTTTGTGCCTCTTGGACTTGATTGACTATTTCCTTTTCCATGTTGGGGAAATTTTCAACTATAACCTCTTCAAAAAATTTCTCATAACCTTTCTTTTTCTCTTCTTCTTCTGGGACGCCTATAATTTGAATGTTGGTGGGTTTGATATTGTCCCAGAGGTCTCTGAGACTATCTTCCATGCTTTTCATTCTTTTTACTTTATTATGCTCTTCAGAAATTATTTCCACCACTTTATCTTCCAGCTCACTGATTCATTCTTCTGCTTCAGATATTCTGCTATTGATTCCTCATGGAGTATTTTTTAATTTCAGTGATTGTGTTGTTTGTCTCTGCATGTTTATTCTTTAATTCTTCTAGGTCTTTAATTGATTCTTGCATTTTCTCCATTTTGTTTTCAAGGTTTTTGATCATCTTTACCATCATTATTCTGAATTCTTTTTCATGTAGTTTGCCTATTTCCTCTTCATTTCTTTGGACTTCTGTGTTTCTAGTTTGTTCCTTCATTTGTATAGTATTTCTCTGCATTTTAATTTTTTTTTTTAACTTACTGTGTTTGAAGTCTCCTTTTCCCAGTCTTCACGGTTGAATTCTTTCTACCTTTTGGTTTCTGCCCTCTGAAGGTTGGTCCAGTGGTTTGTGTAAGCTTCATATAGGGTGATATTTGTGCTGAGTTTTTGTTTGTTTGTTTTTCCTCTGATGGGCAAGGCTGAGTGAGGTGGTAATCCTGTCTGCTGATGATTTGGTTTGTATTTTTGTTTTGTTTTTTGTTTAGATGAGGCATCCTGCACAGGGTGCTACTGGTGGTTGGGTGATGTCAGGCCTTATATTCAAGTGATTTCCTTTGTGTGAGTTCTCACTATTTGATACTCCCTAGGGTTAATTCTCTGGTAGTCCAGGGTCTTGGAGTCAGTGCTCTCACTCCAAAGGCTCAGGGCTTGATCTCATTACATTGTCCTTCTAAAAAGATGCCTTTAAAAATGCCTCCATGGAAATCCACTTAATTGCTTTTCCATCTCAGCACATTCTTTCCTCTGGCAGAATATTTGATGTAGAAGCTAAGAATGGTCTAATCCACTCTATGACAATGATTCAAGGAAGCTTCTCCAAATAATTTCTTCTTTACAACCGAAGACCTGGGGTTTCATAGAGATGTTCACCGCCATTCCAAATGGCCCTGGCATCAGGTCAAGCAGACACCTCAGCCATGGAGAAGCCATGTTGGTTATGAGTGTTGCTCTTAGGCATCCAGATTTTTCCAAAGAACCCTGACCGATGGTTATGATTCAGGAGGATGTATAAGTCCAGCTGCCTGGGTTTTCTTGAATCCCAACCAGATTTGCAGCCCCCCCACCCCAACCCCCAAAGGAATGCGAGGACCACCGACATTGGCTGCTTGCAGGAAATTTGCTGTTTCTGGCGTAAATAGTCTGATGGGGAGGAAGAAACGGGGATGCAGTCAGAGCATGAAGGGCAACGTGAGGTCTGAATAGGAGCTCTGTATGGAGAGACAGAGACCAGTCTGCAAGCAAGAGCCTCACGCCCATTTACAGTCGATTCCAGCTCCCACCTCCAGTTCAAGGTAACTATGGATGTATTTGCCATCTCTGTTCTAGAAGTTTCATGTAAATAGAATCATACGGTATGTGGTCTATGAGTTTGACTTCTTTCACTTAGCATACTCTTTTTGAGATCTGTGTCACTGCTTAGCAATGGTTTGTTTTCTTTTATTGCTAGTATGGAAACATCACATTTTGTTTAATAAGTAATTTGGATTGTGTAGGTTTTGGCTGTTATGAATTGCTGTGGACAATTGTATGGGTGTCTTTGTGTGGACACGTATTTTCATCTCTCTTGAATAGACATCTAGGAGTAGAATTGCTGGGTTGTATGGTAAGTAACTTTTTAGGAAGCTATCAAATTGTTTTCTGAAGTGGTTATGCCATTTAACATTTCCACCATCAACATGAAGATTGCAGTTGCTTTGTGCATTCTCACTAGCACTTGATTTGTCAGTCTTTTTTACTTGACTATTCTAAAGGGTGTGTTGTGGTTTAAATTTCCATCTCTGTCATGGCTAATGGTGTTGAGCACATTTTCATACACTGATTATCCATTGGTATATCCTTTTTGGTGAAGGGTTCGTGTAAATCTTTTGCCCATTAAAAAAATTGGATTGTCTTCTTCCTACTGAATCATAAGCATTTGTTTTTCTGGATACAAGTCCTTTTTTAGATATGTGTTTTGCAAACATTGTCTTTCAGCCTGTGGCTTACCTTTTAATTTTTCTTAGTGTTATCCTTTAAAGAGCAAAAGGTTAAAATTTTGATGAAGTATAATTTTTCAATTTTTTCTTTTATGGATTGTACTTTTAATGTCATAGCTAAGAAATGTTTGTCTAGTCCAAGGTCACAAAACTCTCTCTTATATTTTCTGCTAGAAATTTTTGCTCTTATATTTAGATTATGATCCATTTTGAGTTAATGTTTGTGTGTAGTGTGAGGTACATTAGTACCTCACATTGCTATGCCCTCCTCCAGGGGACCTTCCTGATCCGGAGATTGAACCTGTGTCTTTTACATCTCTTGCACTGGCAGGTGGGTTCTTTTGCACAACCACCATCTGGGAAGCCCTACTAAGTGCCCAGCATTATCCTAAACACTAATTCTATAAACTCACAAATGCTTACACCAAAGCTGTAAGACACAGACTACCTCACACTAGTATGTTACATTCTAACATAAGAATATTCAATTGTTCTTGCACCACTTGTTGCAAAATTATTCTTTCCTCACTGAATTACTTTGGTCCTTTGTTGAAAATCATTTGACCATTTATGTGCAGGTTTAAACTCCAGTACTTTGCCACCTGATGTGAAGAACTGACTCATTTGAAAAGACCCTGCTTCTGGGAAAGATTGAGGGCAGGAGGAGGAGGGGATGACAGAGGATGAAGTGGTTGGATGGCGTCATTGACTCAATGGTCATGGGTTTGGGTGGACTCTGGGAGTTGGTGATGGACAGGGAGGCCTGGCATGCTGCAGTTCATGGGCTCGTGAAGAGTCAGACATGACTGAGCGACTGAACTGAACTGAACTGATTTCTTCTTTTGAGGAATAATCATTCTCCCATTTGATAAATGTTTGTGGGACAGTAATAGAGTGGGCACAGGAACCAAGCTGGGATCCTCTAATGCTTTCTATCAAGGATTTGAACCCTGAGAAGCAAGGGTTCAACTGAACGGTGTGCAGTTACATTCAGCTTTAATGATAGTTTCCTACCCAGACTCATTCCATAAGACTCTCAATAATAAGAATGAGCAATCCATGTAGTATTTAATTTAGCCCATGTGTACGTGCTAAGTCACTTCAGTCATATCTGACTCTTTGCGACCCTATGGATTG
This sequence comes from Bison bison bison, assembly GCF_000754665.1. NCBI lineage: Eukaryota > Metazoa > Chordata > Mammalia > Artiodactyla > Bovidae > Bison > Bison bison. The sequence goes on from NW_011494644.1 coordinate 5,144,944, forward strand.
TACCCCACCAGGCTCCTCTGTCCACAGGGATTCTCCAGGTGGGAATACTGGACTGGGTTGCTATGCTCTCCTCCAGGGGATCTTCCTGATCCGGGGATTGAACCTGTGTCTTTTACATCTCTTGCACTGGCAGGAGGGTTCTTTTTCACTACCACCATCTGGGAAGCCCTACTAAGTGCCCAGCATTATCCTAAACACTAATTCTATAAACTCATAAATGCTTACACCAAAGCTGTAAGACACAGACTACTATTGTCCTCATTTTATAGTTGGGAAAACCAAAGCAGGCAGAGTCTAAGTAACTTTGTTGTGGTTGTTTAGTCACTAAGTCACCTCTAACTCCTTGTGACTCCATGAACTGCAGCACGCCAGGCTTCCCTGTCCTTCATTATCTCCCTGAGTTTGCTCAAACTCATGTCCATTGAGTCAGTGATTCCATCCAACCATCTCATTCTCTGTTGCCCCCTTCTCCTCTTGCCCTCAATCTTTCCCAGCATCAGAGTCTTGTCCAACAAATCAGCTCTTCATATCAGGTGAAGGATTGGAGATTCAACTTCAGCATAGTCCTTCCAATGAATATTCAGGGTTGATTTCCTTTAGGATTAACAGGTTGGATCTCCTTGCTGTCCAAAAGGTACTCTCAAAAGTCTTCTCCAGCACCACAATTTGAAAGCATCAATTCCTCAGTGCTCAGCCTTCCTTATGGTTCCAACTCGCACATCCATACATGACTACTGGTAAAACCATAGCTTGGACTATATGGACCTTTGTCGGCAAAGTAATGTCTCTGCTTTTTAATATGCTATCTAGGTTTGTCATAGTTTTTTCCCCAAGGAGCAAGAATCTTTTAATTTCATGGCCGCAGTCACCGTCTGCAGCGATTTTGGAGCCCAAGAAAATAAAATCTATCACTGTTTCCACTTTTCCCCCAATCTATTTGCCATGAAGTGATGGGACCAGATATCATGATCTTTGTTTTTAGAATGTTGAGTTTTAAGCCAGCTTTTTCACTCTCTCTTTCATCTTTATCAAGAGGCTGTTTAGTTCTTCTTCACTTTCTGCCATTAGGGTGGTATCATCTGCACATCTGAGGTTGATATTTCTCCTGGCATTCTTGATTCCAGCTTGTGCTTCATCCAACCCAGCACTTGGCATGATGTCCTCTACATATAAGTTAAACAACAGGATGACAGCTCTTGATGTACTCCTTTCCCAATTTTGAGCCAGTCTGTTGTTCCATGTTCAGTTCTAACTGTTGCTTCTTGTCCTGCATACAGGTCTTAGGAGACAGGTAAGGTGGTCTGGTATTCACATCTCTTTAAGAATTTTCCACAGTTTGTTGTGATCCACACTGTGCAAGGCTTTGGCATAGTTGGTGAAGCAGAAGTAGATTTTTTTTTCGTAATTCTTTTTATTTTTCTATGGTCCAGCAGATATTGGCAATTTGATCTCTGGTTCCTCTGCCTTTTCTAAATCCAGCTTGTACATCTAGAAATGATTGATTCTAAGTAAATTGCCCAACCTCAAAACCAGTATGTAGCAAGGCTATGATTTGAACCAGGAAATCTGATTCCAGAGACCATGCCTTTAAACATCAGGCTATCCTATCTTTGTTGAGCTTCCTCTTTCCTAACCTGTGGAGGTGTTTTTGTTCCTGCCTACTCCAAGGCCTGGGTATAGTCTGGAGGCGACCTTAGAGGGTCCAATCCCCATTTCCTCCCAGTAAATCACCTGTGTCTGAATTACCTACAGTCAGTTTTTGTTTCCTCAACCAAAGCCCCTTAATAAGTCCAATCCACAAAGTCACGGCAGGGATTTAAGAAAGATGATGCAGGTCAACCACTGAGTGCAGTACTAAGACACAGCATATCAGTAGATCTCAGAGATGATGATGATGATGAAGATAGTGATGATGGTGGGGAAAATGATGCTAATATAAAAATATATGTCTTATCAAGCCCTAAACCTAGGGATCCAAATCCAGGAATGAAAAGCAAGAGAAAGGATATCTTACTTGCACTTGGCCTTATGGGAGGGTCCGTTTGGTGGCTATATTCATTATCTATTGGTGTATAACAAATTATCCCAAAGTGTATCAGCTTAACACAACATTGACCCCACAGCATCTGTGGATCAGGAATAAGTCTCCCATGAGCCTGCAAACAGGCTACTGGCTTGGGCTTTATTATTATCTGAAGGCTAGACTGGTAGGGAATGTGTATCTGCTACCAACCTCACTTATGTGGTTGCTGGCAAGCCTCAGTTCCTTGGCATGTGGGCTTTGACATAGAATTTCATGTGACATGGCAGCTGGCTTTCCCCAGGGCAAGTGATCCAAGAGAGAGCAAGATGGAGTGCCCAAGATAGAAGCCTCAGTACTTTTATAACTTAAAAAATTTTTTTAAATTAATTTACTTTGTAATTGATGGATAATTGCTTTATAGAATTGTGCTGGTTTCTGCCAAACATCAACAGGAATCAGCCATAGGTATACATAAATACCCTCCCTCTTGAGTCTCCCTCCCATCTCCCTCCGCATACCACCCCTCTAGGTTGTTCAGATCAGATCAGATCAGATCAGTCGCTCAGTCGTGTCTGACTCTTTGCAACCCCATGAATCGCAGCATGCCAGGCCTCCCTGTCCATCACCAACTCCCGGAGTTCACTCAGACTCATGTCCATCGAGTCAGTGATGCCATCCAGCCATCTCATCCTCTGTCGTCCCCTTCTCCTCCTGCCCCCAATCCCTCCCAGCATCAGAGTCTTTTTAATGAGTCAACTCTTTGCATCAGGTGGCCAAAGTACTGGAGTTTCAGCTTTAGCATCATTCCTTCCAAAGAAATCCCAGGGTTGATCTCCTTCAGGATGGACTGGTTGGATCTCCTTGCAGCCCAAGGGACTCTCAAGAGTCTTCTCCAACACCACAGTTCAAAAGCATAGATTCTTCAGCACTCAGCCTTCACAGTCCAACTCTCACACCCATACATGACCACAGGAAAAACCATAGCCCTAACTAGACTAACCTCTGTTGGCAGAGTAATGTCTCTGCTTTTGAATATGCTATCTAGGTTGGACATAACTTTCCTTCCAAGGAGTAAGCGTCTTTTAATGTCATGGCTGCAGTCACCATCTGTAGTGATTTTGGAGCCCAGAAAAATAAAGTCTGACACTGTTTCCACAGAGCCCCAGTTTGAGTTCTCAGAGTCACACAGCAAATTCCCATTGGCTATCTATTTTTCATATGGTAATATAAGCTTCCTTGTTATTCTCTCCATACATCCCCCCCTCTCCTTCTCCCCTACACCCTGTCCATAAGTCTGTTCTCTGTGTCTACGTCTCCACTAAGAGTTAGTCACTCAGTTGTGCCCGACTCTGCCCATGGATTGCAGCCCACCAGGCTCCCCTGTCCATGAGATTTTTCGGGCAAGGATACTGGAGTGGGTCTCCATTTCCTTCTCCAGGGGATCTTCCCAACCCAGGGATCGAACCCGGGTCTTCCGCACTGTAGGCAGATTCTTTACCAACTGAGCTACAAGGGAAGCAGTGTCTCCACTGCTGCCCTGCAAATAATTTCATCAGTATCATCTTTCTAGATTCCATATATATATACATTAGTATAAGGTATTTGTTTTTCTCTTTCTGACTTACTTCAGTCTATATAATATGCTCTAGGTTCATCCACCTCATTAGAACTAACTTGAATGCATTCCTTTCTATGGCTGACTAATACTCCATTGTATACATGTAACACAGCTTCTTTATTCATTAATCTGTCGATGGACATCTAGGTTGCTTCTGTGTTCTCTCTATTGTAAATAGTGCTGCAGTGAAGATTGGGGTACACGTGTCTTTTTCAATTTTGGTTTTCTCGGGGTATATGCCTAGTAGAGTCTTTTTATAACTGTATCTCAGATGTGACATGGCATCACTTCTGCATTTCTGTTTGTAAGAAGTCAATTAGTAAATCCAACCCACACTCAAAGGGAAGGGATAAAAAGAGGGCATGAATATTTGGAGGGGGAACACTAGGGATTCTCTTAGAGGCTGTATATACCACCGTGACAGTCTTGTGGGAACCAAAGTTAGGTGAGGATGTACCACCCAAGGAAGCCAAAAGAAAGAGCTTGAGAATGAGTTTGAGTAAAATTCCTTAGAGAGATGTCTACTCTCTTTAATCCTGAAGAATTTCTTAGAAACTTCCCATCAGTAGTCTTATTTGAGATGGATCAAGATTGGCTTTATAGCTTTTCATGGGAAGGAGAATAAACTAACCTGGATTCAGGTTCTCTTTCATTTATTGCATCATTAGACATCTACTGAACATCTACCCTGTGTCAGGCACTATGCCAGAGATACCTAAGACCTCAAGGGGTTCAAAATTCTAATGATAGAGACATAAGATAAAACAATTGTAATAGAACTATGTACAAGGTAGGGCTTCCCTGGAAGCTCAGCTGGTAAAGAATCCGCCTGCAATGAAGGAGACCCTGGTTCGATTCCTGGGTCAAGAAGATCCCCTGGAGAAGGAAAAAGCTACCCACTCCAGTATTCTTGCCTGGAGAAGCCCCATGGACAGAGGAGCCTGGCAGGCTACAGTTCATGGGGTCACAAAGAGCTGGACATGACTGAGCGACTAAGCACAGCACAGCACATGTACAAGGCATGGTAGTGGCACAGGAAGGGAGATATCCAACTCTGCCTGAGAAGTTCAATGAAAGATTCAGAAGGAATACTGAGGCTAGGCCTTGCAGCATGCATAGGCATTTGCCAGCAAAGGGGACGTGTGAAGGCATGAGAGGAGGAGGACACACGAGGCGGTAATAGTATATACAAGGGTCTGCCATGTTCAGGGAAGTGTGAAGTTTGTTGTGGTTGAATGGAGGGTAAGAGTGGATGGGTGACAGATGAATCTGGGTATTTTCAAGGGCCGTATATACCATGTGGGCTTCCAGGTGGCGCTAGCGGTAAAGAACCCGCCTGCCCCTGCAGGAGACGTAAGAGATGCAGGTTTGATTCCTGGGTCAAGAAGATCCCCTGGAGGAGGGCATGGCAACCCATGGAGAATCCCATGGACAGAGGAGCCTGGGGGGCTATTGTCCACAGGATCGCAAAGAGCTGGACATGACTGAAGCGACTTAACGCTCATGCATATATCTTGCAGAGGATGTTTTACTCTATCCTGGGTGGGACAGAGACACTCTGAAGGAGATTACACCCTGAGGTGGTGTTGGATTAAGATTGAAAATGCAGCTGTGATTTCCACCACAAGGTGGGTTCTTCTTCAGTAGTGTGTCTTCCCACTAACACAGCAGACTAGGTGGCTTAAACAAGAGAAATTTACCTCTCACAGTTCAGGAGACTGGAGGTCCAAGATGGAGCTGTTGACAAGTCTGGTTTCTCCGGAGGCCTGTCTCCTTGGGTTGCAGATGGCTGTCTCACTATGTCCTCACATGGCCTTTTTTCTGAGATGCCCACCACGGTGTCTCTCTTTCTTGTTCAAAGGACACCAGTCATATTGAATTAGGAACCCTCACTTATGACCCCATCTATCTTAGTTACTTCTTAAATGCCCTAGCTCCAAATATAGTCACAGTGGGGGTTAAGATTTCAACATATGAATTCAGAGAGGGGGATACACAATTCAGTCCATAACAAATAGCTATCATTTTATGAACCGTGTATTATCTCCTGGGCCCTGTGCTAAGTAACTCCCATGCAATCTTCCATTTCATCCCCATGCCATTGCAACCTTGGATGAGTTACTTAACCTCTCTATGCCTCAGTTTCCTCATCTGCAAAATACTTGCCTTATTGTGTTGTTATGAGTATTAAATGAATTAATATATTTAAAGCATTCAGAACACTGTCTGGTGCAGACTGTTCGTTAAACATATGAATAAACTCTCTCTAAGATATAGATAGAATTAATTTCCTCATGTTACAGACAAGAAAATCAAGACCTTGAAGGAACAGAGGTTGGCTGGCAGAACCGCTTGAATTCAGTGCTGTCCTAATCACAATGCTATCATTTTGGATCTCTAAAATGGGCTTAGGGGGGTCTCAGAGCTTGATAGATTCTGATGTGTTTCTCAAGGGAAGGGAGCCTGGCTAATCTCACATTTGGAGAGCAAGGCTTATCAAAAAGCAACTGCTGGCCAACAGTCCGGTCTACACCAGGACTGACACCCTGATCTGCCACCATCTGCTGCCTCAAATGATGAGTAGGGACTTTTTTTTCCCCCAGGTGACAAAGTGGGAATACAGCACTGATTTATATATGGATGCATTTGGAGAAGGCAGAAATTCTAGTGGTGCTGAAGCAGAGGGTGTCTGATATGGGGGCGACATGCCACACTAGTGGTCATTGGGATTTGTATGTCTTGCCTGCCCTTTGTGTTGCAAGCCACAGGGAGATACTGGAGATTTTTAAATAGGATATCCTCATCAGTATTAGGAGAAGGCAATGGCACCCCACTCCAGTACTCTTGCCTGGAAAATCCCATGGACAGAGGAGCCTGGTGAGCTGCAGTCCATGGGGTCGCTAAGAGTCGGACACGACTGAGTGACTTCACTTTCACTTTTTGCTTGCATGCATTGGAGAAGGAAATGGCAACCCACTCCAGTGTTCTTGCCTGGAGAATCCCAGGAATGGGGGAGCCTGGTGGGCTGCCGTCTATGGGGTCGGACAGAGTTGGACACGACTGAAGTGACTTAGCAGCAGCAGCAGCAGCATTGGTATTAAGCCACAAGAATGGATTTTGGCCAACCTAGGCTAAAAAATTCAATTAAAATTGGAACAGAAGTCAAACAATCATATTTTTGAAAGATTTGCCCCAAAGATCTAGGCAACAAGAAGTAACAGAAAACCCCTCAAAGAAACTTCACTATTTTTCTTTCTCTGCAAGAACCACCTCCAGCTGTAGTCCAGGGAGAAATAATCTGATTGGCTTAGCCTGGGTCACATGACCAACACTAGAAGGGCAGCAACCTCTCTATTGAAATGCACTAGGGTAAGTTCCCTAAGTAAAAGTGGATGCTCTTACCTGAAGACAGGAAGTTGTTGAAAACACAAGGGGAGAAGTTGGAAGCAGACTTCTACTAACTGAGACAGCAGACCTGAGAACCAAACTGGAAAACAGTGCTTTTGTTAACCTTTTACCGGATAATCTGCAGTCCTGTGTACATTGGAGCTGTGCTTAAAATCTGCTTTATGCCTAATTTTATTTTATTTTTATCCATTTATTTTGTGGTCCCACATCAGCCTTTAGAAAAACAACAGGTCATGGCCTGGAAGCAGATCCCAGGGTGGTTGGGGGAGGTCTAGGGTCCTTTTGCAGATAGTCCTGTGTGTAGCTGGGGAGGTCTGGGGAGGGAAGGGTGGGTGGGGAGTGCAGTGGGAGAGGTTGGGGCCACGCTGCTCTGTGCTTTGCCCCCCAGTGAGTCTGTAGCCAGTGCAACAGGGCTTTAGAGCAGACCCCCAAGGGTGGTCAGGAGTATGAGGGCCAGGGCCAGGGTCCAGGGAGCCAAGAGGCCAGAGCCATTACAGGATGGCAGCAGGATGTGGTGCATATGAGCTTGGAGCGGCCATTGTACATGGTCTCAAAGCAGCTGGGCACACAAGACTTGCTCACCTTCATCCTGATTGGGGTGTAGTAAGTCTGTAGTTGTGCCGTAGGTGACCACAGCCAGGCAGCACATGGGCTTGAAGCAGTTCTCTGCACTGTAGGTGCACACGTGGCAGTCCAGAGCCTGGGCCACAAGTCAGCACACCAGAGCCACCAGGAACAGGGCGGGTAGAGGAGCCATGGCTGGAGGTGAGAGGGCAGAGTGGGAGCAGAGAAGTGGAGAGCAGCTGGTCCTCGATTCAACTCAGTCCAGGGCTGGGGGAAGGCACAGGGGGTGTGGGACAACACCTCATCCTCCAGGAGTTCCTGGTCGCCTGAGGCTCTGAAGCCCCTTGTGTTACACAGTCAGCTCTGTACCCCAGCAGCTGGCTGTGCCCCTCATTCTTACAGCCCAGCTTTACAGGGATGTTCGCGAAGCTGTGGCCCAGGCCTAATTTTAGGTTGTGATTTTTCAGATAAATATGAGTATTTTTCAATAGTTAAAAAATTCTGATGGTAGGCAACTAGGCAACTCTATCTAGAAACAGAGGGTGTTTTATGAACAAACATACTTAGGAATTTTTTCAAGTAGTCAATGCTTGAGTTCAAAACCTAAAATGATATACAAATGTATACATGTGAAAGTCTCTTTCCACTCCCAGGCATATAGATAAGCACTTACTAGTTTCTTATGTATGTACCCTTCTGGTGCTTAAAAAAAAAAATTCTGTTATAAATACAGATGGATATATATGGGAAAGACTTGTCCTGGGTTTCTCTCTGGAAGTTGTTGCCCCCCCCCCCCACCCCCCCCCGCCCCGCGGAGGCCTGAAGAAGCTGAAGTTCTATTTTATGAGCCCAGCTCCAGCTCTGTGAGTCTTCCCCTGACCTGAAGTCTTTCGTGGGGACCTGGGCCCTCAGAGTTCTCAATGTTCCGCTTCATTTTCCTGGGCAGGTCCAAAGTTTCCAGGCCTGGGAATGAACGCCCTGTTTCAGTGGAATACTCCAGTTTACTGAGACTGGGAAATTCTGGGGTCAGCTGAGTTTTCACATGCATCCCATTCATCCAGGTTCTCTTGGGCAGAGGTCAACCCTGTTGGTCTTTTGTTTTTGTAAATAAAGTTTTATTGGAACACAGCCACACTCATTTGTTACATATTGCCTGTGGCTGCTTTTGCTTTACAACAGCAGAGCTGAATAACAGAGAAAGGATGGCTTTCAGAGCTACACATATTTTCTACCTGGCTGTTCACGGAAGACTTTCGCCAACCCTGCTGTAGGAGGTGAAAAGCTCATGAGCACATTGCTCTGCAGTGCTTTCCAGTGGTTAGGGAACCTCATGGGGGCCCCTAGTGAGAGACCATCATTTCAGAGAAGCAATGGCTCAGTCAAGAACTGTGGGAATTATCCTTGTTCCTCCTTCCCCTCAGCCTATCCCTGTCCCACATTCAATTCAGCATCAGGCCTGTAGATTTTTCCTCCCAAGTCTCCTTCATTCTGTCCATTCTCTCCATCTCCATCTTCATCATTGCTTTGTCTCTTGCCTAGATCACCTTCCTAAGCCTTCCTCTTCTTCTTGTTTTTGCTCCATCTGTTCTTCACAGAGCAGCCAAAGTGATCTTTGTAAAGTAAAGATCAGGTCAGGTCACCCTCCTGCTTAAAATCCTTCAATGGCTTATTATTGTTCTTAGGATAATGATCCCAAAGGTGTTATGCAGACACCATTTCTCTGCCAAAGTGCTCCCCAGCCTCCCTTCTTTTCCAAAACACTCCCCATTCTTCTGGTGTTACCTTGACCATCACTTCCTTGGAGAGTCTCTCTTGACCTCTCTCACAAGGTAGGGCCTCTCAGGCTCTTGCAGCCCTGTGCTCATCCCCACGTGGGACCTTGTCTCATCACAGCTGCCATTTTACATTTATTTATGTAGGTTTTTTTTGGTGGGGGGGCCTTTTCCACGAGAGGAGGAACCCATATCTGACTCTGCTGACCACTGTGTTCCCAATGCCTTGCACAGTGCCTGGCACATAGTAGACCCTCCATAAATATTTATCAAATAGATAAAGGATGAATCACGTCATCCCAGCCACCTCTGGGTGATGGGAGAGATTCTGAGGTTTTAGGTGCCAGAGTCTCAACTTCATCCCTTGAGAGTCATGTTTATCAGAGTGAGTTGGCAGAGCCAACTTAGGCTGATGCTGGCTGAATGCCATTTGGAGACAGCAGCTGCTGAATTCCTTCCAGTTAGTGTCTCCAGTCCCAGACAGGGTGTACCAGCCTCCAGACTGTGTCCCAGAGATCAGTCATACCAAGAGGGCTGCTTGTCACATTTGCTCCCAGCTCCTCCGTGCCTGGTCTCCCCAGAACCCAACCAGTGAAGATGCTTAATGAGGAAAGAGAGACAGGTGTGTTGGTGCCAGGCCCTGCCACTCCCTTCGCTATCTGTTAAGTATTCCATGGGATCCAGACACAGAATTTTATTTGTTTTTCTGGACCTAAGCTGCCCCCTGACATAGCCAGTGATTGCTTTTTTAAAACCACGAAGGGGAGCTAGGTCCTTTCATCTCCTGATAAGGTGCCAGGTGACAGAGAGATCAGCATCCCAACACATAAATCTGCAACTAATCCTTGGGAATCAATATTTTTCATTAAGAACCTGTGAGAGTTGGGCCATTATGGGGAAAATCTGTTTAGGTTGACACCTTGATGAAGTTATTCAGTTCAGGGGCTTAAGTCATTGAAAGGTAATAAAGAGCACAGAGCAATCTCGGGGCTGGTTAGGGGAGAAAACGATGGGAGTATTGAGCTTCAGTTCAGTGAAAAATGACCTGCTGATTTATTGGGGAATGATGGGGTGCTGGCCTCCTGAGCAGGCTGGGCCAGACACAATCAACATGGCAGCACCTCACTCTCATTGCTTCTCACCATCTGCAGTCACTGCTATTTATAATCTATCTGGCAGTTTTAAAAAAAAGTAGTGGGGAAATATTTAGGGCTCTTGGGATATTTCCATTTCCTACCTTCATACCACTCTTTCCCATTTTGGACTTTCTCCTATAGGTCATGGGAGATAGGGGCATTGAAGTATTATAAACAATCACTAGCCTGCTTGACCCACCATCCAGCTCGTCTGTCTTTGGGTTTTCCATCCCTGGTTTTATGTGCTGGAAGGTCTCCTCATTTGGGCAACTCCTTTGGACCTTGAAGTTGATCTCCCATGGTTATGCAAACCCTCCCCTTGGCACCACAGTCTCCCCTTTCTGTTCCACTCTCAACTCTGGACACCATCTCAGTTTCTGTTCAGGGGCAGCTCCATGGCCTAGGGCCCATCAGGAACCTCACACCAACTGGACCATCTCTGTGGTGCGGTCCCCAGGTGGAGATGATGGAGACGAGACACAAAGGTTGGGAGACACAGATGTAGAGAAGTTTTCTGGTGAAGTGGTAGAAGCTTTAAGCTCTTCTTACTGCTGGCCACAATTTTCTAGAAGGAAGACATGAGGTTTTAGAAACTGGCCAGGGACTCTTAAAAGGATAGCCAGACACGGTGAGAGCCCTGCAGAGCACGCAGTCTCACCAGACCACACCATGGTGTGATTTCCTCCACCTGTGCTCAGCCTGCCTTGCGGAGGGAAGGAGAAGGCATGGTTGTGGGGAGACTTGTTTATATTCAGCCCTGTGTTATTCTGCCACATGTTACAGTTATCTACTTGTCTATTTAATCTACCTGATTAGTCTGTTGGGGACATTAGAATCCACATCTTATTGATTCTTGTATCCCCGGAGCCAGACACAAAGCCTGGTACCTGGGCAGGTGTTTAATGGACCTGGGTGTTTGATGACTATTTTCCTTCCAGTTCTAAACTCGAATGGTTTTTTATTTGTCCAGTGGATCTCAGCCTTCTAAATTCTGGGTACTCAATTCATCCTCCATATCCCCTCCCCCGAGACTCACTTAAAGGATCTAGTCTTTTACAGCCATTTATTTATTAATAGCCATTAATTTATTTAGCCATTTAAAAATCAGGCATTCAATAAGACAATAAATCACACCATGAAAGAGTAGGCACACGAAACACACATATACCCAGCATTTACCTCCACACTCAACCAGTCTGTTGGTTTTGGTTAGCCTTATTCTAGTGCTATTGTAGCTAAATGTCCCAGTTTCACTAGGGATTTGTGACCCACAGGAAATCACTTGTGGGTTCCCTTCCCTCTTCCTCCAGGTGGCAGCATGGAGTAATGGTTAAACCCCTAGATTTTGGAATCAGTTTTCCTGGGCTCAGATCTTAGCATTGCCGCTTACTAGCGGGGTGACCTTGGGTGAGTTATTTAAACTCAGTTTCCCCGCTATAAAAAAGAGGAGTGGGTGGGATAATAAGTAAACCATCTCAAAGAATTGCTACAAGGCCTTTTACAAAGAACTTAGAATATAATGGGCATTTCATAAAGTCTAGGTGATGGAAAAATCACGCAGATATCTGTGCTCTGGGACCTCCATATTCAGGGACCTCCTCATAGACGTCAAGAAGCCCCCAGTCATCCAGACCCTCCGCCGGGAGAAACTGAGTATTGCTTTAGCGTTGCTCCCGGTGATGGAAATCACGGGGAAAACGAACGCTTGCTTACTGCTCTCTGGTTCTGTGTGTATTGATCAGCGTCGCGGGGGTGGGAATGGGGTACTGTTCTAGAAACACTCACTTTGATTCCTCAAATAAATCCCCCCCAGGGTCCTGCTAGGAAACTAATTGGGAGTTGATACTGATGAATAAATGTGCTGCCGCCGCCTGAGGAATTGACCACGCCGGCAGATGGCTGGAGCATGAGAAACACTCTGTCGCGGCCTTCCAAGGGGCCCATCAATAATAGATGGGCTCCGGCCCTCCGAGAGGGAGGCATTGCTGCTGCAGGTATGAATTATGGATGCCGTTTAGGGTAATGCGGATCCATCTCAAAGGTTCCGCTCAGTTTATGTGCTAGTAAAAGCCGGCAATTTGCTTGTGTTCCAGCTATAATTTGCGCTACATTAAGGGACCCTCCTTTCCATAATGGATGTACGGTTGGACGCAGGCGCAGTCAAGCCTCGAGGGCAGTGCCCCCTGGCGGGATGCGGCGCACGGCCAGGTGTGGTCCTGCGCAGCTCATCGCCGCGCTGGAGACCCTTGGGTGTGCAGGCAGATGGAGGCCTTCAGCTTCTCCGAGATTCTAGGAAGAAGTCTCACGCCCTTCTGTGAGTCACCGGTCAAATGCAGTGGATGTTTGTCCGGAGACAAGCAGGGGAAAAAAGGCCTATGGGTTGCTGGTCTAGACAGAAAGACACCCAGGTTTTGCGAGAGAAGCAGTTGGTGAGATGATGATGGAACCAGACTGCCCAGGCTGAATTCTGGCTTTGCCGTTTCCAAGTTGTGTGCAAATTGGCCTTTTTTTGTGTGCCTCTTCGCCCCAAATAACAGTAACCGTGCTGACTACAGAGAGGCTGAAGCCAGCGCAAGCGCGTGAAGGCCAATTGTTGAATTATCAGGACTGTTGTGAGCTGGTTGTTAAAAAAAAAAAGCCATTATTAAAAATTAAATTCTATAAACTTGGAGTTAAATTATATTAAAATCAAAGCAGTAAGACCTCAAAACTCATCAATTCCTAATCATTTGACTTCATTTTACTATTATATATGCCCTTGAGGCGATTTCTGTGTGTTGCATCTGGTTGGGGGCAGCGATCAGACATGCTAGTGGGCATCTCTTCCCAACTCTGAGGTCCAGGGCTCCGTACTGGCATTGTGAAACTGGTGGTGGAGGGAATGTTTATATCAGACACATAGGCAAATGTTTCCCCTGGGAACTGGTTGTTAAAATTTTCAGAGCACACCACTAGTATTGACCTAATAAAATTGCTTAGAGGATTAGCTAGTTAATATGTTTATAACTGCTTTGAACAAGGACTGGCACATCGTAAGCACCACATAAAAACTGGCTATTATTTTTTCATAGGTTTTTCACAAAATTTGCTAGCACAGATCAAAGTGTGTATGAGTGGAGCCCTCTGAGGAACCACAAGCCTTTCTTCTTTTCCAGATCCCATGATACAACAGCCTAGAACAGACTTACTAACTCTCCCCTTGGGGCAAGGATAAACTCAAATTTTGGAGAAAAGGGAAGTTTAGGTTTGCACATTTTCCTTAGCTTTTCAAGTACTTTCCTTTACAGTGGGCAGAGATTCTAGCAAGCTGACCTTGATGAAGGGTGGGCTTCTGGCTCTGTTACCTACTAATTTGAGGATATTATTTCACCTCTTCAACTCTTTGCTTGCTCAGCTGTCAAAAGAGGATAATAACAGTGCTTCGTGGATTTAATTCTAAAGATTCTGCGAGAGCCAGTATAACCTCTGGAATCTGATTGCCTGGGTTCATATCTTACCTCTAGCACTTGCTGGCTCCAATCTTTTAGGGGAAAAAATCTTTATTTCTGTTAGCTTTAGTTTTCTCATCTGCAAAACTAGGATAACGACACTTCTCTTGGTTGTTGTGAGAAGAAGTGGACTAGTATGTTTAAGCATGTTTACCTGGATATTATAAGTGCTTGGGTTTCCCAGGTGGTGCTAATGGTAAAGAATCCATTTGCCAGCACAGGAGACTTGAGTTTGATCCCTGGGTTGGGAAGATCCCCTGGAGGAGAGCATGGCAACCCACTTCAGTATTCTTGCCTGGAAAATTCTATGGACAGAGGAGCCTGGTAGGCTACAGTCCATAGAGTTGCAAAAGGTCGGACTCTACTGAGCAGCAAGCACACACGCGTGATAACTGCTTAATAAATATTAACAGTGACCATAGTTCCTACCTGGAAATTATGTCTCTCACCGCCCCTCGGGTGTGGAGGGGTGGTTAGGCAGATCTGAATGTTGCTGGGGAAGACTCCCCTTCCCTCTCGCTTGTGTGTTACCTTCCTCTGAAAACTGTATCTGACCTTAGCTGATGACCCTCCTGCTCTGATTCCACCCTGAGGAGGAGCCCTCTTGGATAGAGTGCAGCAAAGTGGTGCGCCCCTACTCAAACCTCTGAAGAAAAACCTCCCTGGAGCTAGTGTGAGGATTAAATGAGATAATGTAGCTGCAGTGGTGCAATTCATTAGGAATTTAATATGGCAAAATAGCCTGTCCAAGAATGAACTGCGTCTTGTTTCTCAGCTGGGGGCTCATCAGAAAAGGATGGGATGTTCTTTTTCTTCTCTTGCCCTGGAGGATAAGTGGGTCTTTGTGTCCTTTAAGTTTATACAGGCAGATCTCATTTTATTGTGCTTTGCCTTATTGCCCTTTGCAGATAGTGCTTTTTTTCATTTTTTAACAAATTCAAGATTTGTGACAACTCTGTGTTAAGCACATCTATCGACACCATTTTCCCAACAGCATTTGCTCACTTCATGTCTCTGTGTCACATTTAGATGATTCTCCCAACATTTCAAACTTTTTCATTGATATTATGTTTGTCATGGTGATCTGTGATCAGTGACCATGATTCACTGAAGGCTCAGATAATGGTTAGCATTTTTAGCAATAAAACATTTTTTAGCTCATTCAGAAGCCTAGTGTGCTGCAATCCATGAGTCTGCAAAGAGCTGGATGTGACTTAGTGACTGAACAACAAAACTGATAAAATAGCTTTATTTAATTTTAAAATGGCTTTCCATGTGAAAATTTCCCAAAGCTGGGAGTAACAGTCTAGAGCCAGTAAAGCATTTTTAAATTAGGTATATACATTGTTTTCTTTAGACATAATGCTATTGCACACTTAATAGACTTCAGTATGGTGTAAATATAACTTTTTGTATGTACTGGGAAACCAAAAATATTGTGTAACTAACTTTATTGAGATATCTGTTTTATTGCAGAGGTCTGGACTGAACCCCTAATACCTCCGAAGTATATCTGTACTTGAGATCCTAGGCTGTTGGATCCAGTTATCTGGGAAGGGTCTTCAGAGGGATTTGCTTAAAAGCAGTGTCTGGAGGTTGTCTCTAAAGAGATGCCACCCTGGCAGGGCCATAATATTACTTTCACCTTTCAACTTGAGAGCAATTCATATTGTGATATCTGTCAAGATGTTATGAGGTTCATAAGAGAGGCTCAGTAAAATTTCCCTTCATTTACCTGTGTATACTTTATTACATTTAATCTGAACCCCACATCAGTTCAGAGGTTGAGACCTAGGGCTCTTGAGCCAGGTAGACCCAAGTTCAAATCCTTGATCTACCACTTACCTGGCAGTATGAATCTTGGGTTCATGCACCTCAGTTACATCATCTGTAGAATGAGCATTAGAACAGCGCTGTTTGTAAAAAGGAAAGAACTCTTAGTCCGCTGCTTCAGATATAATAAATACTAAGTAAGCAACGGCTGTTGTTATTGTGTGCTTTATGAGTCAAGTAGGGCAAAATAAATTTCACTAAAGAAAGCAAGAAACAGGGGTTCAGAAAAGCCAAATGTCATCTTTGAGGTCAGGAAGGACTCAGAAACCAAACGCTCAGCTCTGTGGAATCTAAGCCAGGAGGGAACACTTTGTTCCCCCTACAATTTAAAGCCAGCGTTCCACCTGCCTGAGTGTTCCATGTTCCTCAAAGCTTTCCAAAGCTATAAATATTTCTGAGAAATTTGCTAGATCACAGTTTTTGTCTAAGCAGACCACTTTGATTGGCCTTGGCTCCTTTCTTGATTGTTCTGTTCCATGAATCCATTGTTTCAATTTGTTGTGTGGTTTCTGCTGGACTCTTACAGAACCACTTTAAGCTTAAAGAGGAGAGGAGGGTGGGATGTCAGTCTCCAGCATAACACAGACAGTGGAAGGACCAGTCTAATTTGGCTAGAGTTGCCACTGAATCTGCTGGGCTGTTGTTTTTAAAATTTAAGTGGTATGGGTACTCATTTAGTTATTTTTGGAGCCAGTTTTCTGATTATCAAAGCATTATGTGGCAATTATGAGGAAGTTGGAAGTCAAAGGTCCCATAATTTTTTTGAAGGTAAAACAGTCTAGTAAAAACCCAATTCCCCAAATCTCATTGGATTGTGAAAACAATTAACACCTTGTAGAATTTATAGCTTTTCCAATTAATTAATCAATAAATCAATTACCAGAAAATCTTTATTGAGTACTTGTTTTTGTGTGCTAGGGCCAGTCCTGTGATTGTGGTGAAAAAAGGAAATAAAAGCTCTGAACTAATAAAGTTTATACAGTCCTGGAGGGGAGACTAATCTAATGACAATGTGATTAGTGATCAAGGGTTTGGTCCTTAAGGTGGCAGGAGTTGGGACAGGCAATGTAGTATGAACAGGGAGACAGATGAGCCCCCAACAGGATAAGAAAGGTTTGTTGAAAAAATTTGGTGGGGAAATGTCCTGTTTTTTAGGCTACAAGTGAAGTAAAGATGACTCCATTCATTCATCCACCCACTCATTTATCCATCCATCTATACATCCAGTTAAAAATTTTTATTATACTTAATCTTTTGAGGTATAATTGACATAGAACAAACTGCACATACTTAAAGTGTGTAATTTGGAGATGAAAATTGCAACCCACTCCAGTGTTCTTGCCTGGAGAATCCCAGGGATGGGGGAGCCTGGTGGGCTGCTGTCTATGGGGTCACACAGAGTCGGACACGACTGAAGTGACGCAGCAGCAGCAGACCTGGAATTATACCAGTGAAATCCTCACAATTGAGATAATCGTCGTGTTCATCATCCTCAAAAGTTTCCTCTGCTTCCTTGTAGGTCTTCGCGTGCACCTCCCAGACAACCCACTGATTCTCCTTCTGTCAGTGCACATTAGTCTACACTTCCTACAGTTTTATAAAAATGGAGTAATGTAGTATGCACTTTTGTGGGGCCTGGTTTCTTTCACTCAGCATCATTGAGATTTATCATCTTGTAGCGTGTATCAATATTTTATTCTTTCTTACTGTTGAGTAGTATTCCGTTGCATGGATATATCACAGTTGGTTTAATTCACCTGTTGATGAATATTTGGGTTGCTTATAGTTTTTGACTATTAAAAATAAAGCTGCTATGAATATTCATGTACATATTTTTGTATGAATATATACTTTTATTTGTTTCTGGGTAAATTCCTAGGAGTAGAATGGTAGGTTCATATGGTAGGTACATTTTAAACTTTTAAAGAAACTGACAAGCTATTTTCTAAAGTAACTGTGCAATTTTACATTCTCAGCAGCAGTATATTTTCACCACATCCTCACCAACACTTGGTGTGGTCAATCTGAAGTTCTAACCATTCTAATAGGTATCATAGTGATAGGTGATTTTAACTTACATTTCTGTAAAGGCTAATTAATGACTGAATTTTTTTCTGTGCTTATTTACCAATTGTATGTCTCTGGTGAAGTTCTGTTCTATCAAATATTTTGACCACTTTTATTGGCTTGTTTTCTTATGATTGAGTTTTGTCAGTTCTGAATACAATCAGGATATAGATCCCTTATCAACTATTTGATCTATCAATTATATGATTCTCTCAGTCTACAGCTTGTTTTTTATTCTCTTAAAAAAGTCTTTTTGAAAAGCAAAAATTTTTAGTTTGATAAAGTCCAGCTTATCAGTTCATTCTTTTTTGGATCATGCTTTTGATGAGAAATCTAAAAAATCTTTGTCTAGATCAAGGGTCATCAACCTTCTTGGCTGAAGGACCAGTTTCATGGAAGACAATGTTTCCATGGACCTGGGGGTTGAAATGGTCGCAGGATGATTCAAGCCCATTTCAGTTATTATGTGCTTTATTTCTATTAATATTACATCAGCCCCACCTAAGATCATCAGGCATTAGATCCCAGAGGTTGGGAACCCCTGACTCAGATCACGCTTACAAAGGTTTTCTCCTATGTTCTAAATGTTTTACAGTTTAAAGTTTTATATTTAGATCTATGATATATTTTGAGTTAATATTTATATATGAGGTGAGGTATGGATGGAAGTTCATTTTGTTTTTTGCAGATCGCTATCTCATTGTTCTAGTACCATTTATTGAAGGGATTATCCTTTCTCTACTGAATTGACTTTGGGATTTTCTTAAAAAACCAGTTATTTGTACATTGTGTATCTATTTATGGACTCTATTCTGTTTCATTGATCTATTTCTCTATCTTTATGCCAGTTCACACTGTCCTGTTTACTATCGCCACTGGAATGCAAAAGTAGGAAGTCAAGAAACACCTGGAGTAACAGGCAAATTTGGCCTTGGAATACGGAATGAAGCAGGGCAAAGACTAATGGAGTTTTGCCAAGAAAATGCACTGGTCATAACAAACACCCTCTTCCAACAACACAAGAGAAGACTCTATACATGGACATCACCAGATGGTCAACACTGAAATCAGATTGATTATATTGTTTGCAGCCAAAGATGGAGAAGCTCT
>NW_011494644.1:5164062-5164875 GCF_000754665.1 Bison bison bison
TGGAGAAGCTCTATACAGTCAGCAAAAACAAGACTGGGAGCTGACTGTGGCTCAGACCATGAACTCCTTATTGCCAAATTCAGACTTAAATTGAAGAAAGTAGGGAAAACCACTAGACCATTCAGGTATGACCTAAATCAAATCCCTTATGATTATACAGTGGAAGTGAGAAATAGATTTAAGGGACTAGATCTGATAGATAGAGTGCCTGATGAACTATGGAATGAGGTTCGTGACATTGTACAGGAGATAGGGATCAAGACCATCCCCATGGAAAAGAAATGCAAAAAAGCAATATGGCTATCTGGGGAGGCCTTACAAATAGCTGTGAAAAGAAGAGAAGTGAAAAGCAAAGGAGAAAAGGAAAGATATAAGCATCTGAATGCAGAGTTCCAAAGAATAGCAAGAAGAGATAAGAAAGCCTTCTTCAGCGATCAATGCAAAAAATAGAGGAAAACAACAGAATGGGAAAGACTAGGGATCTCTTCAAGAAAATCAGAGATACCAAAGGAACATTTCTTGCAAAGATGAGCTCGATAAAGGACAGAAATGGTATGGACCTAACAGAAGCAGAAGATATTAAGAAGAGATGGCAAGAATACATAGAAGAACTGTACAAAAAAGATCTTCACGACCCATATAATCATGAAGGTGTGATCACTCATGCTCACCTAGAGCTGGACAGCCTAGAATGTGAAGTCAGGTGGGCCTTAGGAAGGATCACTATGAACAAAGCTAGTGGAGGTGATGGAATTTCAGTTGAGCTATTTCAAATCCTAAAAGATGATGCTGTGAAAGTGCTACACTCAATAT
>NW_011494644.1:5165906-5170264 GCF_000754665.1 Bison bison bison
CCAAAGAATTGATGCTTTTGAACTGTGGTGTTGGAGAAGACTCTTGAGAATCCCTTGGACTGCAAGGAGATCCAACCAGTCCATTCTGAAGGAGATCCAACCAGTCCATTCTGAAGGAGATCAACCCTGGGATTTCTTTGGAAGGAATGATGCTAAAGCTGAAACTCCAGTACTTTGGCCACCTCATGCAAAGAGTTGACTCATTGGAAAAGACTCTGATGCTGGGAGGGATTGGAGGCAGGAGGAGAATGGGACGACAGAGGATGAGATGGCTGGATGGCATCACTGACTCGATGGACATGAGTCTGAGTGAACTCCGGGAGTTGGTGATGGACAGGGAGGCCTGGCGTGCTGCGATTCATGGGGTCGCAAGGAGTCGGACACGACTGAGCGACTGATCTGATCTGATAATAAGTCTTGAAATCAGATAGAATTAGTACTTTGTCTTTTTTTCCCTCACAGTATTTTGGCTATTTTAGGTCCTTTGTATTTCCAAAAACATTTTAGAATGAGTTTGTCGATTTCCACTAAAAAACCCTGCTTGTTTGATTTCATGGGATCTATGTTTTAAGTTGGGAGAATTTTCATCATCTTAACAATATTGAATCTTCATGAGTCCGTGAATCAAGTATATCTCTTCCTTTATTTAGATCTTTTAAAGACTTCTTTTAACAATGTTTTATTTTCAATGCATAAGTCTTTCACATCTTTTGTCAGATTTATCTCTAAGTATTTCACATTTTTGATGCTATTATGAATCAGTTCAGTCACTCAGTTGTGTCTGACTCTTTGTGACCCCAGGGACTGCAGCACACCAGGCTACCCTGTGCATCATCAACTCTCGGAACTTGCTCACACTCATGCCTGTCGAGTTGGGGATGCCATCCAACCATCTCATCCTCTGTTGCCCCCTTCTCCTCCTGCAATCTTGCCCAGAATCAGGGTCTTTTCCAATGAGTCAGTTCTTCACATCAGGTGGCCAAAGTACCAGAGCTTCAGCTTCAGCACCAGTCCTTCCAATGAATTTTCAGGACTGATTTCCTTTAGTATTGACTGATTCAATCTCCTTGCAGTCCAAGGGACTCTCAAGAGTCTTCTCCAACACCACAGTTCAAAAGCGTCAATTCTTCAGTGCTCAGCTTTCTTCACAGTCCAACTCTCACATCCATACATGACTACTGGAAAAACCATAGCTTTGACTAGATGCATCTTTGTTGGCGAAGTAATGTCTCTGCTTTTGAATGTGCTGTCTAGGTTGGTCATAGCTTTTCTTCCAAGGAGCAAGTGTCTTTTAATTTCATGGCTGCAGTCCCCATCTGCAGTGATTTTGGAGCCCAAGAAAAGAGAGTCTTTTCCCCATTGTTTTGCCATCTATTTGCCATGAAGTGATGGGATTGAATCCGTGCTCTTAGTTTTTGAATGTTGAGTTTTAAGCCAGCTTTTTTACTCTTCTCTTTCACTTTCATCAAGAGGCTCTTCAGTTCCTCTTCACTTTCTGGCATAAGGGTGGTGTCATGTGCATATCTGAAGTCATTGGTGTTTCTCCCAGCAATCTTGATTTCAGCTTGCATTTCATCCAGCCTGGCATTTTGCATGATGTACTCTGCATATAAGTTAAATAAAAAAGGTGACAATATACAGCCTTGACATACTTCTTTACCAATTTGGAATCATGTCTGGTTCTAACTGTTGCTTCTTGACCCGCATACAGATTTCTCAGGAGGCAGGTAAGGTGGTCTGGTATTCCTATCTCTTTAAGAATTTTCCAGTTTGTTGTGATCCACACAGTGTTTTATTACTTTAAATTTCTGAGTGTTTGCCGCTATTATATAGACATCTAGTTGTTTTTTGTATATTAAAATTGTATCCTGCAACTTTGCTAAACTAACTTATTGGTTCTAGTAGGTCTGTTGATTCCATCAGATCTTCTGAGTAGAAGATAATGTCATCTACAAATAAAGATTGTTTTAATTTTTTTGTTTCTGTCTGGATAGGACATTCTTGTCTTGTTTTTTATCCTTCAGAAAAAGCACTCATTCTTTCATCATGAAGTATGCTATAGTTTAGCTGTATATGTTCTTTATCAGGTTAAAGAAGCTCCCTTCTGTTCCTACATTGCTGAGAATTTTTATTAGAAGTGAAAGTTGCTGAATTTTTATATATGTTCTTGCCTCTATTGAGATGATCATATTTTTTCTTTTTAGTTTGTTAATATGATGAATTACCTGATTTATTTTGATTAGTAAACCAACCTTAGATTCCTGGAATAAACCTTAGATGTCATAATGTATTATCCTTTTTCTATATTGTTAGATTCAATATGTGAATATTTATTTAGCAATTTTGCATGTATAACCGTGAGGTTTTGGTCTGTAGTTTTCTTGTAATATCTTTATCTGATTTTGATAGTAGGGTAATGTTGGTCTTATAAAATCAATTGGAAAGTATTTCTCACTTTGCTGCTTTCCAAAAGAGTTTATACAAAACTGGTATTATGTCTTCCTAAGATGTTTTTTGAATTCATCATGAAGCCATTTATATATACAATTTTTATTCAGGCAGTATAGTTCTCCAAATTTTAAACACAGACTGCCTTGGTTTGAATCCTGGTTACTAAAACTTACTATATATGCGAGCTTGGGGATCTCCAAACACCCATTTGCAAAGTGGAGGAATAACAATGCAAAGGTACCTACATCATACATTTGTTTGTGAGAATTAAATGAGATGATGTACATATTCAGTACACTTATTATTATTACCATATGTCTATATGGGAACAGCTCCCCACTCCAGTATTCTGGCCTGGAGAATTCCATGGATAGTATTCTGGCCTGGAGAATTCCATGGACTATATGGTCACAAAGTATCGGACACAACTGAGTGACTTTCACACGCACACACACACACACACACATCTCCTGAACAAGACTGAACTGTGGATTAGGACAGAAAAGGACCAGTGGGGAGGCCATGTACCGTTTTCCTCTTCAGACACGGCCTCACTCACCTGGGCCTTTTTCTCCTCCCTTACTCTCTAAGGTCTTTGAAAAGAAAGCTGGGCCTATCATTTGATCTGTGACCAAATGAACTTTGCATGGCCTTCATTTCCTCATTCATAAGGAAGAGATAATAATAGCAAATAATTTTACAGACACTGCCAGACACTGTCTTGAAAACAATCCATGTATTCACTCATTTAATCCTCACAACATCTTGTAAGGTGGGTACTATTATAATTCCCAATTTTACTGATGGGAAACTGAAGCAGAGAGAGGTTAGTAACTTGCCCAAAGCTGCCTGTCTAATAAGTGGCAGGATTTGGCTATGAACTTAGGCAGATTGGCTCCAGAGCCCACTTTTTTACCCATTATCCTACACATATGCCTTATAATTTGTTGTTGTTGTGTGCGTTTTGGGTGAGGATTAAATGAGATAACCTGGGGCACACAGAAGAATGTCCAAAAGTGCTCCCTTAGCTTCCACAAGTCTTATAAAACTCTGGAAGGAATAATCTTTTCAACACACTGATTATTTTGTTTTCTCAGCTTCCATCCCCAGTCCAGCTGAGATCCAGGGCTGACTCCAATTAGAAGAGCCTCTTTCAGCAGAGAGGGCAAGCTACAATCCCAGAAAACTCTGACTCTCAAGGCTAGAAGGGCAATGCTGTGGTCCTCTTTATCCTCTTGCCACTCCAAGTGTGGTCCTTGGACCAGCAGCATCACTGTCTCCTGGGAGCTTATGAGAAACGCACGATCTCAGGCTCCCCAACAGACCTACTGAATCAGAATTCACATTTTAACAAAAGCCCAGGTTATTAGTCTGCACATTAAAGTGTAAGAAACACTGTTTTAAATCAATACTTTTTCTGCTTGATCTTTCCAAGCGGTTGCTTGGTTGATAAGCTGATGGAAATTCACCACCACGTCTCCTGACGGTGTGATGCTTATACTGAGTACACATTTATCTTTCCAGAGCAGAAGATGCAGAGTTAAAGGTCTTCATTGGGTCAGGTGGGAACTGTGATAAACTGGAGTGTGTGTTCTATCTAAAGGGGCAGCCAATTGCTGTTAAATGGAAATGCAAGTTTTTCTGATGTCTTTATCAAAGCTGGGCATCTGGCTATTTATCTTAAACCTCTTATTTGTTCAATATTAACAACTAATTCAAACCAATAAAATAACATTGAGAACCAAACAGGTCTGTGTTGTAGGCCATATTCCTAATGGGGTGCTATTTGTAACTTAGACTAACCTAGATAGCATATTGAAAAGCAGAGATATTACTTTGCCAACAAAGGTCCGTCTAGTCAAGGCTGTGGTTTTTCCAGTGGTCATGTATGGCTGTGAGAGTTGGAC
>NW_011494644.1:5170378-5215445 GCF_000754665.1 Bison bison bison
CAAGGAGATCCAACCAGTCCATTCTGAAGGAGATCAGTCCTGGGTGTTCTTTGGAGGGAATGATGCTAAAGCTGAAACTCCAGTACTTTGGCCACCTGATGCAAAGAGTTGACTCATTGGAAAAGACCCTGATGCTGGGAGGGATTGGGGGCAGGAGGAGAAGGGGACAACAGAGGATGAGATGGTTGGATGGCATCACCGACTCGATGGACGTGAGTCTGGGTGAACTCCGGGAGTTGGTGATGGACAAGGAGGCCTGGAGTGCTGCGATTCATGGGGTCACAAAGAGTCAGACATGACTAAGCAACTGAACTGAACTGAACCTAAAAAAGACTTCAAAATAGTCCAGGTTCATGAATAAATCAAATATGTATTATATAGGATGGTCTTTTGACTGTTTGGAAGTTCTTGCAAAGCATACAAGACTTTCTATTATTTAGTTGTCTGTAATATCAGCCACACTCGACCACAAATATTTAATTGCTGTTTCATCTTCCATTCTTGGCACATATCTGTTCTCTCTGTATGAAACTATTCATTCCCTAACTGCCCATCTGACTAACTCTGAATCATCCTTCAAGACCCAAATCATCCCAGTGCACCAGCCCTGAGCACCCTGTCTCAGGCATCAAACCTGGACTGGCGATCTGTTTCACATATGATAACATACATGTTTCGGGATGGGATGGGGAGGGAGGTGGGAGGGGGGTTCAGGATGGGGAACACATGCACACCCATGGCTGATTCATGTCAATGTATGACAAAACCACTACAATATTGTAAAGTAATTAGCCTCCAATTAAAATTAAAAAAAGACCAAAATCAAGCTTCACCTCCTTTGTGAAGGTGTTCTGGCTCCCCTCAACTAGAGGTGAGCACTACTAGTCCAGGTACCCCATGCCTGGACCATGTTCTGTTGGAATCTCTTGTTCATATCCTTGTTTCTCCTAGAAGTGCTCAGACATCAGAGACCGAGTCTTACATAATTCTGTATTCCAAACATCCATAAAGGGTCAGGTACAGAGTAGATGCTTACACTAGTTACCTATGGTTGTTGTTTAATTGCTGAGTCACGTCCGACTCTTTGTGACTCCATGAACTACAGCATGCCAGGCTTCCGTGTCCTTCACTATCTCCCAGAATTTCCTCAAACTCATGTCCATTGAGTAAGTGATGCCATCTAACCATCTCATCCTCTGTCTCCCTCTTCTACTCTTCTTCTACTCAGTCTTTCCCAGGATCAGAGTCTTTTCCAATGAGTCAGCTCTTTGCATCAGGTGGCCAAAGTATTGGAGCTTCAGCATCATTCCTTCCAATGAATATTCAGGGCTGATTTCCTCTAGGATTGACTAGTTTAATCTTCTTACTGACCAAGAGACTCTAGAGAGTGTTCTCTAGCACCACAGTTCAAAAGCATCAATTTTTTGGTGCTCAACCTTCTTTATGGTCCAGCTCTTACATCTGTACATGATTGCTGGAAAAACCATAGCTTTGATCTATTGTAGCATAACTTAATTCAAAACTTAGCGGTTTTTGATAATGCACACTTATTATCTCTTAATTTCTGTTGTCTAATCTGGGCATGGCTTAGCTGAGTGCTTCTGGCTCAGGGTCTCTCATAAATAAGGTTGTGGTCAGAGTGTAGGCTGTGGCTGTGGTATCATGTGAAGTCTTGACAAGGGAGAATCTGCTTCTAAACTCACTTACATGGTTGGTGGCAGGATTCAGTTATTTGTAGCCTTCTGGAACTGGGAGGCTCAGTTCCTTGCTGACTCTTGGCCAGCGGACTTCTTAAGTTCTTTTCCACATAGATCTCTCATGGACAGCTCAAACGTGGTAGAGTGAGTGAGGGTGCTTCAGACAGAAGACAACCTCTTTGTAACCTGATCCCAGAAGTAACTTCCTCTCTTCTGCTGCATTCTATTTGCTAGAAGCCAGCACTAAATACAACTCACATGCAAGGGAAGGGAATTATACAAGGGTGAAACTGCCAGGGAGCAGAGCTTATTGGACCATCACTGAGACTGCCTACGTGATGCTCAAATTGCAGTATGTGCTGTGCATAATTGCTCAGCCTTGAGATTCAGATTGCTGCTGCTTCTGCTAAGTCACTTCAGTCGTGTCTGACTCTTTGTGACCCCATAGACGGCAGCCCACCAGGCTCCTCTGTCCCTGGGATTCTCCAGGCAAGAATACTGGAGTGGGTTGCCATTTCCTTCTCCAATGCATGAAAGTGAAAAGTGAAAGTAAAGTCACTCAGTCATGCGAGATTCAGATTATCCATGTTCAAATCCCAGTTCTGCCACTTACTCTGCAAGTTTAGTCAACAGGGACGGGCATCAGAGGATTTCTGATCCTTTATTTGCAAAACAGAAATAGAGACACAGGCATAGAGAACAAACATATGGACACTAAGGAGGAAAGTGGGATTGGGATGAATTGGGAGATTGAGATTGTCATATATACACTATTGATACTATATATCAAATAGATAACTAATGAGAACCTACTATATAGCTCAGGGAACTCAGTGTTCTGTGGTGACCGAAATGGGATGACCAAAATGAGAGAGGATATATGTATATGTGGAGAAGGCAATGGCAACCCACTCCAGTGTTCTTGCCTGGAGAATCCCAGGGACGGGGGAGCCTGGTGGGCTGCCGTCTATGGGGTCGCACAGAGTCGGACACGACTGAAGTCACTTAGCATAGCATAGCGTATGTATATGTACGGCTGAGTCACTTAGCTGTGCAATAGAAACTAACACAGCATTGTAAAGCATTATACTCTAATAAAAATTCATTTTAAAAAAAGCTTTCTGATCCATAGTAATATTTTGGGGACTGCTTAACATGGCATCTGCCTGACTCTAAAAATGTTAGTTATAATTAGCATTGTTATTTAGAAATGATTATTGAATGTACTAGAGGTACACAGGTAAGGGAGGGAAAATAGAAGAAATAGAATAAATGAAATAGAAACAGAAGAATATGGCTGGTGAGATGCCCAGGTCTCTCCCTCTGATTGAAGTTGCTCATTTCTAAACCTTTTTCTTTCCTCCTACCAGTTAACTTGATCTTTGTCCTAATATGATCCTCCACTCCCATAACTCTGCCCCATCCTCCAAGTCTAGCAGGGTCTCCTTACTTTGCTCAGAGCCTGTCCCTTTCCCACACCAGATTTTTTTAACCCTTGCCATTCCTTAAACACCACAGATGGTAACTGCAGCCATGAAATAAAAAGACACTTGCTCCTTGGAAGAAAAGCTATGACCAACCTAGATAGCATATTAAAAAGCAGAGACATTACTTTGCCAACAAAGGTCCATCTAGTCAAAGCTATGGTTTTTCCAGTAGTCATGTATGGATGTGAGAGTTGGACTGTAAAGAAAGCTGAGCACTGAAGAATTGATGCTTTTGAACTGTGATGTTGGAGAAGACTCTTGAGAATCCCTTGGACTGCAAGGAGATCAAACCAGTCAATGCTAAAGGAAATCAGTCTTGAATATTCATTGGAAGGACTGATGCTGAAGCTGAAGCTCTAATACTTTGGCCACCTGCTGTGAGGAACTGACTCATTGGAAAAGACCTTGATGCTCAAGATTGAAGGCAGGAGGAGAAGGGGATGACAGAGGATGAGATGGTTGAATGGCATCCCTGACTCGATGGATATGAGTTTGAGCAAGCTCCGGGAGTTGGTGATGGATAGGGAAGCCTGGCGTGCTGCAGGCCATGGGGTCACAAAGAGTTGGACATGACTGAGCGACTGAACTGAACTGAATTCCTAAAACCAGAATGCTCCCAACAAATCATTTGTTCCACTCCTCCCCCTGCCCCCCGTTGTTCAATATGGAGTGTTACAGGAAAGACTGGCCTGACTGTGCGTTGGTTGAATTTATTACAAGTTCATCAGAGCATGATTCAACTGACCACTTCCTGCCTCCTGGTCATCTTTTTTTTGGAAGTATGGACAGTGATCATTTAAATACACATAATAGTTGTTTCTGCTTTTATTCCTGTGTCCTTCCTTTCCTCAACAGATAGTCTTATCTATTTGATTTAAATAACAACAATAAGCAAAAGTTACTGACTGCTTACTAGATGCCATCTAAACCTCTGAAATCAATTGTCTCAATTATCACAATAACTTCTATGAAACTGTATCTATGAAATAACTTCTATGAAACTATGCACTAATATCACCCCAAGTTTAAGCTCTTACTTACATTTATTGAAAAGTGGTTTAGATTCTTGGAGTCCATCTATTCCTCAGCTCTGCATACTCAGTAGACTGCAAGATGCTTCTTCAACCCAGACTACTTCACTGAACTTGTTTTCCCCAAAGACCTGGAGGCCGAGTTGCAGAATGCTCCTCCCACGTGACCTTCTGGCATTCCAGGCTGCTGGCGAGTAATCCTTTTTGGAACTCTTCCCTGGCTTATGTGACTCTGCACATTCCTTTCTCTCCAACAATTACGCAAGCATCTTACTGACTTCTTGCCTCATTCCATCCCTTAAATGTCAGCATTTTCTAACGTTCTGTCTTGGCCGTCTTTGCAGGCTACACATTCTCCCTAGGTGATCTCACTGACTCTTGTAGCTCCAAATATCATCGCTCCATGAATGACTTCTCTATTAATGTTTTTAACTCTACTTTTTACTTGAAGCTTCAGATTCGTATTTCCTACCACTTGGGGATTCTGGAGGGACTTCAGAATCAGCTTGGCTAAACTCAATGTCATTGTTCCTGAAATATTTCCATCATTCTTCACTACATAGCCTAACAGAAGAACCACCTACCCAGTCTGGATTTTAGTTACCAAAATTAATTAAGTAACCAAATTCTGTTGATTTCTCCCAAATATAAGTAAGTCTTCTGGAAAAACTCCGGTTCCAGCTCAGTCTCTCATTCTTGTTGA
This sequence comes from Bison bison bison, assembly GCF_000754665.1. Lineage (NCBI taxonomy): Eukaryota > Metazoa > Chordata > Mammalia > Artiodactyla > Bovidae > Bison > Bison bison. The sequence continues at coordinate 5,175,297 of NW_011494644.1, forward strand.
CTAGTAAGATCTCTCTGCTACTCATCTCCACAAAATAGACCCACTTATGTTATTTTCCAACTTGAGTTTTCCCCATTGTATATTTCACAAATGGGGCTTCACTGGTGGATCAGCAGTAAAGAATCCACCTGTCAATGTAGGAGACACAGGGTCCATCCCTGGGTTGTGAAGATCCCCTGGAGAAAGAAATGGCAACCCACTTCATTACTCTTGCCTGAGAGATCCCATGGACAGAGGAACCTGGGGGGGCTACAGTCTGTGGGGTCACAAAGAGTTGGACATGACTCAGCCAACAACAACATACTGCATAAATACCAGATTTTTTGGACTGGCATTCCATGATTTTATATTCCCCATGTTCATGATCTTCTCATATTCACTTTTCTAAGTTTTAAAAATTTTTTAAAATAATACTTAGTAATTACTGGTATAGAAAAAAACTCTTGACTTTTGTAGATTTATCTTGTAACCACACAACATGCAGTTTCCTCTTTAATTGATGTTATGGATTATAGTAACAGATATTGTGGTGTTAAGCCATCCTTCTGATTCAAACAAAAATGTATTATTCTTATGATAAACCAATGGACTTAATTTTCTAATAATTCATTTAAAATTGTGCATCTGTATTTATAAATGTATTTGTGCATTGCTTTACTTTTTTATGTTTTCTTCATTAGATTTAACTGATAAGGTGATTCTAATTTCATAAAAGTAATAATGTCAAACATACACATATGGGCCTGTTATCTACCAACCATTGTTCTAAATACTTTATCTGCATAAATTCCTTGAACCTTCACAACAACTTCTAGAGGCTGCTCACATTCCACGGCTCACGATCCTCTTTCTTTGTCCTCAAAGACAACAATGTGAGCCTTTTTCCCATTGCATCCCTCCAATTTCTTCTTTGGTCAAATCTCCTACTGCCTCTTTAAAAGGATGCTTGTGATTATACTGGATCCACTTGGCTAATCCAGGGTGAGCTTTTTATTTTAAGATCAGTTGATTAGCAGACTTCATTCCATCTGCAAACATAATTCCTCTTTGCCAAATTCATCGGTTGTGAGGATAAGGATGTGGACATCTTTGTAAGGAGCAGGCGGACATTATTCTGTCCATCACATCCCCCCAGCCTTTGTGCTTTTCCTAGTTATCCTTGGTATTCAGATATTCTGAAAATTCACTTGACAATTTATGCTGCTTATCATTCAGTGCATCCTTTCAACCTGAAGACTCTGAATTCTGTCTGTGAACTTTTTTCTATGATGTTGATTAGCGCCTCCATTTATTTCTCTCTCTTCTCTTCCCTGGAACTCCCACTAGATGGATTTTGTTCCTTCTGGGTGTGTCTTTCATTTCATGTAAATTTTCTTTTTGTTTGGTTGATTGAGAGCAGGGCTCTGGGGCCAGACTCCCTGGGATTCAGTACCTCAGATCCCCTTTTTATTGGCTGTGTGTTGTGGGGGAACTTGTAGCGCCTCAGTTTCCTCATCTAAGTGAAATGGGGGTTATAATGAACACTTGGCCACATGTGGTTGAGAAAATGATAACACTTAGGCTGGTGTAGGTCCTTGAAAAATACTCAGTAATTGTTCGCTATTATGCTATTTATATTAGCATCATGTTTGTATTTATGATCATTCTCCTTCCTGTAGATGAGTACTGACTACAGTAGCTTAACTCTGAAGGGGGAGGGTTGGGTAAGATGTGGCCAAGGGGCTTGTCTGGTAACTGGTGTGGAGGTTCCCTTGTTCCTCCCAGGCAGGGGGAGGATCCACTGGCAACCTGGGCTTCAGCCATGCAACTGCAGCCCAGAAATAGAGTCTTCGTATACTGCGAGTCCCACTTGATCCCCATCATTTTCTGGGGCCCCAAGCTATACAAACTTGGCCCAGCTTTCTCTCTCCCACCCCTTCCCTCTGGAGATACATTGGCCCCCTTTGAGTTCCTCCAAGCACCTAGGTGCTTTATCCCAAGGCCTTTGCGTGGAGAGGTTCTCATTCTTAGAAAGCCCTTGCATTAATGCAACCTTCCTTGAGTTATTGCAGTTCTTTCTTTCTTTTTTAAACATTTATTTTATCAATCTATATATTCATTTATTTTTGGCTGTGCTGGGTCTCCATTGCTGTGCATGGGCTTTCTCTAGTTGCAAAGACTGGGGGCTATTCTCTAGCTGTGGTGTGGGGGCTTCCCACTGCGGTGGCTTCTCTAGTTATGGAGCATGGGCTCTAGGTGCACGGGCATCAGAGTCGTGGCACGTGTGCTCTGTGGGTGTGGTGCGTGAACTTTGTTGCCCCGTGGCACATGGGATCTTCCTGGGCCAGGAATCAAACCTGTGTCCCCTGCATTGGCCAGTGGATTTCTAACCACTAGACCATGCGGGAAGCCCCATGCAGTTATTTCTTTAAACAACTGTCTCACAAATCACATGACCTATTTTGAATTCTAGACAACTAAAAACAAAAGATTCCGCCCCCCACCGCCCCCCACCGCCCCCCAGCAACAATAGACCTGCGTGCAATGAACATCAATCTCTTGGGCTTACGTTCAGTAAAAAGTAAGAATAATAATACACACACACAAAAAACCAACAACGTAGCTATAGATTCATGTTAGCTCTTCCTACGATTTTAATAACCACTGTCCAAACACCAGAAGTGAAAGTATAAACCCTTCCCAGTGCAAAGAGACTGGCCTCTTTTGTTTCAAATCCAATTTCTCCCTAGTGGGATTTTTCTTCTCCAAGTCAAATGCTAACTGTCTTTTTCTCCTTTAGATATTTCTGACTTGGAAAAGTGGTGGGCAGAACATCTGCTGGCAGCCAGAACATACAGAACCACTTCTTCATTCTTTCAATCATTTATTTGTTCATTTATAAAAAGGAACAAATTTGAGTCAGTTGTAGTGAGGTGGATGAACACAGAGTGAAGTAAGTCAGAAAGAAAAGAACAAATATCATATATTAACTCATATATATGGAATCTAGAAAAATGGTCAGGGGGCCAGCTGGAAAAATGGTACTGATGAACCTATATGCAGGGCAGGAATAGAGAGGCAATGTAGCGAACAGACTCTGGACACAGCTGGGGCAGAAGAGGGTGGGATGAACTGAGAGAGTAGCATTGATATACATATATACACACTACCATGTGTAAAATAGCTATCTACCACGAAGCAGCTGTAAAGGACAGGGAATTAAGCTCAGCGCTCTGTGATGACCTAGAGCGGTGGGCTGGAGGCTCAAGAGGGAGGGGACATATGTATACTTATGGCTGATTCACACTGTTGTACAGCAGAAACCAACACAACATTGTAAAACAATTACCCTCAAGTAACAAGAACACAAACCATTGTGGGGTGCCCACCGTGTTCCATGGGCTGAGTTTACAGAGATGACTGAGCCCAGAGCTCGATAGGCCTGTAATCGCATATGACTGTTTTGTCCAGCTTTCTCTCTCCTACCCCTTCCCTCTGGAGATACAGCGGCTTCCTTTGAGTTGTTCCAAGCACCTAGAGACTTTTTCCAAAGGCCTTTGCATGGAGAAGTTCTCAGTCTTAGAAAACCCTTTCCTTTTTCTTGCCCCATCCAGGCTCTTTCTCAGTCAAGCTTTCCTGGGTTTCTAGTACTTCACACGCTTGGCACCCTGTACCTCTCCTTCCCAGCACATAGCTCAATTGTAATTAAATAATGTAGATAACTATGGCTCACTGTCTATTCCCTCTCCTAATATCTAGTTCCATGTGAGTGGAGGCCATTCTGTCTTTTTTGACACTGTGCTTAGCACAGAGCACATTATTGGTGCTCAATAAATACTTGGCAGGCAAGGAATGAGATCATGTTCCCTCACCCTGGGGATATTCACAATTCTGTAGTTTTGCTAATCACCAGCTGAGTGACCGTGGATGTATCATCTGCCTCTCTGTGCCTCAGTTTTTTCCTTCTGTGAAATGGGGGAAATAATAGTAGAATTGTTGTGTGAATTTAATGAAATAATGTATGTAAAGCTCTTAGAAAATGCCTCATGCATAGTAAGCGCAATGCTCAATAATCTTAGCAATGGTGATGAGGAGGAGGATAATAATGACTGTGATGGAAAATACATAGTGTTCTGTGAAAACTTTGAGGAAGAAACTGCTGAGTGAATGTTGGACTAGATCTAGAGGGATTCTTTAACAAAAAAGTGATGTTGGAGTGGCGACCTAGAACTGAGTAGTCAGGGGGAGGCTGCTTTGAGGAGGGGACCTTCAGGCTGAGACCCAAATGGCAAGGAGGGAGGAGCCATGGGAGGATCTTGGAGAAAAACCTCCCAAGCAGACAGAACAGGAGGTGCCGTGGCCTCAGGAGGAATCCCATTTTGTTGTTCCAGGAACAGCAGAGAGGCCAGTGTGGCCAGAGCAGAGTGAGCAATAAGGGAGGTGGTAGGAGAGGAGGTCAGATCATACGGGGCCCTAAGTGATGGCAAGGGTTTGGATCTTATTTGTAGGTGTTGGAAGGTTTTGAGACGGGGCTGATCTTGTTTTGAAAGGGTCACTCTATGGAAAACTATGGAGGTTCTTCAAAAATTTAAACATAGAACCATCACTGTTGTTATTCAGTCACCAACTTGTATCTAACTCTTTGTGACCTCATGGACTGCAGCACTCCAGACTTCCATGTCCCTCAGCATTTCCAAGAGTTTGCCCAAGTTCATGTCCATTGAATTAATGATGACATCCAACCATCTCATCCTCTGTTACCCTCTTCTCCTTCTGCCTTCAATCTTTCCTAGCATCAGAGTCTTTTCCAATGAGTCAGCAGTTCACATCAGGTGGCCAAAGTATTGGAGCTTCTGCTTCAGCATCGGTTCTTCCAAAGAGTAATCAGGATTGATTTCCTTTAAGATTGACTGATTTGATCTCCTTCCTTTCCAAGGGACTCTCAAGAGTCTTCTGCAGCACCACAGTTTGAAAGCGTCAATTCCTCAATGCTCAGCCTTCTTTATGGTTCTAACTCTCACATCCATGCATGACTAATGGAAAGACCATGGCCTTGACTATATGGACTTTGTAAGCAAAGTCATGTCTTTGCTGTCTAACACAGTTTAGGTTTTATAGCTTTTCTGCCTGGAAGCAATTATCTTCTGATTTCATGGCTGCAGTCATCATCCACAGTAATTTTAGAGCCCAAGAAGAGGAAATCTGTCACTGCTTCCACCTTTTCCCCTTCTATTTGCCATGAAATGATGGGACCAGATACCATAATCTTAGTCTTATTTTTAATATTGAGTTTTAAGCCAACTTTTTCACTCTCCTCCTTCACCCTCATCAAGAGGCTCTTTAATTCCTCTTTGCTTTCTACCATTAGAGTGGTATCATCCACATATCTGAGGTTGTTGATATTTCTCCCAGAAATCTTGATTCCAGCTTGTAACTCAACCAGTCTGGCATTTTGCTTGATGTGCTCTGTGTATAAGTTAAATAAATGAGGTGATAATAAACAGCCTTGTTGTAATCCTTTTTCAATCCTGAACCAGTCAGTTGTTTCATACAGAGTTCTAATTGTTGCTTCTTGACCTGTGTACAGGTTTCTCAGGAGACAGGTAAGATGGTCTGGTATTCCCATCTCTTTAAGAGTTTTCCACAGTTTGTTATGATCCACACAGTCAAAGATTTTCGTGTAGTCAATTAAACAGAGGTAGATGTTTTTCTGTAATTCCCTTGCTTTCTCTATGATACAGGGGATGTTGGCAATTTGATCTCTGATTCCTCTTCCTTTTCTAAACCCAGCTTAAAGATCTGGAAGTTCTTGGTTCATGTAATGCTGAAGCCTAGCTTGGAGGATTTTGAACGTAACTTTATAACATGGGAGTTGAGTGCAATTGTCTGGTGGTTTGAACATTCTTTAGTACTGCCGTTCTTGGGAATTGGTATGAGGATTGACCTTTTCTAGTCCTGTGGCCACCATTGGGTTTTCCAAATTTGTTGATGTATTGAGTGCAGCTCTTTAATAGCATCATTATTTAGAATCTTAAATTGTTCTTCTGGAATTCCATCACATCCACTAGCTTTATTGGCAGCAATGCTTCCTAAGACCCACTTGACTTCACACTCCAGGATGTCTGGCTCTAGGTGAGCAATCATGGTTATCTGAGTCACCTGCTAAGAGAGTAGATTGTACAAATTCTCATCACAAGAAAACAAATTTGTTACTATATGTGGTGATGGATGGGAACTAGACTTATTGTGGTGGTCATTTCTCAGCATGTACATATTTCAAATTACTCTGTTGAACACCTTAAATTAAAACAATGCTATATATCAGTTACATCTCAATAAAAAAATCAATAAATCAATAAATAAGAGAGTCACTTTAACCACTATATGAAGAGTGAGCTGTAGGTACAAAGTTGGACATGTGAACAGAACATGCCAGGAAAAGAGGGCATTTCAGGGGGAGTAAGTGGCAGCCAAGGACACTGAGTTGTGAATGAATGTAGTTTTTTTGGGGGAACAGAAAAAATTCAGAGTGACAGGTTCCTAGTGTGCTTGGAGGAAGATGTGTGTGCAAATGGGACTGGGGCCCAGATTTTGAAGGTCTGAAGGACATTCCAGGGTATTCAGATTTTATCATGGAGCAAGTTTCTGGAAAGATGCTTAAGCAGGGAAAAGATAGAAAGTTTCAGTAAGATCCAATCAGTAAAACATGAACCTTTCTAGGTATCTCAAACAGAAGTAATTTAATACAGGGAAGTGCTGAGAAATGAACCAAGGGATGATAAACCAGCTCACAGTTTATCAACACCAGAAGCCAGTACCACTCTCTGGGCTGGGGAACATGGCAAGGAGGAGGTACCAGAATCCAGAAGCTGGAGTTGTTCAGTAGGAAGTAGATCCACAGCAGGGGCTGTCTTGCCAAGTTCAAGCCACAGGAGAGATGCAGAAGCTGCCAAAGCCAACTGCATGAGACAGGCTGGGAGAAAAGTGCCCTGACTTCTTGTTTTTCCACCCTAGATCTCCCACCAATGCTTCCAATTGGCTAAACCTGATTAGAAGTCAGATAGCAGGAAGGCTGGGAAACAGCTTGTAGAAGTGCAAGAATGGATCTGTGGGCTAATAGGACATGATTGGCCACACGACCAATTCTGTTTCCTAGAGAGACTGCAGTAGCATCTGTGTTAAGGAAGGGCAGGCACCAGCATCTGTGTTAAGCTAGGGAGGCCAGATAGGAAACGACCACAGGATCCTAAAGAGTCCGTGATGAGAATCTGAACTCAGGCAAAGGTAGAAGAGGTGGAGAGAAGGGGTGGGTTCAAAGGACATGCCGAGATCTGGGTGACCACCGGAATGCAGAGAGTGAGGAGGGAGAGAGGATATCGGAGATTTTGAGTTTGGGCAACTGTGCCAAATCCGGTCAGGGAGGGGAAGGAGTGAGAGTGGGGAGCTCCATTTCTTTCTTTAAACAAAAAAACCTTTTTTTTTCTAATGTGCACCATTTTAAAAGTCTTTCTTGAATTTGTTACAGTATTGCTTCTGTTTTATTTATTTATTTGATGCAAGGCATGTGATACCTTAGCTCCCACACCAGGGATCGAACCCACACCCCCTGCATTGAAAGTGAAGTCTTAACCACTGGCCTGCCAGGGAAGTACCCAAGGAGTTCCAATGCAATGTCCTGAGTTTGAGGTACCCCCAGGTCACCCACATGGAGACCGTGTATGCCCCCTCAATCCTTGGTTTCATTCTCTGTTTATGAATGATGAGTAATAATAGATAATGGTTATTGGTCCTTACTGTGTGCCAGGTGCAGCTCTAAGTATTTTATGTGTGATAATTAATTTATAGTTATGATGCCCTAATGTGGAAGATATTGTTACTCCTATTTTACTGATAAGGAAACTGAGGGACAGAAAGAGAGTGCCTGACTAAATTCACTGAGTTTGTAGGGGTTCTGATGTGACTCCAGCCTGCCTCAACCTCCTGTTCAGAGAATCAATTGAGGTAATATACAATTCAGGCTCTGACATAAAATAATTATATTCTGTTTTAATATTATTGTCAAAGATATATTTGCTTTTGTGAACAATGTTGACTCACACAGTGTTTAAGGTAATGTTAACGTATCACTGAGAGAGGAAAGAGTTATGAGAGCTGAAATCACACAGTATTTGAAGGCTGATAGACTTGAATTCAAAATATGGTCTCCTACCTTGGCATCTTGGTGACCTGGGACAAATGAACTTACACTCTCTGAGCCTCAGTGTATTTATTTGTAATATGGGCACAATGATGCCTCACTTGGGTGTTGAGAGGATTAAGCAAGGTGAAGTATGTGGTGCCTAGCACATAGTAGGTGGTTCATCGCTACTGGGTCTCCTTACCTGGGGAGTCTCTTGGACCAGTAGAATAAGAGGAACATGGACTCTAATTATGATTCACTAGGATCTATCTTTTTGTGAGTCCTTTCTCTCACAACCTTGGTTTCTTACCACCAAGGGAGTTGGAATAGAACTCCAAGGCTCCAGCCCCGAAAACCTGGCAACCCACGATCTCACATCTCCAACTTACTTTATAGTTGATTTGCAATATTATATTAGTTTCAGGTGTATAGCATAGCGATTCACTATTTTTTATAGATTGTTTGTGTGTATGTGCTCAGGCATTTCAGTTGTGTCTGACTCTCTGTTACCCCATGAACTGTAGCCCACTAAGCTCCTCTGTCCATGGGATTCTCCAGGTAAGAATAGTAGAGTGGGTTGCCATGCTCTCCTCCAGGGGACCTTCCCTACCCAGGGATAGAACCTGCGTCTTCTGCATCTCCTGCAATGCAGGTAGAATCTTTACCACTGAGCCACCAGGGAAGCCCCTTTTACAGATTATACTCCATTGAAAATTATTACAGGATAATGGCTATAATTCCCTGTTCTGTACAATATATCCTTGTTGCTTATCTGATTTATACATAGTTGCTTGTATCTCTTAATTTCTTACTCCTAATTTGCCCCTGACCTCTTCTCTCTTCCCTTTGATAACCACTAGTAAGGCAATGGCACCCCACTCCAGTACTCTTGCCTGGAAAATCCCATGGACAGAGGAGCCTGGTAGGCTGCAGTCCATGGGGTCGCAAAGAGTCGGACACGACTGAGCGACTTCACTTTCACTTTTCACTTTCCTGCTTGGAGAAGGAAATGGCAACCCACTCCAGTGTTCTTGTCCGGAGAATCCCAGGGGCGGGGGAGCCTGGTGGGCTGCTGTCTATGAGGTCGCACAGAGTTGGACACGACTGAAGCGACTTGGCAGCAGCAGCAGCAGTTTCTTTTCTTTATCTTTGAATCTGTTTTGCAGAAACATTTACTTGCACTATTTTTTGGATTCCACACGTAAGTGACGCCATACAGTATTTGTCCTTGTCTGGCCGATACCACTAAGCATAATATCTCACGGTCCATCCATGTTGTTGCGAATGGCAGAACTTCATTTTCTTATGGCTAAGTGAAACTCATGGGCTTATGAATATATCCCAAATCTTCTTCATCCATCCCTCTGTTGATCAGCATTTGAGTTGCTTCTATGTCTTGGTTACTGTAAATAGTGCTGCTATGAGCGTTGGTCACACCCCCAACTTTTCATGCTGTCAAATGGAGACATAACATCAATCTCCAAAGCAGGCTGAGTACTGGGGGCCAGGCTGAGAACATGTTGTCCTTGGGGACAGCCGTTTGTCCTTAGAGGACAGGGATTTGACATCTGGAGGACATTCTTGGTTTTTTTTGGTCAAACCAAACAAAGAAGGCTTTGGAGGCAGGATCAGCACTGGGGTAATGTCTTTAAGAGTTTGAAGCATCTTACAGATGGGCCTTCTATTCATAAAATGTCATCTTATTACTCTAAATTTAAGCATGGGTAAATGAGTCAGATTGCTCTTATCTTCATTTATTTGTTTGCCAATAAACTTTCTGAGTGCCTATTATGTGCCAGGCATGGTGAAAGCTGCTGGTGACATAGCAGTGAACAGAAGTCCTCTTGGGGCTTACATTCTAGCTGGGATAAACAGATAAACAAGTAGGCCAATAAACAAGTAAACACATAAGGGAATTTAATGGAAAATAGGATAGAGAGGGGGCTAGTGTGCTCAAGTGAGTGGTCAGGGAGGCCTCTCTGAGAACACAGCATCTGAGATGAAATCTGCAGGGTAAGGAGAAAGAAAGTGAAAGTGAAGTCGCTCAGTTGTGTCCAACTCTTTGAGACCCCATGGACTGTGGCCTACCACGTTCCTCCATCCATGGGATTTTACCATGCAGGGTAAGGAAAGGCAGGTGCAAAAGTAGGAGAAGAGAGTTCCAGGCAGAGGGAATTGCAGGTGCAAAGGCCTTAAGGTGAGGAGAGCTGGAGCCAATCAGATGAGAGAGTGAGGAGCAGCCAGAGCCCACTGACAGCTCTTCCTCCCGGTGCGCAGATGCGGTTGGACCACTCTCTCAGTGTGGGAGGGACAGTCTGGGTTGAGACTTAATTTACATTTCAAGAGGGCTAGAAACCTTTGAAAGCAATTTTCTCGGCTGACTTCGGAGAATTAATTAGTTAATATCTGCATGACACTCAAAAATCTTGGAGGAACAGGAATATATTATTGTTATTTCCCCATTGAGGCTTTCTAAATGGAGGTCTGAGTACCTGGGATTTTTGCCCAGAGGAGGCTGAATGAGAAATGGCCCGCGGTCCCCTGCAAAAGAAACATTTCTTTCTCCTGCCCTGCTGGGAAATCTGACTTCCATTTTTATAAGGCCAAAGAGGGACTTGGAAACAGGGCCAGTTCTGACTCTGTAATTAATTTCAAAGAAAGTCTTTTACCTTCACTGCCTATAAAAAGATTAAAAAATAACTTTTGTTTAGGCAATACCTTTCTCTAGAGAACTCGCTCAACTCCACAGTGAAGAGTTTGATCTTCTTGCCTTGCTGTGAAGTAGGCAAGAAACCCACTCCCGTTCATTTTTATTTTTTCAAACATGCAAGAAATTATACCAAAGGTTTCCTGGCAACCTTGGGGAATCCAGTTGTCAGAAGCTGCACCCCTCACTCTATCCCAGATCCTTAACCTTGACTCCACTTTCTCTCTTTTGATAATTTGGATGTTTGCTGAGGATTTTCATCCAGGTAATTTCTCTTTCTCTCTCTGTTTTTTCCTAATATCAGCTAGACACTCTACACGCATCATGTCATTTACTTGAAAATGTACAAAGGTGCCTGTTTTTTCATGAATGTCATAGATGAGGAAACTGAGGCTTGAAGAAGCCAACTCTGTTCCTGAGATCACGTTGCTTATAAGAGGAAGGGCTGGGATCTGGACCCAGGCAATTTGACACCACATGGACACGGTGAAACATTACCATCTACCGCCTCCTTTGGAAGAAAAGCTACGACAACCCTAGACAGTGCATTAAAAAGCAGAGACATTACTTTGCCAACAAAGGTCCATTCAATCAAGGCTATGGTTTCTCCAGTAGTCATGTATGGATGTGAGAGTTGGACCATGAAGAAAGCTTAGCGCTGAAGAATTGATGTTTTTGAACTGTGGTGTTGGAGAAGACCCTTGAGTCCTTTGGACTGCAAGGAGATCCAACCAGTCAGTCCTAAAGGAAATCAGTCCTGAATATTCATTGGAAGGACTGATGCTAAAGCTGAAGCTCTGATACTTTGGCCACCTGATGCAAAGAACTGACTCACTGGTAAAGACCCTGAGGCTGGGCAAGATTGAAGGCAGGAGGAGAAGGGGACGACAGAGGATGAGATGGATGGTATCACCAACTTGATGGACATGTGTTTGAGCAAGCTCCGGGAGTTGATGATGGACAGGGAAGCCTAGTGTGCTGCAGTCCATTGGGTTGCAAAGAGTCGGACAAGACTGAGTAACTGAACCTTTGAACCTTTGAATTAAAACCCTAAGAATGACTGGGATGTCTTTGAAGATTCTTTGTGCAGTATCACATTAAGGGTATTGAAGGTATACTTTTTAGTTTTTGGGAGGCAATACTGTGTTTTTCTTTTTTTGTGTGTGAAGAGATGGGGGTGGGAGGTGGGTGGGTGCAAAGTGGAGAGAAATGCCTTTTATGGATTGTCTGCTAAACCTTGTGAAGCTGTAGCTGAGTCTCGGTGCCAGACAACTGCGCCTGCTGACTTAATGGCTCTGAAGGATGACAAGGCTTAAAAAATCGACTGTCACCGCAGAACTTGGAACAGATTGAAATAGAGCACTTGAGTCATCTGTTAAAGATGCCACCCTGGGCCCCTGTCATGCAATGCCCGGTTAGAGCCAAGAACACATTAAAAACTAACTACTTTGATTGTGATGCCTAAGGGTCCTTGTCCCTTGCGAGGGGACTGCAGGACGGACATTGCTGCTTGGCAGACACCCTGATTTTGGTGGCCGCTGGTCAGAGACAAGTGCAGCTAGGTTACAGATAAGGCCTCCAGTTCAGCAACTAGTAAACAGTGAGGTTCCCAGAAGACCTCAGAGCAAGAAGGTGAGTCCTGTCTTGCCTGCAGAGGCCCTGTCGACTCTGCTTCAGTGACCCTACATGTCACGGCATGCCATGCAGCCAAGTGCCACCCATGAGCATTCCCTGTGTGTGTACAATGCACCCACAGCCCCACTCATCCTCAGTGTCCTGCCAGACAATCTCCAACCCAGGAGGTTCTTGTTTGGAATTCATCTCTAAATATTATGGAAATGATTAAGAGCATTGGGTTTAGTACTGGAGAAACCCTAAATAGAAAGTCTTCATCATTCCAAATGTGTGTAAAACAAGCCCACATACTCTGAGCAATGCCTGTGGCCAATTAGGATGTCAGAGGAAGCCGGTAGCACTTAGACACTGTAGTCGGGTGCTGTAAGTGCTATTGTGTCATGGGTACGACGTGTATCTTGTTTCTCAAGGTGGAGGAGGGCCTTTTGAAAAGTCAGGTGGGTTTACAGGTCGGATGGCAGGGAGGGTGAAAGCCGAATATACTGATATTGACGATGGAGCAGGACAACTGGCTTGTTATCCTGGCTTCACTGCATACCACTGTGCAACCTCGGACAAGTTACTTGATCCCTCTGTGCCTTAGTTTTACCAGCTTGAAAATGGAGATTAATAATAGCATCTAATTTTGAGGTTTCATGAAGATTAGGCCATTAGAAGTGCAATTCTCTGGCACTGTGTTCTTGCTCAAAGAATTTTAGCTAAAAAAGAAAACCGATGAAAAAGTATCCAGATTCTCATTTTTTGCCCTGAAAGAGAAGTGGAAAGAGGGGAGGTTCTGGGTGGGGCTTGAGTGGGAAGTCCCATGAAGTCCTACAGGCTGGGTCATGGTGACTGTCTTGCAGGAAGTATCATGACTGCCCCATGGGTAGTATTGATCAGAAGGAAAATCTATAATATTGGAAGAGGGAAATCTATTAGGGCAAATAATACATACATAAAAAGCATTTAGTTTTACAGGTGTGATGTAATAAATCCCCAGCTCCTGGGGTAGCTCAGATGCTAAAGAGTCTGCCGGCAATGCAGGAGATCCAGGTTCAATCCCTGGGTCGAGAAGCTCCCCTGGAGAAGGGAATGGCAACCAGTCCATGGACAGAGGAGCCTGGAGGACTGCAGTCCATGAGGTCACAAGAATTGGACGTGACTGAGTGACTAACACAATTTCCTAGCACAGAACTCCTAAAAACCCTTGGAATTTCCTGACTGCTAAGAGTGTCTTTTGTTATTCATAAGGGTCCCCTTTAGATGACCCCTGAGTTTTCCTAATGGGATGATGTAGAGTGGAGCTGGTCACCAACAAAACCAAGTGATCTGGAAGCTAACACTTTGAGCTGCATCCACTGACCTCGGGGAAGAGGAGTGTGTGTGTCTGTTGGGGAGGGGCTGGAACTGGCTTTCTCTGCATGCTGCAAGGGTGGTGCACCCAATCTCCATGGGGACAGAAAGTCCTGTGCTTGAACCCTTCTGGACCTCATCTTATGTACCTCTTCATCTAGGTGCTCATTGGAATCCTTTACAATATCTTTATATTAATAATAAACTGGAAATAAGTGAAGTGTTTCCCTGGGTTCTATGAACCATGATAGCAATTTATTGAACCCAAGGAGGGAGGCTTGAGAACCCCTGGTTTGTAGCCAGCGTGAACAAAAATATAGGCAACCTGGGGACCCCACTACTTGTGATTGGAATCTGAAGTGGTGGCAGCCTTGGGTGACTTAGATCTTGACCTGTGGGGTCTGCACTAATCTGGGTGGTTAGTGTCAGAACTGAATTCCAGTGAGGGAAGTTCATTGTCCCCCCGGATTTCACTGAGAAGTATCTCACCCAACTCAAATCCGTGAACATTGCACCTGTGTAGCAAAAGAGCGGAGAAGGCATTGGCACCCCACTCCAGTACTCTTGCCTGGAAAATCCCATGGATGGAGGAGCCTGGTAGGCTGCAGTCCATGGGGTCACTAGGAGTCGGACACGACTGAGCGACTTCACTTTCACTTCTCACTTTCATGCACTGGAGAAGGAAATGGCAACCTAGTCCAGTGTTCTTGCCTGGAGAATCCCAGGGATGGGGGAGCCTGCTGGGCTGCCGTCTATGGGGACACACAGACTCGGACACGACTGAAGCGACTTAGCAGCAGCAGCAGCAAAAGAATCAACAAGAATACTTAGCCTACCGGCTAGGGAGTGGTTTCTGGAAACTCTAACCTGGTGGTCATTTGCAGACTAAAGGATAAAGCAGGCAGTAGCATTCAATAGAACATCTTGGAGGGTATCCTTACTGGTGTCAGATTTTGAACCCCAAAGTCTGGTAATTGGGGATAAATAAATAGAAAACACTATACACACACACACATATAAATATGTGATTAGATATTTTGATCAATGCATCTGTAAACCAAGTATGTCTAGTATTTTGTTGAAACTTTCTGGGACACTTTGGGAGGGAGGTAACACTTTCTACCACCACCAGACCTTTAAGCAAGTGCATAGACAAGAAACAAAAATTGTTGCAAATATCTATAAAGCCTAAAAGTTTAAGCTTTAATGAAGTCTTATACATGACACCCACCTTAAGCGGCAAGTTGAGGATGATGAAAACTTGGCCTATGCAACAAACAGACTCTAGACTGAACCTCAGTTATAACAACAACAAGTAATATTGAGAGCCAGGCACCATATACGCCTTTAACGTATGAACCCTATGAGCCTCATAACAACCCGATGACACAGGTATAATGTTTTCCCCATTGTATTAGTGAGGAAACCGAAGCACCAGAGCTGATAGGTGGTCGAGTCAGACTGAATAAGCCTGAAAACTGAGAATGGATGCCATTGCAGCCCTTACTACTTCCTTTATAGAAACTAGAACCAGAACTGCAGGTGGACATCATTCATGCTTTGTTGATTCAAGCTATTCCTCCATTTGGAGTGAAGTGTATATAGTTCCCATTCCTTGGTGAGGGCTATATAATTCTAAATAAATCTTTTTGTGGTCTTCAGAGAGTCTTGAGCTGAAAAATCCGTCTAGGTGCAGTAATTGGAGAAAACCTTGGCAGGGTGGATTCTGTCCTGCTACTGCAGTGAAAATTCTGTTGCCCAGCCTGTATATATAAATAGCCTACTTCATAGGCCCACTGAGGTGTCTCAGGCCCATGAGATGAGCATGCCCAAAGCCAGTTTGACACTTATTCTGAGTCTCCTTCTTCAGTTTGTGGTACCGGCATCCTTCTGGTCGCCCAGACCATGAACCTAGGGTCCTCCATTTCCTCCCTTTTAGTCCCTGCCCTCAAGTCTAACTGGCCATCAAAAGCATCAGGTGTCATTTCTTAAAGAGTCCCCAGACCTGGCGCTGGCTGTGTCCCTGCTGCTACCACCCTAGTGAGGTGCTCAGATGATTCTGTGATTACCGTAGCAGCCGCTTTCCAACTAGTGATCTGGCTCGGTTTTTGTCATCTTGCTTTTGTTTCCTATCTTTTAAAAAAAATTTATGTATTTATGACTGCTGGGTTTTTATTGCTGTGCAGGCTTTTCTCTATTTGCAGAGATCAGGGGCCACTCTTGTGCACAGGCTTCTCATTGCAGTGGCTTCTCTTGTTGCAGAGCACGGGCTCTAGGTGGGTGGATTTCCGTGGCTGTGGCACATGGGCTTGGTAGTTGTGACTCCTGGGCTCTGGAGCACAGGCTCAGTAGTTGTGGTGCATGGGCTTAGTTGCTCTGTGGCATGTGGGATCTTCCCAGAATAGGGATCAAATGCACGTTTCCTGCATTGGCAGGCAGATTCTTTACCACTGAGCCGCCAAGGAAGCTCCTGTTTCCTTTCATTTTAATTGTACTTTTCCCCTTTACAAATAGTCTCATCTTTTGTGAAAACCTGAAAGGCAGGCACCTTGATTTAAATTCTACTAGTAGCAACCTTAGAGATTTTAAAGAAAATTCTTTTTTTTTTTTAATTGCAGTATAGTCAATTTACAATGTTGTGTTAGTTTCTGGTGTACAGCCTAGTGATTCATATATGTGTGTGTGTGTGTATACAGATAGCACACATATATACTCTAAAAGAAATTCTTAAATCTATATTTGTTAATAAATGATCAAAATCCATTACAGAAATGCAATTCTGGGGGGGCTCCTTTTTGTGGAAGATGAGAAATTTTGAGGATTTTTTCCTTGTGAATTTAGCTCTGTTACTGTTGTAATTATAATAAAACCTATTGGAGTATGATCAACCTGGTAGCCATACTACAACAATGCTTTAGAGTTATTATTTCTATTCTATTTAACTGGCTTCAACAGAAAAGCACATGTTTGCTAGCCACATTTCCTTATTTTTGAGTGTTTACCTCTGACTGCTAATTAATTTTTTGACATGAGTCTTCAAATGGTTTATTCAAGATGGGTCTTTGCATGTTCAAGAAAATCTTTTTGGTAATTTCCTCCAGATGACAACTTGGTTGGATGTAGGCTATTAGTGCTTTGTAAATGATGTTCCATTGTTTGCTTCCATTTAGTATTGTAAAGTCCAGGTCTGAAGCCAACATATTTCCTTCAGATACTTATAGGAATTAAAAAAAAGTTTGCCCCAGTATTTCTACGTGTGGATCTTATTTGTCTAAATAAAAGTCCAATCTCTATTCTTAAATTATCTTTCTTTAGATCCAGAATTTTCCTTCTATTATTTGATAGTGTGTCTGCTCCTTGGATTCTACTTTTGTGTCCTCTTATGATTTTTTATCATGTTATCATTTCCTCTGAGTTTAGTGGGTGAGGGAGGCAAGTTTTTCTTCCACTTTGTGAGTCTTTCTTCCACATGGCCTTATCTCCTATGTGCAGCTTCTAATTAAGTTATTTTGCTTTCCATCTTTAGATAATCCTTAATCCAAAATTGGAGAAGGCAATAGCACCCCACTCCAGTACTCTTGCCTGGAAAATCCCATGGACCGAGGAGCCTGGTGGGCTGCAGTCCATGGGGTCACTAAGAGTTGGACACGACTGAGTGACTTCACTTTCACTTTTCACTTTCATGCATTGGAGAAGGAAATGGCAACCCACTCCAGTGTTATTGCCTGGAGAATCCCAGGGACGGGGGAGCCTGGTGGGCTGCCATCTATGGGGTTGTACAGAGTCGGACACGACTGAAGCGACTTAGCAGCAGCAATCCAAAATTAATTCCTCATTGTGACCACTTGTTCCCATTTTATAGACTAAAAAGACTTTTGGAATCTTGTTGAGGTCACACATCAGGTATGTAAGAAACATTTTCTCCCTGTCTTCCTTCCTCTCATCTTCCTCCTTTTCCTCTTCTTTCTTTTTCTTCTTCTTTTTTTTTTTTTTGGTCTGGTTATAAATGAATTATCTCTGACTCTGGAGCAAGGCTCCTTCCTTTGAACTGCAGACGATTTGCATACACCTCATGTTGCTTGTCATATTCGCCTGAATTTTTATAAAGAAGGACCTACAGGTCCACACTTTAGAAGAAAAAGTAAAAAAAGCTAAAAGATTATCAGTCATGGCCAAGTTTAGGGACCAGAAGCACATGTGTATGTGTGTGGCTCAAGATAATGGAAGCAGCAAAGTTTCTGGTAGCCTCCTCAGGAGGCTTTATCACAGACCCTAGAAACAAAACCTAGGGACTCTGGCACACCCAGGACTCAGCTATACAATGTGTAAGGGAAAGTAGAGGTTTATTTGTACCAATGTATGATCTCACCAAACATCTATCTACAAATGGATGGTTTTACTCTATCCATCACCAGTTGAGAGTTGGTTTGGCTAAGAAGTTTTGAGTTTTTAAATACACCCTTCCATTCCTACCTTAACTAGGAAGATTGGTTCTAAGCTTGGTCTTCCCTTAATTTATAGTTTGAAAATAGGTTCAGTTACACTGCTCTGGGTACTGGGTTGCAATGCTGAGGGAAACAGACATAGTCTTTGCTCTCATGGGATTTGTAACCTATAGGGCTATAGCATAGTTATCAGATGTTAATCCAACAATCATACTAACAGGGGCGAGGGACAGGTAGCCACAAACTGAGAGTGTGTAACTGGGAATGGGGAGGGAGGTCAAGGGCCACTTCCTGGAGGAAGTGGCATTTGAGCTGTGATGCGGAAGATGGATGGGGATGAAGAAAACCAAGGTGGGAGCAATTGGAAGAGCAGGCCAGGCAGAGGGAGCCTGTGCAAAGTTTTGTGTGGAAGGAATATGAATAAAAACTGCTTCTGTGGTTGGAGTGTGAGCAGGAGGGATGGGGGCTGGGGAATGGTACCAGAAGGGATCAGAGGAGTTGTTAGGGCCAGAGTTAAGGGCAAGGAGAGCCCTGGGAGAATTTCTTTGATGAATAGAGCTAGAAGGGGTAATGACAAGATCAGATTTGCCTATTGGAAAAGGAACTCTGAAAGTAGAGAATCTCCAGGCTGGGGGAGGGCTAGTAGGAGAGGGTAGATTAAAGATCCACTGGGACCTGAGGGATAATCTCACTGTTTGCCCGTAGTTGTGCCCATAGAGAACGTGCCTACTGTTGAAGGGTTTTTGTTTTTCCTGTGTGAAAACCAGCTACCAGTGTCAGAAGGTTTGTCCCTGGGGGGACAGGTGGGGGAAATCAGTTACTTTTCTGGGGCTTACTGATCCAATCCTCCTTCATAAGGTGTGGAAGATGACCTCCCCTGATAGAACCAATGGAGGTGAGTCCACCGGGTTGGTCTTGTTGGAAGCCCATCTCGCAGGCTGTTCAGGGCTTCCCCAGCCCTCCAGGAAGGGGACAGGAGTCCACGCCTCTCAGCCTACAGTGCCTGGAGCCCACACCCCTCTGGCTTAGGGGACATGGGGTCAGGGAGGTTCGACCAGGTTCTCCCCTTCACTGCTTTAACAGAACACCTCTCCAAGGAGGGTAATCCCATGTCAGGCCTCAAAGAATTCTTTTCATCTGGTCCTATCCATGCTCTACTAGGCAGGCATTTTTGAAGCTCCTGGCATGTCAATTGCACCCTGCCTGTATCCTCTCTTAGGCACTGGTGAGTGGAGATGCTGGAAAGCTGTACTCAACATTGAGAATTCTGAGCACAAAAAATATTTCTCTTGAAACACTTGTCTAAATAACATTTCCTAAAGAGTAAATCAGTTTGCATGCGTGCATTCTCAGTCATGTCCAGCTCTTTGCGACCCCATAAGCCATCAGGCTCCTCTGTCCATGGGATTCTCCAGGCAAGAATGCTGGAGTGGATTGCCATTTGCTTCTCCAGGTGATCTTCCCAACTCATGGATAGAACCCTTGTCTCCTGCACTGGTAGGCAGGTTCTTCCACTGAGCCACCTGGGGAGTCATTTTATACAGCTGAAAACAGAAACGAGCATGCCAGCTCTGCTCCTTCACTGGGTGTTTGTTTGTTTTTTTAATGTCTGCTACGTTTTTGGAGGAGAATGTATGGATTTGCTATTCTTTGTGAGCTCACTTATGAATTGCATTTCCTCTTTCTCTGATGTCTGTTCAGGTCACAAAGGGTTAATTTAAAGTGGCCTGATCTCCCCCTCCCCGCCCCCCGCCCCCGCAGGGGAGCCCTGCCTTGGAGGTACAACTAATTATACTAGCTCTGGGAGATCTCTGAGCTCATTTCAAGGTAGATCAGAGATGATTTCTGAAAACGTATTCATCGCTGCCTGGCTGTCGTGGGAGAAGTGAGGGAGGGGACGGATTTCCTCAGGACTAATTGGTTGTTTGTGTGCAATGAGAAAAATAGCTCTTGAAATCGGTTCTAGATTTTCATTATTTATTCTATAGCCAAGATTTGTTATCATTAGAGAATTCAATAAGTGAATGAACACTCCAAATCAGTGAAATGATTAGTAATTCATTTCTGGATGAAAATATTTTCAAAATTGAAGTTAATATGACTGACTAAGGGGTCAGGGAGCTGACAGAGGGAGGCCAGGCAGGGCCGGGAAGTGGGAGACAGGATTGGGGCCAAAGAGAATAAGAAAACCAGGTCCCTGTGGCAGGGGATGGCCGCTGCTCACCTCTGGCTGACTTCTACCACGTGGGAATATGGGTTCAGCGTTGCCCTGTCTTCCAGCTTTTCCAAAAGAGGCGGAACATCTGGATTTTTACATGGAATTAGTTGGCAGCTAAATTTGCAATATCTCTGCAGGTGACACGGGACATAAATGCTGCAGCCCACCTGCTTGCCACCTTGGGTCTAGACTGGAAGGTGAAGAAATCCTTTTATCTCCGTGTT
Organism: Bison bison bison; assembly: GCF_000754665.1. Classification (NCBI taxonomy): domain Eukaryota; kingdom Metazoa; phylum Chordata; class Mammalia; order Artiodactyla; family Bovidae; genus Bison; species Bison bison. The sequence goes on from NW_011494644.1 coordinate 5,196,016, forward strand.
TTACGTCTACTGGAGACCCTCACAAAAATAGAGAAGACTAAATGTCAGGTCCCAAAACCCTGGAGCTTTGTTTCTCCTTTCTTATTAAGAGGAGACTGGTATTTTCAGAACTCAACTCCTAAAAGAAATATAATGCATGTCCAACCCACTGATCCAAGCAGAGAATGACCACCAGGTAGAAAGCACCAAAGGGGGCCATCAGGACTGACAGTCAGTTCCAGCCTATCACTTTCTTAGCCCTGCATGGAGTCCAGTGGACTGCCATGTACGGATGTGTAGGTGGGGTACTGTTCAACTGTTGAGGGTCTCATTCTCATTGCAGACTATGCGAATGGTACCCACCACTCTGGGGCTGTGCAGTGTTATCACTCAAGCCCTGTCCAAGGCCATATGGACAGAATGGACAGTATGTTACATTGTCTGCACTTCTCTGTATCCTCCTTGAGTCTGTAGAGTGTTGAGACTATAACTTGATTATCTCTACAGCAGCCTGCACAGTGGTCTAAGTAGTGTGGCTAGAAGGGGGTTAATTAAAATTTTTTAATAGTGCTAACTAAGGAAAGAGATAAAACTAACTTCTACACAGTATAGTAAGTGTAGACTGGAGAAATATGTAAACCTAAATGCGGAGTGAAGGGAGAAATAAGTTATTCCCAGGAGAGACATTATGAAGGTTTCACAGGGAGACTGAGACAGAGCCTTAAAATTAGGCGGAGCCAAGGAAACAAGGTAACCATTTTGGAGTTCTTAAGATGCTACTTAAAACAAAGGGGCATTTTCTCCTTATTACAGGCTCAAGACCTAGACAGAGTACTTTTCTTTCTTTCTTTTGTTGTTTTTTTTTTTTTTAGAGTACTTTTCTTAAAAGTAAGAGCTCTTGAGTTAAGGAAGAACAATGAGAGAGGTTTGGTAAATCCCATCCTCAATAAAATGAAAAATTCTTCATTTTATTGAAATAAATAAGGTCAGATGTCCAAAAGGGCTTCTGGTTCCACATAAAAATATTTATCAAATGTGGAAAATGTTCACAACATGTTGCTAAATGAAAATCGGACTAGAAAATGATACGTACAGTGTATCTTTATAAGAAAAACGTGTTTTTCTTTCCCTTTCTAAAAAATGAGTTTTTCTTAGAAATAAACAGATGTATAGAAAATGAAAGATTGCAAGGGTTTTCACTAAAATGTTTACCTGGTTACAATTGACCTTTTGTGTTTTTCTTTCTTTCTGAAGTGTCTGCATGAAAAATTATTACTTGAGGAATAAAAAAGCTCACAATAAATATAATTCAGTATGAACGTTCCCAATGTGAAGTTTTGAATAACATGCTCAATAGCACAGAAAATGATGATGATATTTGTTAAGTGAGAAAAGTAGATGGTAAAATTTGTTGCATGTGAAATGCTACCATGTTTATAGCAATTTATGGGTCTGTGCATCTGTGCACAGGAAAAAAACAGTGGTTATCTCTAGTCGGTGAGCCTAGGAAAGATTTTGATATTCTTTTTCTATATTTTTGGTTATAATAACTAAAATTAATGTTGTAATGCATTTTTAAAATTAGTAACATCTTCTGTTACAATATCTACATTGTGTGTATTATATTTGTTACACTACATGTTTATTATATCTATATTCTGTTATTGTATCTACATTGTATTATTATATGCACATGATGTTAAATCTACATGTTACTTTGTAATTAAAATTATTTAAATAGGAGTACCTATAGAGAAGTATAGGGGTCAGGAAACATTTCTGAAAATACTTTGTAAAGATTTTACAACGTCAGACTTTTCATGTTTGTAATCTTTTTTGTGTCCTGACTATTTTCCTGTGGTAATTATAGCAAAGGCCTAAGAACAGTAATATTGAGAAAGCACAACTTTGATCACGTCACTCCCAGGCTTAGAATCCTTCCATCACTCCCTGTTGCTGTAGAATCGAGTCCAAACTCCCCAAGCAGATTCACAAGGCCTTCAGTGAGCTGGCTCTGCCTCCCCTCTGTCCTCTGCTGTCCCCTGCCCTTCATCCCTGTGCCATTCCAGTCATGCACTCACCCACCCCCGGGCCATCCTGCACGCCTGCACACGCCGTTCTCTCGGCCGGGACATGCTTTCTTCGTGCCTCACAAACTCCTACACAGCGTTGAGGTACCAGTAAAATGCCGCTTTCTTTTAACTCTCTCTGCGGCCCTGTTTAGTCATCTTATTCACAGACTCTCTCAGCACATTGTGAATCCTCTATTCAGGTATCCATGGCACTGTTGACTGTTCTTGTTTCGTGACCCACTTACCCACGAGACCGTGTCTCAGAAACCCTGCTCGCTGTGTATTCCTAACACCAAGCACAGTGCCTGCTGCCTGCCTGTGAAGACACCCGTGAAGATTTGCAAAGTGGATGAATGAATGAGTGAGTGAATGCTTACCTTCCGGGCAGTGCAGAAAGGGAGAGTTCTGAGTTTCTCCTTCATCGGGCAGCCTTCAGGGAGGAGGTGACTGGGTGACAGTTGCGATGTTTTCCAAGAGTCTAAAGCTTTACAGAGGAAAAGCTCAGGGAAACAGCCTGGGCTGGGGATGGTGGCACTTGGCTGAACAGTAGACCAGGTGAGGTTTTACTTAGTCCTTGAAAGAAGAGGTCACCAGGCAGAGAAGACTGCACAGACAAAGGCTTGGAGGGGGACGTGCTTGCTGTCCAGAATGGCCAGGATCTCAAGGGTATCAGCAGGACTGGAGGCAGAGGGCGTGATGGGGTGTGTGTGAGTCGTAGGAAGAAACACAGGGAAGATTTTATGTCCATGACAAAAGCCATTTAGTTTGCACCTTGAACTCTGGGCAACGTGGAGCCAACCAAGATCAGTTTTGTTTTGCATGAATATTTAACAAGTGGATTAACATAGGAAATAATGCCAAGCAGCTCTCTGCCATAGCCTCCCTATAACAGCTATACATTCCACAGAAGTGCCATGCTCCATGTCAGAGAAAACCTGAACATGCAAACAGCTCATTCAGTCTGAAGCACTCAGCGATTTCATTCAAAATGCGTTACGGGAAACAAGTTTATAAACGGTGTTTGCAGGCAGTGTCATTTGGGAGCTAAAGCATTTCTGTTTTGCTGAAGCCCTTTACAAAATTTATAGCAAGATCAACATTATAATGCCAATAAAGGGAATTTTTAAAAACCCAAACAAGTAAAGAAATGTAACCACCAGTTGAACATAGGAGGCTGTGACAAGTTCTATGCTACAGATTTACTGGTACAGAAGAGCCTCTTAAAATATTTTTGATGAAAATATTACATGTTCATTGTTTTGAAATGAAACAAGAAAGGAAGAAACAAGGAAAACAAAGGATGCAGAATAGCTTTTAATGATAAACAATATTCGTATCCTTCCCCTTCTCACTCTCAATCTTGTTTCTCAGAGGCAACCAATTTTAACTCTTCGTAACTGTTTCTTCTGGGCTTCCCTGGTGGCTCAGACAGTGAAGAATCTGCCTGCAAAGCAGGAAACCTGGGTCAGGAAGATCCCCTGGAGAAGGGCATGGCTACCCACTCCAGTATTCCTGCCTGGAGAGTTCCGTGGACAGAGGAGCCTCAGGCTACAGTCCCTGGAATCACAAAGAGTCGGACACGACCGAGTGATTAACACATACACACAGACAACTATATCTTCTAACGGCTACCTCCACGTCTCTAAATAATAAGCAAAAATGGCCATTTCTTGGTTTATCAACTGTAGACCCTTTGACTAACTGTCAGCGCTGAAGGACAGGAATTTAACTCATGTTTCACTGCATCCTTTCTTCTCTCTCCATCTTCTTGTTATAATTATCTTCTTATATATATATGTGTTTCCCTTCGCAATTTTAGGAATAAATCAAGGCCACAATTTAAAATGTGAATCCCTCATAGAAGTGAGGCCTCTGACAACCCTGGAAGGAGGTCAAGTGGCCACAGGAGGAGTGAATGGAGAAAGCTTTGGGGATGACCATTTAACAAAAATTTTCATGTGCTTAATTTTGGCTGTGCTGGGTCTTTGTTGCTGTGCGGGCTTTCTTTATTTTCAGAGAGCGGGGGCTATTCCCTAGTGGTGCTTGGGCTTCTCACTGCGGTGGCTTCTCTTGTTGCAGGACACAGGCTCCAGGGTGCGTGGGTTTCGGCAGTTGTGGCTCCCGGGCTCTAGAGCCCAGGCTCGGTAACTGTGGCGCACGGGCTTAGTTGCTCTGCGGCAGGGGGGATCTTCCTGGATCAGGGATCGAACCTGTGTCTCCTGCACTGGCAGGCAGATTCTTTATCACTGAGCCACCAGAGAAGTCTGCTTCTTTTTCTCTTACAGTTCACATCTGAAGCGCCGGCAGATTCTCTTGGCTCTGCCTTCAAGATATAGCCAGAGGGTTGTGCTTGGTTGTTTTATTCATATGTATGTGCATATATGTATATATATACATATTTGAGTTAACACTGCTTTATAACACTGGGTGTTTCATATGTACAACATTATATTTCTGCTTCTGTATACACTACAGCTGGAAAAATGAAGGAAAGAACTACCCTATGATCTAGTGGTTGTACTTTTGGATGTTTATCCAAAGAACACGAAACACGTCCAGAGCATGACAGTGTCTCCCACTGCCCCGGGGCTTCTGTTCTGGTGGGGCCTCGTCTTCTCTTCCTGGATGATGGTCATCGCCTTCCAGTGGGGCTCCCTCTTTCTGCTCGTGCTTCTCTGCAAAAGGAGGGTTCTCAAGTGGAAGTCAGAGTACATCACTTCTCTGCTGAAAAGGCCCTGATGGCTCCCCACCCTACTCAGAGCCAAAGCCAAGTCCCCACCGTGCTTGGACCACAGCTTCCGCTCTGATTTCACATTTGACCACTCTCCCCCTTGCTCATTCTCTTCTTCAGTGACCTTGTTGCTTCTCAACCTGTCCCAGCACATCACCCCAGACCCACCAGAGCCGGTACCCTCTCATCCTCTGTCTGGACATCCTTCCCCCAGCAATCTGCACGGCTCATCCCCTTTCCAGTGCAGCTCTGGAGGGAGTGGTAATAGGTACATGAACGCTAGCAGCAGACACGTCTGGAGGAAGCCTGGCAGGGGAGGAGAGAGGACCACGGGGTTCTAGGAAGAGACGGGATGGAGGGAAGCTTTTAACAATAAAATGGCCCCAGGCATGATTTTTTTGGTTAAAGTAGAAAGAGCTGTGGGAAACGGAGAGTCTATGAACCCAAGAAAGAGAGAAAAGTTAATGCAGAGAGAATATCCCCAAGGAGGGAGAGGGCACAGATCAAAAGCATGAGTGGATGAAACAAAATTATTTTAATATTAATAATTAATTATTGCTTTAACAAGTTCATGCCTGAAAGCCATAATTTTCTCTCTGAAATAGAAGGCAGGGTCTAATCCAAGGGGACTGGGCTAATTTAGGGGCCATGAGGAGGTGGTCATGTGGGTTTGAAGCACTTGGGCTGCTGAGGGGAGCAGGAAGAGGGGATGATCAGAGATGTGTAAAAGGGCGGTGCTGTGAGCTGAGGGCTGAGCAAGGCTGGAAACTGAATCTGAAGTGTCCTCCTGCACATGCCTGATAGTGTTCTGCAGTCCTTGTGTTGTAATGTTAAAACAATAATAATACTAACATTTAGTAGAGGATTATCACTTCTCCCATTTTAGAGATGAGGAAACTGAGGCACAGAGAAGTTACACAGCCAGTTTGTAGTTGTATTAATCTGAGTTCTCCTGAAAAACAGAACCAATAGGACCTCTCTCTCTCTCTCTTTCTCAGTCTCTCTTATTTTCTCTCTTGGCTAGAGGGAAAGCATTGAAGAAGAAAAATAATGAAGAGACATGCTGTCTTCCAGATGAGGCAGGAGAGATTGGAATCCTCTCTCAGAGAGAAAGGGAGAGACAGAGAGAGGCTGACTGATTGATTTTAAAGAATAATTGACTTAAATGATTATAGAGGCAGACAAGTCCCAAGATCTACAGTTGGTAAGCTGGGATCCAGGAGAGCCGATGTTTCTGTTTGAACCCAGAGGCAGGAAATAAACAATGTCCCCACACAGCAGTCAGGCAGAAGTTCTTCCTTCATTAGGAGAAGGTCAGCCTTTCTGTTCCATTCAGGACTTCAACTTATTAGACAGGGCTCACCCACTTTAGGGAGGACAATCTGCTTTACTTAGCCTGCTGATTCAAATGACAATCTCATCCAGAAACATCTTTGCAGACACACCCAGAATAATGCTTGACCAAATGTCTGGCCCAAGGCTGTGTTAGGCTGATACATAAGCTTTCTCAACCATCACAGTGGTGGAGCCCAAGTCCAAACCCAGGCAATCTCTACCCACTGGAGTCCAAAGTTGAAAACGTGCTGACATGGTGAGTAAAACAGGCTGAGTACTGGTTGATGTAAAGCCCCAGGGAAATTGTAAGCTGAGGTATACTAGTATTAACGGTATTAGTAATAATAATAAATGTTTTGGAAAGGGACGCCAGGACTGGGAGGTGATAGAAGCCTGTGGTTGATGTACTGGTCAGGATATAGGCTGGGCCAGGAGGTGTACTAGTTAGTCCATGGGCTGAGCTGGGAGGTATATTAGTTAGGGTATGGGCTGAGCCAGGAGGTGTAGAAGTTAGGATATGGGCTGAGCCAGAGGCTATACTGGCTAGGGTACAGGATGAGCTGGAAGGTATATTAGTTAAGGCTAAGCCTGCTACTGCTGCTGCTGCTAAGTCGCTTCATTTGTGTCTGACTCTTAGCGACCCCATGGACTGCCTACCAGGCTTCTCCGTCCCTGGGATTCTCCAGGCAAGAACACTGGAGTGGGTTGCCATTTCCTTCTCCAATGCATGAAAGTGGAAAATGAAAGTGAAGTCGCTCAGTGGTGTCTGACTCTTAGCGACCCCATGGACTGCAGCCTACCAGGCTCCTCCATCCATGGGATTTTCCAGGCAAGAGTACTGGAGTGGGGTGCCATTGCCTTCTCCCAAGGCTAAGCCTATATATAGGCTAAACTGCTACAACAAAGAGACCTGAGAATACAGAAGCTTTAATAGGATGAAAGTTTATCTCTTTCTCATATTGCCAACAAAGGTCTGTTATACTCAAAGCTATGGTTTTTCCAGTAGTTGTAATGGTTGTAGAGCTAGATCATAAAGAAGGCTGAGTGCCAAAGAATTGATGCTTTGAACTGTAGTGTTGGAAAAGACTCTTGAGAGTCCCTTGGACAGCAAGGAGATCCAACCAGTCAATCCTACAGGAAATCAACCCTGAATATTCATTGGAAGCACTGAAGCTGAAGCTCCAATACTTTGGCCACCTGATGCAAAGAACTGCCTCACTGGAAAAAGCCCCTGATGCTGGGAAAGATTGAGGGCAGGAGAAGAAGGGGGCAACAGAAGATGAGATGGTTGGATGGCATCATTGACTCAATGGACATGAGTTTGAGCAAACTCTAGGAGACAGTAAAAGACAGAGAAGCCTGGAATACTGCAGTCCATGTGGTCACAAGGAATCGGACACGACTTAGCGACTGAACAACAAAAATAACACAGGGCTCCATCTCTGGCTTCAGTTCTTCCAGCTGTTACCACCCTCCCCGGAAAAGTGGAGGCACGAGGGGTGCATGGGTATCCTTTTTAGGATCTACAAGTAAGCTATCCAATATGGTATCCAAATGTGGCTATTGAGACTGAGGGAATTTTGTATTTAATTTTAATTAGTTTAAATTTAAATTAAAAAGAAAAAACCTGATACTCCGTTCAGTTATTGGAAGACTTTTAAGTATATTTGGAACAACTTGAATAAATGAATATACTTTTTCAACTGTGAATTTTATGAAATCTAAATACAGATCAACTATTTCCAGTGAAAAGTTAGAGATGTACTATAAATATAAAATATCCACTAGATTTTGAAGACAGAATGGAAGAAAGAATGTAAAATATCTCATTAATAACTTAAAAACATTGATTACACATTGGAATGATAACATGTTGGATATATTGGGTTAAATAAAATACATTATTTGTTGATATAACCTTTTAATTTCTATTTTTAAAAATATGCTTATTAGCAAATTCAAAATTATGTATGTGTCTCACATTATTATATATTTTTTCTCTTTTTTGGCTGCTTGCCAAATCTTGATTCCCTGACCAGAGATTGAACCTGGGCCCTCAGCAGTGAGAGTTTGGAGTTCTAACCACTGGACCACCAGGAAATTCCCTCACATATTTCTACTGGACTGTGCTGGTCTAGACTACTGGAAAATGTACACATCACTTAAGCACTCATCCCATTTGCCAAAAATCAGCCTTGAGGTAATTATCTTCACATTTTTCTAAATAGACATTCGATTCTTTTCAATAATTGTATAGTCAGTACTGGTGAGTTGCACCTTAGATTTTGACAGTGCTTTAGAATTTCGTACACATCATCATACGATCCTTGTAAGAATCAGGTCTCAGCACAAGGCCTGGCTTATTGTAGGTGTTCAACAAACATTTGTTCAGTAAATAGGGGAATAAATTAGGCCATTTGGATGAAGATAAGAGAAGAGGTAGAATACATAATTCGTTTATTCAACAAATACTTTAGTACTTTCGGGCACTGGAAATAGAGTAGTGAACAAAACAGACAAAAATTCCTGTTCTTTGGAGGAGTGAGACTTAAAATGAACATATAAGCCTGTGACAAGTAATAGGATATCAGTTCATAATACATACTGTGATTAAAAATACAAGAGAATAGAGGCATTGAAAGTGGTGGGAGGGGTGCATTTCAGACTGAGTGACCAGAGAAGCCCCTTTAAAGAGATGAGATCAGTCCAGAGACCTGAGTGGAGCAGAGAGGCTAGACTTAGAGATGTCTGGTGTAAGAGCATTACAGGCAGGAGGAGCAGCCAGTGCAAAGGCCTTGAGGCTCAAATGTGCTAGTGTTGGTGGAGTAATAGCAAGTGGGCAATGCGACTGGAGAGGCAAGGGTAAGAGTGAGGGAGACACAGGACAGGGTCAGAGGCCAAATGCCGTAGATTTCATTAGGTTTGATCCTCAGCGGGAAGGTGATTGAACAAAGCTGTTAAAACTGTTACTGCAACTTTTGTAAGCTCTTCCTGCGGCAAGCGGTATGGAGGCGTGTATAGCATCACGTAAATGGGCCTAGGCAGTGCTAGAGTTAGGCTTCCTCTGACTTCCAGTAAAGGGCTTTCGAAAATTGGTTTACTTGGTTGTGTTTAGCATCCCCACACTTTCCCTTTAGCTCACCGAAGAGGGAGCAGAGAGCTGTTTTAGGCTTCCTTCCAGACTTGGAATTAGTTTGTTTTCTATCTTTTATCACAAATATCCTGCTGCCCTTTGCCAGGATTCCTGGTAATGGAACCTTTTTGTTTTGTTATATTTTAATCTGCTTAGTGTATGTGGCTTGTCTATCTGGCCCCACAAATCACTGGTTATCATCACAGTCAATGGTCTGTGTCCAGCCAATTTCACAGACAAACACCTCTCTTCTGGTCACAGTCCCTGACGTGGGGAAGTCTGATTTACAAAGTCAATAAAAATGCATTCAGGGAATTACCGGGCCTGCTGGCTTAATAGATGAGATTAAAATCTCCAAGTTTAGGACAATAAGAAGTCATTTAACATGCGTAAGGTGGCAAGTGGGTTATGGAAATGTCAACTGGTCAGGGACAGACACCACTGGAAGGGGATTTATTGGAAGACAAAAGGACTAATTGATTAATTGCCTTCAGTGTCTTTCCCAGCATGACCTGGGGACAGATACCATAGTATATTTCATTGGTCACTTTGGAGAGCAGGCAGTTTTTCACAGTTGGAAAACCATCTAGAATAAAAAAAGGTATGGCATTTTATGAGGAATTTTTAAAAATTAAAGTTTTTTAATTTTAGAATTTTAATTCACCAGATGAAAATGTTCATTGCGGATGCTGCAGGATGGCTTCCCTGGAAAGCAGAAGTGAGGAAAGCAGCGTTGGGCAGAGGGAGAAATCGGGTGTGATACAGTCCCAACAAAGGCCTCAGCCGATCCCATGGGAGCTCAGGAGCTGGGATGAAGGCAAGGGACCAGACCTCTGTGTGTCAGCAAAGACCAGTCACTGGACGCACGTGGCCCCAGGAAGTGTGTGTGTGACCCGAGTGAGGGAAATCCCTGTAAAGTGTCTTGGAAGCTGGAGGCAGGACATGTGTGCTATCTCACAGTATCCACTAAAGTAGACATTTTATAAAATAAAAGCAAAAGAGATGAAAACAAAGATTACTCCAGATCCCACCATCCTGAGAAAAGGGTTACTTTTTTGGTGTATATCTTCTCCACCTTTTTATCATACAGATATATGTGTGTATATCAAATGTATTGTGTGTGTGTAAGCACATACAGATACAAGTGCATCCCCTTATATGTGTGCAAAAATGAATCATTCCATATCTTGCTTTTTTCTGAATATATCATAAATATTTTCTCTGTGTTAATACAGATTAAAGTAGACACATCTAGTCTTTTGCCTCACAATATTCTTATCAAAGAATATTCATCAAGGAAATATCTGAAATGTATACACAAGGTGTATATTGCAGCATTATTTATACTAGTTAGAAAAATTCAGAACAACCTAATGTCCAATAATAAGGGTCTGATTACATATGTGTGGTACAGCTCTACCACAGCTATTTTTTTCAGAAGCCTATTTTAATGATTGTGAGAAACTGTGCCCAGTATATGGTTAAATATTAGAAAAAACCTCAGGATACAAACCACTAGAATTTGGTTGGAAGAAAGTATATGTACATTGGAAAAAATAGTAGAACATCCTCCAAATGTAACCAATAGTTATTTCTGATTGATGGAATCACAGGTGTCTTCTTCCTTTTTTAAAATTGCTTTTTCATTTTTTTCAGAATATATTATTTTATAATGAGAAAAAAACACTAAAAATACTTTTGGTTAGTCTCCAAATATTTTTTAACACTACTCTAAGTATTGGCAACCCACTCCAGTATTCTTGCCTGGGAAATCCCATGGATAGAGGAGCTTGGCAGGCTACAGTCCATCGGGTCACAAAGAGTCGGACACGACTGAGTGACTAAACCACCACCACCACCAAGAATTAAAACAGTAATTCATATATATGGCAAAATAGTTGATAAAGCGAAATGGTATACAATGAAAATTTACCTCTCTCCCACTCCAGAAACCTCCCTTTTCCCCAGTTCTCTCCCTAAGAGGCAACCACTGTGAGCAGTTTCTTGACATCCTTGCAGGGATGTCCTATATAATATAAACACACACACACACACACACACATGTGTAAGACAGAGAGCATACTCTACACACCACACAACATCCCCCCAACTTAATATATCTTGGAGAACATTCTAAGGTACCAGATGTATATCAGCTTCATTCCTTAGTCGTATTTACATCTCCCCTCACTCCCTCCCGTCAGAGGGAGGTGGGTGAGAGCGAATGATAACTCTTGATGTCACAGTGAACAGGAAGTGTTACTTGGATGAATGAACTGACTTAAGAGGCGAGAGAGGATTCCATCCCTTCCACAACATCTGGAGGACGACGATAGTGCCGCCTATCCCACTGCTTCCTGGGCCCTTTCTTTCCAGCCTCTATACACACACATCTTACCTTCAAGAAAGCAAAGAAGGAAAGGAGGATAAGAAGCGGGTAGAGAGCAAAGGAAGGACAATTAAAATACAGAATCTCTCAAGCTGATGTCTTCATTGCCCTACCGACTCACACGCTCACTCTGTGCCAGGTGTTCTTCCAGGATATTCCGGAAAACAAGAACTTAAAAGCATCTGCCCTCACTGAGTTAAACTCTAGTGACATTCGAGACAGACACTAAAAAAGTGTGTCAGATGCTGGTGAGTGCCACGGGCCATCTCTGCACACCAAGCTCAGCATCCAGGCCTCTTCGAGCAAATCTTTGCTGCCCTTTGAAGATACAGGCAGGCCATCTGCTCTGCCTGCGGGTTATGGGCAAGAGGCTGCTGTGTCTTCTTCATCTTCCACCAACCTTCCTCTTACCATGCGCCCTGCGGTCCTGTTAATGCCTCCCTGGTGACACAGGGCAAGGACTGGCATAAATAATATCTACCATTAACCAAGCACCTAGTTCTGTGTGCCTGGTGCAGAAATAAGCATTTTATGAACTTGTAGGAACTGTTTGAAGTAGGTACTATTATTTTCTCCATTTTAGAGATGAGAAAACTGAGAACAACAGAGTAGAGGAAGAATCAGAAAATTTGAACCACGCATCATTTTGCAATGTATGTATGTCAAGTCATTATGCTGTAAAACTGAAACCTACAGTATTATATGTCAATTATATCTCAATGAGACTAGGAAAATACCCTATAGATGTGGATGCCTTTGTCAAGTCTAGTGTTAGCAGAGAGGGAATAAACAAACCAAGGGGGGGAAATTTTTGAACATGGCAGACTCTCAGGTGCCCTTAATATCCTAACTGTGACACAAGAAATATGTGCCCACAGATAGGTAATTTTGAGCTTTCTTTTTGAAAGTTGGGACCTTGCTTTTGGGATAAATATTCCCAGGATTTTTAATTTTGATTTTTGCAACCATTAAACTGACAATCAGTTAAATCATTTAGCATATATTACTAGCACCTATTCCGTCCCAGAAAATTTCTTAGCATTTGAGATACAAAGATTAGGATGAACTGGTCCTCCCATGAATCTAGAAGTGATGATGTAAACAAATGACCATAAAAGAATGCAGACTGGATGATATAAATTGTAAATGTAACATTTATTGCACATTAATAGATTACTAGACAATGTATTAAGCACATTATGGGCATTGCCTGATATACATCTCATAAGAATTGTGAGATTTTACAGGTGAGGAAATGAAGGCTCAGAGGTCAGTCTCCTGCCCCAAGGAGTCTTGCCAGATCCAATGTAGGACGCCTTGTTAAATTTAAATTTCAGAGAAGCTAGTTCCATACTTAGACCAAAAAATTATTCATTGTTTATCTGAAATTCAAATTTAACTGTGTGTTCTGTATTTTTATTTCCTGAATCTGACAACCCAAGCTCAAGGTCGTCCAACTGGCATTTGGACCCAAATCTGTCTCACTTCGGAGATGGAGTTGGTGACCACCACCTGCTGTAACTGATCACAAGATCAACAGCCACCCACCCTTGGCCCCCGTCCCCTGACCCCAGTCAGAGATTCTTCAGACTGTACCGGCCTTCTATGCAGTGCCCTAGAATGGTACAGGCCCTTAGATGAGTTAGAGGAATGTGTTTGCGCGAGCGAGCATGTGTTCAGAGATGGAGACGGGAGGGAAGGGGGGAGTCTCGCCACCTTTGCCCTCCAGGTGCGAGAAGACAGCAGCTAAGCAGCCAAGTGAGTGGCTCATATCTGTGCTGCTCCTTCCAGAGGGAAATCAATGATTTAGTTAAAACCTCACATGCCCCGTGCTGCGGATTGGGGCCATCCCAGCGGAACTGCTCTGCAGAGCCTTTTTATAAACCAGCAACAATTTACACTCCAAATGAAGTCCTAATAAACTACCGCGCAGCCCTGCCAGGAGGAGGCCGGGTAAATACTTCCTTTTAATAAAACACACGCGGACTGATCTCAGCAAGGCTGAAATCCTTGTGCATCCAGCATCCTGGCCTTGCAGCCCGGACTCCGGGGACAGGGGGAGGAGGCCCCACACACGGCCCAGCTGTGTAGGGTTTATCTGCTCTTACTCACCCAGGTCTGTGCTCCTGGTCTTTTGATTCCCAGACTGGGAGGAGCCTTAGATTTCAATCAGGTCAGACCAACCTAGGGTGCTGGAATTCTAGTGTTTCCCAGCCATGAGTCCATAATTCTTACCTGCTGTTCCAGAGGGACAGGGCTGTGTAATTATTGCAACTCTAGCCTGGAGCCAGCTGCTGGATCGTGTCCCTCTTCCTGGATGTGTGACCTTGGTTAGCTTTAATCCCTCTGTGCCTCACTTTATCACTTACAAAATGGGGATAAAAAAATCACCTATTATTTAAAGTTGTGGCACAGCGTCTGGCATAAGTGTTCAATAACAACCATTATTACTATTTTATTATTAAAACGACATTATATATAATGACTGTGAAGTTCTTAGCACATAATAAATGCTTGGTAAATGGTCTGATCTTTATACTATTATATTTAGTATGACTGTAAGTATTAATAAGCTATATCAGGAGGACCTTTATAACTTTGAGAAAAAGCTGCATTACTGTACATTCTAACCATTGTGCTCACTCCATCCTCAACAGGAGTTAAACAGAATAAATTTAAATACATTTAAGGGATTGAACCCGGATCTCCCGCATTGTAGGCAGACTCTTTACCGTCTGAGCCACCAGAGAAGCCCAATTTAATCCTGACAACCCACAAATATTTGCCCCACTCCCAAATCTACCCAATGTTATGTTTATTTCTGGTAAAAGTATACCAGACATCCTAGTTCTTTTCCTGTTAAGCCCCAGGTTTAAAATGGAATCTAGAATACTTGTCTTCTAGGAGGGAATAAACTAGTGTATAATAAAGCTCCTAGCATGTTTGTGGAGAAGACAATGGCAACCCACTCCAGTACTCTTGCCTTGAAAATCCCATGGACAGAGGAGCCTGGTAGGCTGCAGTCCAGAGGGTCGAAAAGAGTCAGCCACAACGGAGCGATTTCACTTTCACTTTTCAGTTTCATACATTGGAGAAGGAAATGGCAACCCACTCCAGTGTTCTTGCCTGGAGAATCCCAGGGATGTGGGAGACTGGGCTGCCGTCTATAGGGTCGCACAGAGTCGGACACGACTGAAGAGACTTAGCAGTAGCAGTAGCAGCATGTTTGCAGCACTCAGTGGGTGCTCTTTCCTCCTGTCCCCCAAATGAGAGCAGAGTGTCACTGTCCCATTCCCTAAGGACCAGCCTAGCTAGTGGCTCTGAGCTCAGACTCTGGAGTCAGAGTGTCTAGGTCCCAAACTGGCTCCATCAAAGCTATGTGACCTTGGAAAAGTTCACTTAACCTCTCCTTGCCTCAGTCACCTCACCTGTATAGTGGTAACAATAACACTGTGTGCTTATGTTGATTAACTGAAATGAACCAGGCAGTGCACAGTTCGTGATGTGTAGCGAGCACTGAATCAATAGTCTTAGGCTATTATTATTCCAGATGAGCCACACGGAACTGGAGGTTGTACTTAGGAAAAGGGCATTATTTCCAAACCCTCTCTTTAGCCCAGCATCAGACCACTATCCCCGGCCATCTCCTCCCATTACTGGCTCATTCTAAGCTTGTGGTCTTTTCCAGCTACTATTATGCATCAGGCCTCTTACCTTGTCTTCCACCAGCTGTTATTTCCTCTGGACTCAAGTATAGGCCTTCACATCAATCCCTATTTAATTTCATCCTGCTAGCTTTGTGCTGCAATTCCAATTGTTCAAGAATCTTTTGGATGCTCGGCCTGTCATCCAGCACTGGCCAGTGCTCCAGCTGTCCTGGCTTGTGGACAAAGTGGATGCTAAAACACCAGGAGAGAGAGCCAGAACCTGTAGTGGGCTTATGTTACTCCTGCCTGCCCAGAATTCATGCCTCATTTTTTGGCAACTGCACTTCAGGATTTCTTTAGGGATATAGGGATATTTAGGGACTCACCCCTCTCTCATGGCATGTAGTTTTGGTGAGATTGTCAATCAAGGTGCCAGAGGAGGGAACAGATCCCAAATTGCAGCAATTAGATTCTTTCTCTGGAACCTAACTGCTGAGAAGAATGATAAAATGCTTCCTACCAAAGAAAAGATAAAGTCAGAGCAGGTTTATCCTGAAAGAAGCTACTTGAAGAGTTTGTTCACTAGATCCTATTCAGTGGATCCTTGGTGTTGCCTTTTTCCTGTCCTGTCAAGGTTCTTCAGCTTCACCTTTGATGGCATGTGTGTGGGCTCAGTTGCTCAATCTTGTCCAACTCTTGGCAACCTCATGGATGGTAGCCCGCCAGGCTCCTCTGTCCATGGAATTCTCCAGGCAAGAATACTGGAGTGGGTAGCCATTCCTTTCTCCAGGAGATCTTCCCAAACTAAGGATCAAACCTGGGTCTCCTGCACTGCAGGCAGATCTTTTATGGTCTGAGCCACCAAGGAAGCCCATTGTAGCTCTAACAAACCAACAAAAACCATCTCTAGATTTAGTGACTTAAAACACTAAGCATTCAGTCAGCTCATGAATCTATGGATCATGCAGGTGGGTCTTCTGGTCTCTGTTAAGTTCACTCTTGAACCTGAGGTTAGCTGAAGGTCAACAGAATGACTCTACTGGACCCTCTCACATGTCCAGGGGGTCAGCTGGGAACTGGGTGAATTCTAGGGTTATTTCAGCTGGGGCAAATGGGATGACTCAGTTGTGTTCGACAAGCCTCATCCTTTGGCAAGTTAACAGGGAGTTCTCAGGAGGAGGGCAGAGGAGCAAGAGAACATGGGAAGGGCCAATGCTTTTTCAAGCCTCTGCCCATGTCACAACTGCTAAATTCCTATTGACCAAAGCAAGTTGCTGGGAGTGGGAGGAGCTATAAAACCACATTATAAAGAGTGTGGCTACAGGGAGGGGTGAAGAGCTGGAGATGTTATTAAATCAACTATATACCATGAGCTAGCTCAAAACCTCTTGGCAAATTATTTTTTTAATTTTCTAATTCTAAACACCACTAACCCCCCTCCCTCTGGCCCCCATCTCACCTCTACGTTGGTTTTTGTTGCCTTTTAAGAACTCTCACTGATAAAGAACTAGAAGGTAGAACAGACTTGTATCTACATCTGAGTCTTGGAAGCCAATGGAAGAGAGGATTTCAAGATGGAAGTCATGGTAACAGAGCCAAATGGTGTATAGGTATCAAGTGACATAAGGACTGAGAAAGGCCCATTGATTTAATGAGCAAGTGGGCCACCTTTCACTTTAGCAAGAATGGTTTCTATGAAGTGGGAGCAGAGGCCGGATCAGAGTGGGTGACAGGTGAGGAGGGGAGGCTGTGAGTGTAGACAACTCTTTGAAGAATCTTGTGTGATATAATCTCTGGAGAAGGATGTGGGGTTAGGGAAGCATTTTGAAATTTGCGTTTATAGAGGGGAGAGATGTGCAAAAGAAGCCTATAGGGTGCAAAGTCTAATTCTAAACAACTGAACTAAGATGAAGCAGCCAAGCCTCCATCAGGCAGGTTTCTTCCTTCTGCTGAGGCCAGGAATGCTTGTTACTCCAGTTGGCTTTCACTTCCCTGCATCAGCATCAAGCAGCTTGCCAGATGCCCCAATAGGAATGTTGCCTATCTTTACCAGAAATTCTGTCTCTGTCTTATGTACCATGTGAACATCGTCCTTCCCATCCCTTCACAGTACTCCAGGTCGAGCTCCTCAGGGGGCTGGGGCCAGGGATACTAACGGGGTAAGGATGGGCTGAGGATGGGGTTATTTGACTTTCCTAGGTGGAGACCACCTCCCTCATCCATCCAGTTGGGATAGCAGTCAATGACACCCCAGTTACATGGAAATCCTGGTAAACTCAGACAATCAGAAAAGAAAAACTTGCAATTCATATAACTGAATTACATTTGGGTCACATGCAAGCCCTCTGGAGGATGAGGAAGAATGGAAGCCAGCTCCAGAAAAAATAATTAGAGAAGAAGAATACCATCCTAATCTGAGTCTGTGAGGGCTGGAGCCAACTCATGGAATAAATATGCACTTTATGCAGCTCCACCACTTGCTGTGTGACCTTCACAAGTGACCTAACCTTTCTGGGCTTCATCCTCATAGGACTGTGAAGATTAAATAAAATTCCATTTATAAAGTAGCATGATACGGGCTTCCCAGGTGGTGCTAGTGGTAAAGAACCTTCCTGCCAATGCAGGACACATAAGATCCCTGGGTTGGGAAGATACCCCGGAGGAGGGCATGGAAACCCACTCCAGTATTTTTGCCTAGAACCCCCTGGACAGAGGAGCCTGGCGGGCTACAGTCCACAGTCTCAAAGAGTCAGACACATCTGAGGCGACTTAGCACGCACAGCAAAGTAGCATGATGCTTGTTTAGTAAGTTCCTCTTTAAAAAAAAAATCATCATGCAGTTCTCAGCTCCAAGCCCAATGTTCTCTTTTCTTCTTTATGATATGGACTGAGACAGACTATGCACCGTATTTCTGCTGTGCCAGCTGTTCCCTGTTAAGCTCTGTCCACAGAGGGAGCTCGAGGGGAGCTGTGAGGTTGGAGGAGAAAGGTGAGATTACCTTCTTCTGGTTCATGTGGCTCAGACAGTAAAGAATCCACCTGCAATGCAGGAGATGCGGGTTTGATCCCTGGCTTGGGAAGATCCCCTGGAGAAGGGCATGGCAACGCACTTCAGTATTCTTGCCTGGAGAATCCCATGAACAGAGGAGCCTGGCAGTCTACAGTCCACGGGGTGGCAAAGAGTCAGACACGACTGAGTGACAGAGCACGCACCATCCAGTCTGTGGCTTTCCCCAGACTCACAGAGCCAGTTTCTTTGGAGACACCAGCACCAGCTAGCTGGCACCCTCTCCTCAGGGATTTGGGTTCCAGACCCACAGTTCCCCTCCTCTGAGCTGTTGAGTTTTGATATTCTAACTGCTTCCTTTTTTGCCCTAGCTGGAGTGATGGTAGTTGCTTCCACTGAGGGCTGTCTCTGTGATACCTTGGAGTTACCTTTTTCCTTTTTCAGTTAATTACTATCAGCACTAGATCTTATTAAAAATTCCTCACACTAAATACCATCATTCCAATAACTGGTATGGCTCCTGTTTCTAGACTGGCCCTGAGTGATACACCCACTCTTGCAGAATCTCACACAAAGTACTGCCAAGGGATCAGTCCCATTGTTCTGAATTGTTTCTTTCCCTGTGTGCCTTTTAATATGGGTTTTCCCCTTGTTCAGTTCAGTTCAGTCGCTCAGTCATGTCCGACTCTTTGCGACCCCATGAATCATAGCACGCCAGGCCTCCCTGTCCATCACCAACTCCCGGAGTTCACTCAAACTCATGTCCATCGAGTTGGTGATGCCATCCAGCCATCTCATCCTCTGTTGTCCCCTTCTCCTTCTGCTCCCCAATCCCTCCCAGCATCAGAGTCTTTTCCAATGAGTCAACTCTTTGCATGAGGTGGCCAAAGTACTGGAGTTTCAGCTTCAGCATCAGTCCTTCCAATGAACACTCAGGACTGATTTCCTTCAGAATGGACTGGTTGGATCTCCTTGCAGTCCAAGGGACTCTCAAGAGTCTTCTCCAACACCACAGTTCAAAAGCATCAATTCTTCGGCGCTCAACTTCCTTCACAGTCCAACTCTCACATCCATACATGACCACAGGAAAAACCATAGCCTTGACTAGATGGACCTATGTTGGCAAAGTAATGTCTC
>NW_011494644.1:5215545-5217323 GCF_000754665.1 Bison bison bison
CTTTTGAATATGCTATCTAGGTTGGACATAACTTTCCTTCCAAGGAGTAAGCGTCTTTTAATTTCATGGCTGCAGTCACCATCTTCAGTGATTTTGGAGCCCCAAAAAATAAAGTCTGACACTGTTTCCACTGTTTCCCCATCTATTTCCCATGAAGTGATGGGACTAGATGCCATGATCTTAGTTTTCTGAATGTTGAGCTTTAAGCCAACTTTTTCACTCTCCTCTTTCACTTTCATCAAGAGGCTTTTTAGTTCCTCCCCACTTTCTGCCATAAGGGTGGTGTCATCTGTATATCTGAGGTTATTGATATTTCTCCCAGCAATCTTGATTCCAGCTTGTGCTTCTTCCAGCCCAGCGTTTCTCATGATGTACTCTGCATATAAATTAAATAAGCAGGGTGACAATATACAGCCTTGATGTACTCCTTTTCCTATTTGGAACCAGTCTGTTGTTCCATGTCCAGTTCTAACTGTTGCTTCCTGACCTGCATATAGGTTTCTCAAGAGGCAGGTCAGGTGGTCTAGTATTCCCATCTCTTTAAGAATTTTCCACAGTTTATTGTGATCCACACAGTCAAAGGCTTTGGCATAGTCAATAAAGCAGAAATAGATGCTTTTCTGGAACTCTCTCACTTTTTCGATGATCCAGTGGATGTTGGCAATTTGATCTCTGGTTCCTCTGCCTTTTCTAAAACCAGCTTGAACATCTGGAAGTTCATAGTTCACGTATTGCTGAAGCCTGGCTTGGAGAATTTTGAGCATTACCTTATTAGCATGTGAGATGAGTGCAATTGTGCAGTAGTTTGAGCATTCTTTGGCATTGCCTTTCTTTGGGACTTGAATGAAAACTGACCTTTTTCAGTCCTGTGGCCACTACTGCATTTTCCAAATTTGCTGGCATACTAAGTGCAGCACTTTCACAGCATCATCTTTCAGGATTTGAATTAGCTCGACTGAAATTCCATCACCTCCACTAGCTTTGTTCGTAGTTATGCTTTCTAAGGCCCACTTGACTTCACATTCCAGGATGTCTGGCTCTAGGTCAGTGATCACACCACTGTGGTTACCTGGGTCGTGAAGATCTTTTTTGTACAGTTCTTCTGTGTATTCTTGCCACCTCTTCTTAATATCTTCTGCTTCTGTTAGGTCCATACCATTTCTGTCCTTTATCGAGCCCATCTTTGCATGAAGTGTTCCCTTGGTATCTCTAATTTTCTTGAAGAGATCCCTAGTCTTTCCCATTCTGTTGTTTTCCTCTATTTCTTTGCATTGATCGCTGAGGAAGGCTTTCTTATCTCTTCTTGCTATTCTTTGGAACTCTGCATTCAGATGTTTATATCTTTCCTTTTCTCCTTTGCTTTTCACCTCTCTTCTTTTCACAGCTATTTGTAAGGCCTCCCCAGACAGCCATTTTGCTTTTTTGCATTTCTTTCAAGACAGGATCTTGATCCCTGTCTCCTGTACAATGTCACGAACCTCCGTCCATAGTTCATAAGGTACTCTATCTATCAGATCTGGTCCCTTAAATCTATTTCTCACTTCCACTGTATAATCATAAGGGATTTGATTTAGGTCATACCTGAATGGTCTAGTGGTTTTCCCTACTTTCTTCAATTTAAGTCTGAATTTGGCAATAAGGAGTTCATGGTCTGAGCCACAGTCAGCTCCCAGTCTTGTTTTTGCTGACTGTATAGAGCTTCTCCATCTTTGGTTGCAAAGAATATAATCAGTCTGATTTCGGTGTTGACCATCTGGTGATGTCCATGTGTAGAGTCT
>NW_011494644.1:5217423-5218012 GCF_000754665.1 Bison bison bison
TGTTTGCTATGACCAGTGCATTCTCTTGGCAAAACTCCATTAGCCTTTGCCCTGCTTCATTCCGTATTCCAAGGCCAAATTTGCCTGTTACCCCAGGTGTTTCTTGACTTCCTACTTTTGCATTCCAGTCCCCTATAATGAAAAGGACATCTTTTTTGGGTGTTAGTTCTAAAAGGTCTTGTAGGTCTTCATAGAACCATTCAGCTTCAGCTTCTTCAGTGTTACTGGTTGGGGCATAGGCTTGGATTACTGTGATATTGAATAGTTTGCCTTGGAAATGAACAGAGATCATTCTGTCGTTTTTGAGATTGCATCCAAGTAATACATTTCGGGCTCTTTTGTTGACCATGATGGCTACTCCATTTCTTCTAAGGGATTCCTGCCCACAGTAGTAGAGATAATGGTCATCTGAGTTAAATTCACCCATTCCAGTCCATTTTAGTTCGCTGATTCCTAGAATGTCGACGTTCACTCTTGCCATCTCTTGTTTGACCACTTCAATTTGCCTTGATTCATGGACCTGACATTCCAGGTTCCTATGCAATATTGCTCTTTACAGCATCAGACCTTGCTTCTATCACCAGTCACA
>NW_011494644.1:5218676-5223341 GCF_000754665.1 Bison bison bison
GAAGTGGTTTGCCATTCCCTTCTCCAGTGAACCACATTCTGTCAGACCTCTCCACCATGACCCACCCATCTGGGTGGCCCCACACGGCATGGCTTAGTTTGACTGAGTTAGCAAGGCTGTGGTCCGTGTGATCAGATTGACTAGTTTTCTGTGACTATGGTTTCAGTGTGTCTGCCCTCTGATGCCCTCTCGCAACACCTACAGCTCCCCTTGTTCAGTTCAGTTCAGTTCAGTCGCTCAGTTGTGTCGGACTCTTCACGACCCCATGAATCACAGCACTCCAGGCCTCCCTGTCCATCACCAACTCCTGGAGTTCACTCAGACTCAGGTCCATCGAGTCAGTGATGCCATCCAGCCATCTCATCCTCTGTCATCCCCTTCTCCTCCTGCCCCCAATCCCTCCCAGCATCAGAGTCTTTTCCAATGAGTCAACTCTTCGCATGAATGGCCAAAGGACTGGAGTTTCAGCTTCAGCATCATTCCCTCCAAAGAAATCCCAGGGCTGATCTCCTTCAGAATGGACTGATTGGATCTCCTTGCAGTCCAAGGGACTCTCAAGAGTCTTCTCCAACACCACAGTTCAAAAGCATCAATTCTTCGGCACTCAGCCTTCTTTACAGTCCAACTCTCACATCCATACACGGCCACAGGAAAAACCATAGCCTTGACTAGACGGACCTTTGTTGGCAAAGTAATGTCTCTGCTTTTGAATATGCTATCTAGGTTGGCAGTAAACCTGTGTAAGAATCTGCTAGGACCTTTATTAAAAAATCTTTTGGGGGTCCCATCGCTATTGATTCTGACTCACTTAGGAAACAGATTTATATTTTTAGAAAGTGCTTCTGGTTTAGGAAGTCACTTTTTTTTTTTTTTTTTGCACTCAGGGACCAGCTTTTTCCACATGTGCTCCCAGGTCCTGAAGGCTTGTTGAAAGAGTAGGCTGACATTATATCTGCATATTCTGCAGCCACCTCCTCTCCATGGAACCAAGGAGCAAGGAGAGCAGCAAATGGTTTTATGTTTTTCCATTAAGCAAAATAGGGTACAATGGTGCTCAGTAGAAGAGAAATTCTGATCAGTTTTGCTCACTTCTAAGGTAAGATATGGGACAGAAGAGCCGAGCCTGGTGAGGACCTACTGTAGAGCAAGAAGGTGTAATCTGTTTGTTGTTTTTGTTCTTCAGTGGCTTAGTCATGTGTGACTCTTGGCAACCTCGTGGACTGTAGCACCCCAGGTTTCCCTGTCTTTCACTATTTCCCTGAGTTTGCTCAAACTCATGTCCATTTAGTCAGTGATGCCATCTGCTCAAACTCACGTCCATCGAGTCAGTGATGCCATCCAGCCATCTCATTCTCTGTGGTCCCCTTCTCCTCCTGCCCCCAACCCCTCCTAGCATCAGAGTCTTTTTCAATGAGTTAACTGTTTGCGTGAGGTGGCCAAAGTATTGGAGTTTCAGCTTTAGCATCAGTCCTTCCAAAGAATACCCAGGACTGATCTCCTTTAGGATGGACTGGTTGGATCTCCTTGAAGTCCAAGGGATTCTCAAGAGTCTTCTCCAATACCACAGTTCAAAAGCATAAATTGTTTGGTGCTCAGTGTTCCTTATGGTCCAACTCACATCCATACATGACTATTGAAAAAACCATAGCTTGAACTATATGGATATTTGTCAGCAAAGTGATGCTTCTGCTTTTAAATACACTCTCTAGGTTTGTCATAACTTTTCTTCCACGGAGCAAGCGTCTTAATTTCATGGCAGCAGTCACCATCTGCAGTGATTTTGGAGCCCAAGAAAATAAAGTCTGTCACTGTTTCCACTTTTTCCCCTTCTATTTGCCACAAAGTGATGGGGCCAGATGCCATAATCTTAGTTTTTTTTTAATGTTGAGTCTTAAGCCAGCTTTTTCACTCTCCTTTTTCACCTTCATCAAGAGGCTCTTTAGTTCCTCTTCATTTTCTGCCATTAAGGTGGTATCATCTGCATATCTGAGGCTATTGGTATTTCTCCTGGCAATCTTGATTCCAGTTTGTGATTCATTTGGCCTGGCATTTCGCATAATGTACTCTGCATAGAAGGTAAATAAGCAGGGTGACAGCATACAGCCTTGACATATTCCTTTTCCAATTTTGAACCAGGCTGTTGTTCTGTTTGTAGGACATATATTAAGTTAACCTTAAAATGCATTCCAATACACATTAGATGCAGACAAATATTGTTTGATTCTACTTGTAGGAGGTACAGTTAAATTCATAGAGTTAGAAAGAACATTGGTAGATGCTAGGGGTTGGAGGGTGGGTGTGGGGTGGAGAGGGAAGATGAGGAGTTAGTGTTTAATGGGTACACATTTTCAGCTTAGAAAGTGAAAATTTTGGGAAACGGATGATGGTGGGAGTTGCATAACAATGTGAATGTACTTAGCGCCACTGAACTGTGCAGATAAACATGGTTAAAACAGTATATTTTATATTATGTGACTTTTACCACAGTAAAAAAAGAATTTAGAAAGAATAAAGTTAACATACGGTGGTGGATGTTAACTAGATTTATTGTGGTGATTACTTACAATATACGGAAGTATAAAGCCAATATATTGTACACAGGAAACTACTATGATGTATATCAACTATACTTCAATTTTTTAAAGTTTAAAAAAAAGTAAGTAAAATAGTAAAGCTAGCAAATGTTTTGAGAAAGTGTCCTGTAAAATAATGAAACATTGGTTTCAGGAAGTACTGAGACGATCCCTTTAGAGAGTGGGAAAAGCTAAACTTCTATTCATTAAACTGATGTGAGAAATTTGGGAAGTTTCAGGTATTTCTGAAGGGAAAAGTTTTGTTTTCCCAGAATTTCACTTCACTTGAGGTAGTAAAATTAAATGAAAGTAAACTAGTTGTCCCTTCTTTGGTAAAAACTTATTTGGAGAGAGCTGTAGGGAAGCTCATTATGGCGTAGGGGCTGGGAAGGGCAGGATAGATTTTTACTATTAATAGTTTACCTTTCATAGGATGGAGAGAAGTCATGAGGGGCTAAGTTTTAACCAAAATATGAAAGTTGTCCTTAGGTTAAAAAGACAATGCTCACCCAAGATTTGTTCTAATTACATAAAATGATACAAGTACGTATATATAAGATATAACAATGGCTATTAGTTGGTGGATCAGTGTTCCCATCCCCTAGAGGAGTGGATCTTAAAGATATAATCTTTCACTTTACAACTTTTTTCACTGAAGTATAGTTGATCTACAATGTTATGTTAGCTTCTGATGTACAGCAAAGAGACTCAGATATATATAGATATATTCTTTTTTATTATAGGTTAATACAATATATTAAATATAGTTCCCTTGTGCTATACAGTAGGACCTTGTAGTTTATCAGTTTTACACATAGTAGTTTGTATCTGTTAATCCCACACTTCTGATTTTTCCACTCCCTCCCCTCCTGTCTTTGGTAACCATAAGTTTGTTTTCTATGTCTTTGAGTCTGTTTCCATTCTGTAAATAAGTTCACGTGCATCATACTTGAGATTCCACATCTAAATGATATCATATGGTAATTGCCTTTCTCTGTCTGACTTACCTCACTTAGTATGATAACCTCTAGGTCCTTCCACGTTGCTGCAAATGGCATTACTTCATTCTTTTTGTTGGCTGAGTAGTGTTGCATTGCATATATGTACCACTTCTTTACCCATTCCTCCACTGAGGAACATTTAGGGTGCTTCCATACCTTGACTATTGTAAACAGTGCTGCTACGAACATTGGGGTGCCTGTATCTTTTTGAATTAAAGTTTTGTACAGACATGTGCATAGGAGTGGGATTGTTGGGTCATATGGTAGCTCATTTTTAGCTGTTTAAGGAGCCTTCAAAGCTAGTGGAGGTGATGGAATTTGAGCTATTTCAAATCCTGGAAGATGATACTGTGAAAGTGCTGCACTCAATATGCCAGCAAATTTGGAAAACTCAGCAGTGGCCACAAGACTGGAAAAGGTCAGTTTTCATTCCAATCCCAAAGAAAGGCAATGCCAAAGAATGCTCAAACTACCACACAATTGCACTCATCTCACACGCTAGTAAAGTAATGCTCAAAATTCTCCAAGCCGGGCTTCAGCAATATGTGAACCGTGAACTTCCTGATGTTCAAGCTGGTTTTAGAAAAGGCAGAGGAACCAGAGATCAAATTGCCAACATCTGCTGGATCATGGAAAAAGCAAGAGAGTTCCAGAAAAACATCTATTTCTGCTTTATTGACTATGCCAAAGCCTTTGACTGTGTGGATCACAATAATTGTGGAAAATTCTGAAAGAGATGGGAATACCAGACCACCTGACCTGCCTCTTGAGAAACCTGTTCCTCCTTTACCCATTCCTTAGATGCAACAGTTAGAACTGGACATGGAACAACAGACTGGTTCCAAATAGGAAAAGGAGTACATCAAGGCTGTATATTGTCACCCTGCTTATTTAACTTATATACAGAGTACATCATGAGAAACGCTGGACTGGAAGAAACACAAGCTGGAATCAAGATTGCCGGGAGAAATATCAATAACCTCAGATATGCAGATGACACCACCCTTATGGCAGAAAGTGAAGAGGAACTCAAAAGCCTCTTGATGAAAGTGAAAGTGGAGAGTGAAAAAGTTGGCTTAAAGCTCAAGATT
>NW_011494644.1:5223561-5224602 GCF_000754665.1 Bison bison bison
CATTACTTTACTAACATAGGTCCGTCTAGTCAAGGCTATGGTTTTTCCTGTGGTCATGTATGGATGTGAGAGTTGGACTGTGAAGAAAGCTGAGCGCCGAAGAATTGATGCTTTTGAATTGTGGTGTTGGAGAAGACTCTTGAGAGTCCCTTGGACTGCAAGGAGATCCAACCAGTCTATTCTGAAGGAGATCAGCCCTGGGATTTCTTTGGAAGGACTGATGCTAAAGCTGAAACTCCAGTCCTTTGGCCATTCATGCGAAGAGTTGACTCATTGGAAAAGGCTCTGATGCTGGGAGGGATTGGGGGCAGGAGGAGAAGGGGACGACAGAGGATGAGATGGCTGGATGGCATCACTGATTCGATGGGCGTGAGTCTGAGTGAACTCTGGGAGTTGGTGATGGACAGGGAGGCCTGGTGTGCTGTGATTCATGGGGTCGCAAAGAGTCGGACACAACTGAGTGACTGAACTGAACTGAACTGAAGAAGCCTGCATACTGTTTTTCATAGTGACTCCATCAATTTACATTCCCAACACAGTGTAGGAACCCTTCACTCTCAAATGTCTCTAGGTGAAGCTTGGTCAGACTTGGAATGAAAGGCTGCAGAAATATCTACGCTTGTTATATTTGTTACACAGAGAAAGTGAGGGCAGAATTTCTTAGTTGACATTAGCTAGAAAGTCTCTACTTAGCAACCTCAATGGGAGGAGAGATACATGTTCAAGTATATCCATTAACCCAACTCCTGGGGCATTAATCCAACTAGAGTGACTTAGTTTTCTACTGCAGTGTGGAAATCTAGGTGTTCAGAAATAGACACTACACTAATTGTGATCCCTTCAGTCAGACCTTTCCTGCATACCTTTTTTTTTTCTTCACTATTAAGGAAAGAAACTTGACAGGGAATTCATTTTCTAAAGTTATAGCCCTTTGCAGATAAACTTGACGGATCAAAGCCTGCTTATAAAAACCTTGTCCACTTTCTGCATTAGGAGAGAGGCCTATTGGCTGTTGGGAGGGAACATCTTGGAAGCTATTGT
>NW_011494644.1:5224702-5228850 GCF_000754665.1 Bison bison bison
TATGGTGTCTGGGAGGAGGTTTAGGGTTATGGAACTGTGGCTGGTGCCTGAGGGATGCCCCAGGAGTTGGGGAAGGCTCACTCTTCTGAACCAAGTTAATTCCACACAGCCAGCTTAGTCTTTGGGTGGGAGAATCTTAGGCCTTTTGGACCTGGCTACCTGCCTAAAGAGAAAGCTCAATTTGAAGTCAAAGAAAAGGAATGTATAGTTTGCCTGAGGCAGAAGAAATGAAAGATAAGAAACCAGCCTCAGGGTCCAAGCCTTTGGCACAGAGGAAATCTGAAAGGCCTCATAAACATGGAAGGAAGGCAGCAGAGAATACGGTCAGGTAGGGGGAGATAGTTGGGTAGATCCCACAGGTAGTTGAAGGATGGCTTAATAAGCCAGCACATCGTTAAGTTGTGCAACTGACACAAAGGCCTCAATCCTCTTAGATGTTATTTAGCCTATGATGTAGGGCTTCCCAGGGGGTGCAGTGGTAAAGAATATGCCTGCCAATGCAAGAGACACAAGAGATGGGGGTTGGATCCCTGCGTTGGGAAGATCCCTGGAGAAGGAAATGGCAACCCATCCCAGTATTCTTGCCTGGAAAATTCCACGCCAGAGGAGCCTGGTGGGCTACAGTCCAGGGGATGGTGAAGAGTTGGACACAGCTGAGCACACAGCACAGTAAGGGCTCGTGTTTGCCTCAAATATGTTGTCCCCTCCCCTTCAGGGAGCAAAGCAAAGGAGGGTGGACAGAGCCAGCTCTTCTTCAAGGTAATCACAAGGACCTAATATCCTGCTTCCTGCCCCACGGAAGATGAAACTGTTGCTCTAGACTGACCTCAGTCCTGCAGTTTGTCTAAACTTGATAAAAATGTGCCCGTGTTTCAGTCTTTCTGGGAGACGCATGTTGTGGGGTGGTGAAGAATATTTCAACCGCAGAAGCTATTGAACTGGGCATGGCTGGGTGTTTACTTAGAACAAACAAAGCGATTATGTATGATGCAAATAAACCAAAACAATAGATTGAGCAGTGTGATGATAAGGCAGCAGTGGTTCCTAAAGCCATGCTGTGTAAACGTCCTTGACTGGCGTTGGAGCCACTGACCATGAACTTCTTCCACTGAAACTGTGCAATGTCTTGACTCTGCTCTGATCATCCATACATATCATGTTCATTTCTACCAGCTCGAAGAATCTGGGTATCAAACTGTAGGAGTAGTTGCTGTGGCACTTTATAAGGGACATAGATCAATTGAAGAAAAGAGAACTACCTGGGGGTAGTGAGCGACACAAAAATAACAAGGTTATACTTGTAATAGGGTATTTTTTACTAGCTGATGCTAGTAAAGAAAACACTCCATCTCTTCTTAACCACCCCTTCCTTCGGCTGTGCCCTGACGATGTCCATTCACATCTATAGAAGCTTGTTTTTAAACTGGAGGAGGCCAAAGGCATTTAGTAAAGATGACAGAGAAAGAAGGATGAAGGGAATAGAAGTTCCCTGTTCTAAAACTTAGGGTTGGATTTAGGACATAACAGAGCTGGGGGCTCTATTACATTTTTCAAGACTGATATTTTATGAAATTCTAGACTCAAGCATATTATCTTTGTCTGTGGGTCAGAGTGTTGCCCAGAATTGGGAAGAATGCTCTTCTCCTTGTTTTTGCAAAGAACCGGATGCCATCCTGGAACCCTGAGTTTTGGAGACTTTAGGGATGTCCGAGGACAGGACAGCATGCTTGGCATGAGAATTTTTACAGAGGGCTGGGGTGGGGAGAGACTCTTTGGGCATCTCTGCAGACAACAGGTGGGGACTGAAAGAGGGCAGATCCGCATGCTAGCTATAGCAGATGGCTGGATGTATGAGTACTCGTGGGCCCCCCTGGAGATGGCAAAGGAATAAAGTGCTGCTGTGGGGTGGGGTTCTTAAGCCAATGGACACTTGAGCTTCACACTCACTGTCAAAATATTTATGAACTGGGGAGAGCAGGGCAGGGCTTGTTAATTAGATTACAAACAAAGGACACAACAGAGACTTTGGAAAAATTCTAATTGGTTCACTTGTGATGCACTAGCTCTAGCCAGACCTTGGCTGATTCGACTGTGTTTTTAAAGGGAAACTGAGGCTCAAGATCAAGTAACAAAGCTGAAGCCTATTCCCACAGAGCCAGGCTGAGATGCTTATTAAGAGCTTGGGGTTTGGTTCACGTGGGGAACCAGTCATCTGAATCCTGTATATACTCAGCCAGACAGAGTGCCTCCCTCTCTCTCAGGGGAGAATGACACAGGCCACATGTTCACAAAATGTGTTGTGGGTAGGTCCTGGTATGTCTTTTCTGGATGTATCTATATCACTTCTTCTGTTCACAGAAGTGGTTCTCGGCTGCTGCTTTTCTGCCCAGTGAACCTGGCCCCTTTGTAGCAATGGTTGATGGGGTGGACTTTTCACCCAAGCCAGACCAACCTTCTTCCTCTAGCGGTTTGGAATTTTGCAAGGACAGAGGTTCATGGTCAACTATATCAATGGCAGTGCTCTAAAGCAGTGCTTCTCACTCTCGCACCAACAGTCAATGGGGGTCTTGTTAAAATGCAGATTCTGGTTCAGTTAGTCTGGGGTGAGGCCTGAGTTCTGCATTTTCAACGAATGCCCAGGTTCTTGGACCACATTTTGAGTAGCAAGGACCTATGCGTGTGTGCTAAGTCACTTCAGTCGTGTTCAACTCTTTGCAACCCCATGGACTGTAGCCTGCCAGGCTCTACTGTCCATGGCATTCTCCAGGCAAGAATATTGGAGTGGGTTGCCATTCCCTCCTCCAGGGGATCATTCTGATCCAGGGATCGAAACTGCATCTCCTGTGTCTCCTGCATTGTAGGGAGATTCTTTACCACTAAGCCATCAGGAAAGCCCAGCAAGGACCTATAGCAAGCTCCTTTTGCTAAGAGAAAATTTTCTATTATTTACCCCAAGAGGTGTACATTTATTATTTTCTAAATTATACCAATATAATACTATTATGTATATTATAAGCATATAAAGATAAGAAATTAAAATCAGATAAAACTAAGTAGAAATAGAAATTTGAGTATTTCCTTCCTGTACCTCACTCAGAGGATTGTCCAGTAACTCCCAAGGGTGTGTGCACACTGCTCTGGGGGCCACTGCTCCAGGGGGAAGGTGCTAAGCCCATTAGTCAGGGCCCCTCGTTTTCCTGGTTCTGTTTGTGCTGAGGATTGGAAGTCGGAAGCCTCCACCAGTTCTCTGATATCTTAGCAATGATCTCTTCGTGTGCACTGTTACTTGCAGGCAAAGGCAGGGCAAGGGACTGAATATTTGTGTCCTCCAAATTCATGTTGAAACTCTAATTCCAATATGATGGTATTTGGAGTTGGGGTTGAGTCTAAGAAGAGAGGTGAGTCTATACTTGGGGAAAATGGGCTAAGGAGCATGAAATTGGTCAAGGGAAGTGGTCTAGTGCAATGACTCTAGACAATGCAAGGACATCACAGGCCTCTTTTCATATTTCATGCTGCTTGGCAGAAGTGGCTGGCTGCCAGCAAAGAGCTCTGTCTCTGTCTTACAGGAAACTGATTAGAGAGAACCCCAGTGCCAGCCCACCTCTCCTTAGGCTCACGGTCAGGGAGGAGATGTGGGAAGAGCCATGCTCTCCTAGATTCCTCTGAAATGATGCCCAGTAGGAAGGTACATCAATTTATTAATAGTACTAATTCCACAGGAGGTACATTGGTATAAAAGAAAAACTGAAATCTAAAAGGCGAACACATATGGGGAGAGATGTTCAAATCATTTAGTAATAAGAGAAATGCCAATTAAACAAGAACAAGAGATCACTTCCCACCTACTGCTACTGCTAAGTCGCTTCAGTCGTGTCTGACTCTGTGCGACCCCATAGATGGCAGCCCACCAGGCTCCCCCGTCCCTGAGATTCTCCAGGCGAGAATACTGGAGTGGGTTGCCATTTCCTTCTCCACCTAGACAGGCAAAATTGGAAAGCTAGATGTACAAGGCTCAGGCAGGGAAGGGAGGTTCCGCGAAGCTCCATCCTGTGGTGTGTGCAGCCGGCTGCAGGGCACCCTGGCAGGGCTACGGCAGATCCTCCATCCAAGAATATCCTTTAAGCCAGCAAGCCTACTCCCAGAGG
>NW_011494644.1:5228950-5240487 GCF_000754665.1 Bison bison bison
AAGCCTACTCCCAGAGGAGGGGACACGGGCGGGAATGTTCCCCCGAGGACACTCACTGTGGGGCTCCTCAGTGTCCATCACTAGGACAGGCAGAGCCTGGAGGAGCCGGCAGTAGACACACTCCTTGCACAGAAAGAAACAGGAAACGGATCCTGAAACCATGGCGTTGCGTGGTCAGTGGCGTGGGAAAGGGGGTGGGGCTAAAAGGGGACTGGGAGGGGCCTTGCACATATCAGTAGTGATGCTACCGGTTGGAAAGGAAAAAAAAAAGCATGAAAAAAAAGAAATTCTGTCAACTAGCCAAGGCCACTTTGTGGTGTTTCTTCCACAGAGTAATGTCTGGGGACTCAACAACTTACCTGTTGGTTCAAGGTGAATCCAGGGAGTAACACAGAGGCAGAGGGCTTTCCTTGCCCCCACCTTCACCACATACACACACATACATAACACACACACAACATGCATACAGATGTATAGACACATGCACACACAGAGATACATGCTGCACACAGTTACACACATGTTTACACATACCCATGTAGACACACAGAGACACATGTATACACACACATACACGTGTGTATACACACACGCATATAGACACACGTATATGCACACATGTATATACACACAGGTACACCCACAGTCTTATGCACATGGGTGCCATTTTCCCACTATTTCTGGGGTGCTACTGTTAGCTTGATCCTATCTCTCTGTCTTAAAACATGATGTGGACTTGTCTTCTTGGGAGATCATTCTACCTTGTGAGTTAACTAAATCAGCTATCCCACTGGATCTTGTAACTATACCTTTTCCCAGGACCTCCTCCAGGCCTGTCCCATCAGCATCTTTCAGAGCTGGGGCCTGTGAGTCTGCATTTTGGTCAGGCTGTTTGGTAAGACTGATATGATTCCAATCATCTGACCATTTTGGAAACCAAGCAGTTTTCAACATAGCTGCCCAGTAGGATCACCAGAAGAGCTGAAAACAAACAGCAAAACCTGTGGCCTAGGCTCTATCTCGGACCAATAAACTAGAAGCTTTCTGGGTGGGGCGTGGGGGTTTTGTTTTGAACCTTCCTGGGGTTCTACTCTGCAGCCAACTTTGAGAACCAGGGTCCCTGGGCAAATTTTCCTCCAGTTTCCTGCATTACCTGAAGTGCTTGCTAAGCACACAGCTCTTGGGCCCTTCCTCTGGAGATTCTGATACCCATGCATCTCGGTTGAAGCCTAGGAATTTGCATTTTGAACAAGTACAAGGCTTGATCTTGCCTCCAAGAGTGGGATAAAAATAATCAGTTTTGTTCTCAGTGTGGAAGAGAGCTCTCTTCATCATTCTCTTCCCCTTGCCCCCACTTCCAACTCTGGACAACACTCCTTACCAGGAAGAAAGGGGCACATGGTTGGACATGTATTTTGTAGTCTGTTTTCCAGTGTTCATCACTGAGTTCTAAGATACCACAGTTTTCGGAGAGATTCTTCTTTTCACAGCTATAGCTCTGTGCATTTTCCTTAGGGGCTGTCCTCTGAATTTTTCTCCCACACCAGGGGTGCATTCCCTGGAGCTGCTGGGGCAGGTGCAGAGGTGAGGGAGGCAACATGACATGGA
Source organism: Bison bison bison (assembly GCF_000754665.1). Taxonomy (NCBI): domain Eukaryota; kingdom Metazoa; phylum Chordata; class Mammalia; order Artiodactyla; family Bovidae; genus Bison; species Bison bison. The sequence goes on from NW_011494644.1 coordinate 5,230,559, forward strand.
TTAACAATTGCCATGTCTCAGGATGCTCTTTGCTTAGCCCTCCTTTGCTTAGCATGTATTCTGCTTGTCAGCTCTTCCTTGAGACCATCAATTAGGTGAATGCTCCAGATTGAATCCATTCTCACAACCAAAGCAACCATATGTAAGAGGTCATTGTTTTCTCTTTGGATCAGAGACTCTATTTGAGGTTTCTTTTGTCATCATTCTCAATAATTCTTGACCTTATCTGAATTGACCTTTTCAATATACATGATAGATAAACAGCTATTTCCCTCTCCCAAATGAGGAAAAGACACCAGTAGTCCAATTATAGGAGAAAAATACAAGTGGCCAATAAATAATAATAATAGCAATAATAAAAAATAAATGCAAAAAATTTTCAATGAGATATCAATTTTTCATGTGGTATGGCAAAGATTAAAGATTAATAATAGTGTGCATTATCAGTGGGGTTATTGTCAACAGCATTCCCATTGGTGGGAACTATGAATTGGTCCAAAAACTGTAGAGGAAAATCTGGCAAAATTTAAAATAATGCATATCACTGAGAAAGCAATTCCAGTTCTAGTAATTTACTTTACAGAGCTATTGACAAAAATATGCAAAAATATCTATATTTATGAGTCTATATCTATCTACATAGATATAGATATTTATTGCAGCATTTTTTATACAAGTGAAACATTGGGAAATAACCTAAATCTCCACCGATAGGGGGACAATAAAATCATCTCTGGTTCATCTAGATACTCTGCAGCTGTTAACTAGAATGAGGTGGACCTGGTGTAAAGATCATTGGGTCATTAACCAAAGAAAACAGTGGTTGTTGGTGGTTCAGTTGCTAAGTCTTGTCCGACTCTTGCAACCCTGTGAACTGTAGCCCGCCAGGCTCCTCTGTCATGGGCTTCTCCAGGCAAGAATACCGGAGTGGGTAGCCATTTCCTTCTCCAACTAAATAATAAGGCATACCTTCCAGGTCTTGGCCTTTGGCCCTAGGCGCAGAGGTTTCTGGGAGCTGAAAGTCATAATGACGTCTGCATGATCTGTCTGTATGATCTCCAGTCACAGGCTGTATCCGAGCTTGGGCAAAGTGAGCGGCAGGAGAAAACCAGACTATGGGTGGGGCCCGGAAAGGGCCTTTGGAAGTTGAGGCAGAGAACCCAATGTGGGCAGAGGCGGCCCCAGAGCTGCAGACGAGTTTCTCCAGTCTCCGGTGGCCATGGAGAGTACAGTGAGCAGGTGACTCGGCAGAGGGCCACCCCTCACCGAGTGGGGCAGGGGTGAAGAGTCTGCAGGTTCCCTGTGACAACCCGAAGCATAAAGGATGACAACAGCAGCTCAGCCAGCTTTTGAACCTGCAAGAAGAGGTGGGAGAGGAAAAGGTGAAGGTGATTTGAACAAACGCTCAAAGCAGTATTCAAGCAGAGAACTACCCTCTCATACAAAGATAAAATACAGACAGACCACTCAGGATGCCCCTGAAGACGTGTGAATCTGTGATTTCAGGAGAGAGCTGGAACACAGAGAGAGCTGCTGCTGCAAAATAAAAATAGAGATCCGCCAGCCAGAGAACACACAGCCTCTTCTTCAGTGTCAAAGAAGCTCCACTGGACCAGATTCCCGCGGCCAAGCTTGATGTAGACCACCCTCTAACAGACGAGGAAGATGAAGATTTTGAAGAGGAGAGTGACGGTGATGACACTGCAGCTCTTCCTGCAGAGCTGGAAAAAATTAAAACAGAAAAAACTGAAGAGCAGGCCAGGAAGGAGCAAGAGCAAAAGCTGAAGAAGAAAGGAGTCCTATAGAAAACACTCTGAGTGGAAACCCTGTCCTTAATCCCACTGGCCCATCCCAGCCTCAGGCCAGCTTCAAAGTTAAGAGAAGGTGGGATGATGATGTTGTCTTCAAGAACTGTGCAAAATGTGTAGATGATCAGAAGAAAGACAAAGATACATAAATGACATGCTGTGATCTGAATTTCATAAAAGTTCATGGAGAAATAAATACTACAGTTTTATGTGCTTAATTGAAGCCTGTAAAATGTAAACAATCTGACTTTATTTTGTTTTTTTTCTTCTCCCCCATTTAAATTGTGTATAGGCTTCCCTAATTTTTAGTTTCAAAATATCTTTTCCTTTATTGACTCCTTACTGGATAAGGACTTAGGAAACTGGTTTAACCCAGTTTCCATCTCAATATTTCTAGTCATGTGTTTTCTCTTAAATATGGGAAAAGAAATCTGCTTATTTTAATAATTTAAATAGCCAAATCTGTGTCCCCAACTTTTTTGTTGAAAAGTATGCAGCTAATAAAACATTGCCTATTTTTTAAAAATGAGGAATACCCAGCTTGCTTAGAACTTGAAAAATTTTTGTTCTGAGATAATAAAGAAACAAAGGTGTAAAAACAAAGACTGGACTCTCATTCCCATCACTTACAAGCTATACAATTTTTTCAAGTTGCATAACTTCATTAAACCTCGATCTTTATATTGAAAATGAAAGGAGACACAATCGCTACTTCATAGAATTACTAAAAAGTTTTGAAGGATTACATATTAAAACTAAATAAATGCTAGTTCCCATTTGCACAAAGGTAAAAATTTTGCTCAGTTGCTCAGTCATGTCCAACTCTTTGCAACCCATGGTACATAGCCCTCCAAGCTCCTCTGTCTATGGGATTACCCAGGCAAGAATACTGGAATAGGTTGCCATTTCCTCCTCCAGGGGATCTTCTTGACCCAGGGATCAAACCCACATCTCCTGCATTGGCAGGTAGATTCCTTACCACTGAGCCACTGGGAAGGCCCTTATAAGGGCACTAATCCCATCAAACGTCACTCACCTTAATGACCTCATTTAAACCAAATTCCCCCGAAAAGGTCTTTCCTCCAAATACCTTCACTCTGAGAGTTAGGGCTGCAACAGGAGAACTTGAGGGAAGGGAACAATTCGGTCATTAGCATACTCCCAAACTTAACAGAAATCTATTCTAAAACTCCATGGCAGAATAATCCAAGCTGGTAGAATAAGAGCTGGAAGGTAAAAAACTCTGGGTTCTGTGAGAAAGCAGTAATAAATAGTATCAACAGCTAACACTTACTATCACTAGCCACATATCAGGAACTACTTAACATATTTTACATGCATCATCTTAAAATAGAGCAGTGAGGTTGCTGCTGTTACATGCCTGGTAGCTCAGTCGGTAAAGAATCTGCCTGCAATGCAGGAGACCTGAGTTCGATCCCTGGGTCAGGAAAATCCCCTGGAGGAGGAAATGGCAACCCTCTCCAGTAATCTTGCCTGGAAAATCCTACAAGGAGCCTGGTGGTCTACAGTCCATGGGGACACAAGAGTCAGGCATGACTTAGTGACTAGACCACAACAAGCCTCATCTTAAAATAGAGCTGTGAGGTTGCTACTATTTGTCCATTTTACAGAAGAGGACAGTGGAGTCACAGAGAGATGTGATGAACTTGCCTAACGGTTGGTTTAGATTTGACACAGGCAGTCTGGCTCCAGAGTCCTTGACCTTCACTTCATTATTCTGCCTTCCTAGTAGCTACCCTGGGAGAAGGCAATGGCACCCCACTCCAGTAATCTTGCCTGGAAACTCCCATGGATGGAGGAGCCTGGTAGGCTGCAGTCCATGGGGTCGCTGAGGGTGGGACACGACTGAGCCGACTTCACTTTCACTTTTCACTTTCATGCATTGGAGAAGGAAATGGTAGCCCACTCCAGTGTTCTTGCCTGGAGAATCCCAGGGACGGGGAGCCTGGTGGGCTGCCGTCTATGGGGTCACATAGAGTCGGACACGACTGAAGCGACTTAGCAGCAGCAGCAGCAGTAGCTACCCTTAGGGGAAGATTTCAATTTCATCTCCTTTCTCAGAACACTGACACATGGAGAGGCTCAACAAAGAATAGCCCTGGGGCAGATTTCTCAACATATCTGGGCCTCAGTTGTCCTACCTCTTAAACAACCAGTAGAATTTACTTAATAGGGTCAGTGTCACTGGTGGTTGTGGTTTAATCGTTAAGTCATGTCCAACTCTTGTGACCCCATGGACTGTAGCCTGCCAGGCTCCTCTGTCCATGGGATTCTCCAGGCAAGAATATTGCAGTGGGTTGCCATTTCCTTCTCCAGGGGATCTTCCCAACCCAGGAATCAAACTCAGGTTTTCTGCATTGCAGGCAGATTCTTTATCAACTGAGCTATAAGGGAAGCCTGTCAGAGTCAGTACTTAATGAAATAAACGATGTAAACACTTACTAATGCATGTAGCATATAATAAACACTCAAAACAAGTAGCTAGGAATATTACTATCATTATGTCTTCAAAGAGGCTCTCTACAAACATCTGGTCACATGCCTGACCACTCCCCATTCAATAGGAAACTACATCAGCAAAACCACTGGAGTCCCTGGTCTCTGCGCTCGGCCACCATGTAGGTGCTCAGTAAACATTAGTTAAATGAATGAATGAATGGCCCAAACAACCACCAGCTCCGATGACTGGCCTTCTCTCTCCCTCCTGGAATGCACATTGATTTGTTCTGGATTTCTTGATAATTAATCTCTTGACAAAATTTAAGACCTGTTAATTACCCCTGATTAATTAGGGTGAACTTTTTAATTGCTTCCCTAAGCTGAAATACACTGTCAATAGGCCCCATAATTAGTGACCCAGTAATCAGTTTTAAACCAATTATCCAAGGATAACAAGTAAAACTAGGCAAGAAGTGCCCCAGGGGCTTGGGCCAATTTCAGGGGAACTCAGAGTAATACAAATTGGCACTCATGTGGGTGAAGAATGCATGTTCAATGTAATTGGAAATATGGATACTCAGAGTCTCTTGGGTGTTTCATTTGTCTCAGTTTTCACTGCTGTATTATCTGAAAGCAACAAAATAAGTATACTCCTTACCCACCCAATCAAAGGCCTGGAACTCAATCATGGAGTTGCCTGACTGCTTGTGGGTACAATTAGGGCCATCACATCAGGCTGTGCAGGCTGTGTACTGCACAACTCCAGGGTGTCATTTATACCGTAGTCCGTGTGGATAGCACTGCTGAATGCAGAGCACCATGCAACCTGAGTGCAATAACCTGTAGACCACGTGCTGTAAGTGTTGGGACCTAATCATGAAGAATTCCCTCAAAGAAGTCATGGGCTTGGATGCCCTCTCAGCTTTCCCAAAATGGGAAAATGCAAGTGGCAGATGCTTTTCGTGGTCTGTCAAGAACTATGGACTTCTATTAAATGCCCATTTAATTTCTGCCAATCTAACTACTTGGATTTGAAAAGAAAATTAACAAAAAGAAATAATAACTTAAATAGCACAAGCAATTCTTCCTGCCACTTCATTCAATAAGTGCCTGCCCCAGAGTGAGGCAGAAATGGGGCCTTGAATCTGCTATTCCTTGCATGCCTCTTGTAAAGACAGTATCATGCAGTGTGGAGGATATAAGGATTGGTGCTTTTTAAACAGCAGGACTGCCAAGCGAGCCATCAAAGAAATGAAGATTTCTCCCTATAGTGGAGGAAAACTGGCTGGGATGGTCTTTTTAAAAGACGATATAAAAAACCTCAAACATGGTACCTTCTTAAGCAATTCAAAAGTAATTTTGACAATGTGAGATTTTTCTCTTTTTCTGCCTGCTTGTGAATCTAGTGTCCTTCCATGATGCAGAATTCCAGTTTGGGAAGGCAGGTGCTAATTGACCCTGGAGCCATTTTTCTCAATATGTAAGATCCCAGGTAGACCAGTTGGTTTTCAAGATACGGACTGACTACTTTAGGACTGCTCCAGGATGCTTGTTTTCCAAATACAGATTCCTGGTAGAACATCTAGGCATATGGCCCTAGAATCTGCATTACTACAAATTCCATCTGGCTGTGAGTTATATACTCTCAACTATAAGTTCAGGTGAGGGTAGGAAGTTTGCCAGTGTTATCCACGGCCCTGACTTCAGGGCCTGGCACTAGCCTGGTGTGTGGTAAATGTTTAAAATATATTAGTGACAGAATGAGTCCTTCGATTTGATTTAGCAATGCACAGGGCAGAAGCTAAGACATTAGCCAAGATGGGCCTTAAGAAAGAAGAGGACTAGATGTATCTCATCCCCGTCTTAGTACTGCTTTCAGACCATGGTCTGAGACCTGCCTCAGGAAACTGCAGGTCAGCTTGTTTCCTGCCACCGGCTTCATGTCCTCTGTATAGCATCTCATAGAAGCCATTAGCCATTCATTTAGTGCCTAATCCTCTAATCCAACTGCTTGTTGATTTGCCAAGTGAGAAATATGCAGAGACACAAGCCGCTTGTTCCCAGAGTTATTTCCAGCTGGTGAGAAGGAGGCAGCTGTGGAACAGGCTTTAGGTTTTGTTTTCTGATCCAGGAAATCCCAGAGTAATATTAGGCTGTGGCTTCCCCATTTGGACCCTTCTGGAGTTGGGGGTTCCTCCCAGAGGCATTACTAAAAAGATGAGGAACACCTCAACAGCCCTGGGAGGTCTAGATGCTGAAAAATGCAACAGGATGCTTCTCTATTGAGAATATAATCAGACTGCTACACTTTGCCCAAACTGTATGCCAGGCACTACTTGAGTTTGCTTGGGAAACATCAAGATCCCCATCTTTATGGAGCTACCAATAAGCTTCCTGCACTCTCAATTCTGTCCCTTTAGTAGAGGATGGAGCCTCTCTATGGGTCTGAACTGCCCATCCAGCCAAATCCCTCTGCAGCCTTCCTCTGGGCTGCCCCCAGTGATACCTTCTTCCCAGGCTCTCCTTAGTTAAGATTTGGGTGGGGTTAGTGACTTGACTGTGTGAACAGCTGCTCTGAGAGTCTGGACCTGACCCAACAGAATCCTGTCCTCAAAGAAGCCTCAGAAATCCTCCAACATCTGTTGCTTCCATTCCCCATGCCAGAAGTCTCCTCTTGTCCCCCCATATCTTCCCTCCCCATCCTCCACCCTGAAAAGATGCCCCAGATGCTGGGCTATATGTAGTACATCCACAAGCCTCCATGTCCTCTTGCTTCCAGTTGGGTTTGGCCAATGGGAGGCAAAAAACAACAGAAGGAAGTCATTTATTTCTCTGGGTCCCTCTCTTTCTGAGAGATAAGCTCAGGTTGGCTAGGTCCCTCAGCAGAAGGTACCTCTCAGAGAGGCTTGCTCTAGACGACTCTCCTTTCCCTCATCCCTTCGGTTGTGGTTGGTGACAACTCCACTGCCAGTCCCAGATCCTGCACTGCGGAGGTGCAAGATCTCCCCCAGATCCTACAGGGAGCCCCTGAGGCTGCCCGCAATCCTACTCACACTTTAGCAATCATTTCTTTCTTAGTACATCCTTCTCAGGTTGTATGAATCTGAACGTGCCATCTGATTTCTGAGCAGGACCTGAATGGTGCACCCCCTCTCCCCACTTTTGTCTCTCTGAAGAACCTAAAATCAAGGTTGCAAGCTCAGTTCCCCAGGCCACTTCTGGCTCACAGTTGCGTCTTCTTGAGCCTTCACCATGTTGGCCCTCGTATGCTCTTATATTTGGAAGAACAGTTGCCATCACTAAAAAATCAGGGTAATTCACATAACAACTAAATGGTCAGCTTCTCTTGAGAAGTTAGAATTTCTGGCAGTACTAGACCTGTGGCTCTACATTAGTGGTCTAGAGCTAAGTGGTAGCTGCCCACTGAACATAGGATATGGAGCAGAATGTAATTTCCTATTTGCCGCCATCTCCACCACTCTCTATAATCATCTTGATATTGAGGTTGCACGTTCCCTAGCATTTACTGTTGTCTTGTTTTCCTTAGAGTTAAGAGAGAAATAACATTTTTCTATTCTTTATGTTTAGTAAAAATTGGGAAAATAACAGCTAAGCCAGGCGGTGGGGGGCAGGATATGAGCACATTTCTTTGTAGAAATAAAGACAATTCTTACTTTTTACTATTGAATCCCCTGCCTACTTTGTTCCAAACCTCAAGTATGCATTGGTTGGTTCAGAAGCACATCTTTAGGTAAATCTGTCTTAAAGGCATCAAATGAGAGCTCAGGATGAGAGCGAAAATAAATGAATTGAGACTGAATTATACTAAGATGAGCTAGGTGGATTTTAGAATGAGTCCATTTTCACCCACATCTTCTCATTGCCCCACCCCTGAACTATAAACTTCCTGAAACAGAGACTTCAGGAAAAGGGTTAGGCCAATTTTAGAAAAGTTAGAGACTACAGAGGATAACTAAAATCGATAAGGAATTGATCTAATCTTACTTTATATACAAACCTTCATTTATATCACCTCATTTTTACCTATGGGCTTCCGCAATGGCTCAGAGGTAAATAATCCACGTGCAATACAGGAGGCACAGGAGACAATTGGTTAGATCCCTGGGTCAGGAAGATGCCCTGGAGGAGGAAACAGCAACCCACTCCACTATTCTCACCTGGACAATCCCATGGACAGAGGAGCCTGGTAGGTTACAGTCCATGGGGTCACAAAGAGTCAGACACAACCGAACAACTATGCACATGCCCTTATAAGAAGAGAAGGGAGAAAAGAGAGTTTGCATTCCCTTTCTTTCTCTCTCTCCCACCTGCCATGTGAGAGGATAGTGATTATCTACAAGCCAGGAAGAGAGAACTCATGAGAACCTGATTACGCTAGTAGCCCTATCTCAGATTTCCAGCTCCAGAATTGTGAGAAATAAATTCTGTTGTTTAAGCCATCTAGTTTGTGATATTTTGTTATGGCAATCCAAGCTGACTAGTACAGAATGTTTATGAATTTTCTAGAATTGATTGCCTGGGGTCACTTGGGTTAAGTGCTATATAGTAGGGGGGTGAATCCCATCTCTCTGATACAGAAATGCTCTATTGCCAATAGACAGCTTTGATAACAGGGAGGATGGCAAGTCCAGACAGTGAGTGGGGTCCCATAATAAGTTCCCCAGTTGCATCTTTTCTGGGGCAGAAACTTAGAGATGGAGGCATCAGGCTCTGCCCAGCGCAATGCTGATGTCCAGGGAACTATAAGGGTGAGAAATACTGATGCCAGGATGGTAGAATCAGACAGTATGGGCTGCACATAGAGCCTGGATGGCACCCTACGCTCACCTCAGCTGCCAGCCTGAGACTCTGAAAATAAGAACTCATTTCCTTTTATGTCCAAAGGAAATAACAGGAGGCCATACAAGGTGTGGAAGTTAAGATTGCAGAGGCTGAAGTTCAAGGGCCTGGGTTCAATACTGTCCCTGGCACTAACTAGCTGGCTCACTTTGGGTAGATGACTTAATCTCCATGATTTAGCTTCCTCTTTCTCTAATGGGCATGACAATAGGTGAATTCAATGGCTTTCAGTATGTAAAGTGAGTAACTCAGTGCCCAGCGGGCAGTGACCGCCCCCAAATGGTCTTTTGCTACATAATAACTCCAAGCACCATTCGCCAAGATGGGGAGAAAGTTCAGTTTGTTCCTGGATTTGCTTTCCAGAAACATTCCCAAAGACCCCCAAGGTCCACTTCTTGCTAGTCTCTGCTTTATACATCAGGGAATAGTTGGCAAAATCCTTCTGAACAGGAGGTCAGCAAATGTGGACTGACCTTAAGTTCTGTAGTCTCTGAAACTATGTTTTGATGCTCTAAGGAAACAATTACTTCTCCTTGCTCTCTGTGTAGGTGTTTTATAGGAGTAGTTGCTGTGTGGAATTGACATTATTATAGTGCTGAATCTTGGTGGGGGACAAAATATCCTTTCTGTAATCAAGGGGTCTAGTTACAGGGTTTTTCTGGTTCTACTTGCTCAGGAAAAAGGTGAGTCTCGCAGACCAGAAGGAGCCAGGGGAGAAATGGAAGGGTCACTCAGGGCTGAGCTCAGGAACTCTTGCTCTGAATGGTAAGTATGTCAACAGGACACTCCTTGGGGTGGGGC
>NW_011494644.1:5240587-5240693 GCF_000754665.1 Bison bison bison
GCAAGGAGAGTCTAATTTGCATCAGCCTTTGGGGGCTGGGGGAGTCCTTGGTGGCTCAGTGATAAAGAATCCACCAGCAATGCAGGAGACTGCCTGCAGTGCTGGA
>NW_011494644.1:5240793-5248383 GCF_000754665.1 Bison bison bison
AGTATTCTTGCCTGGAGAATCCCGTGGACAGAGGAGCCTGGCAGGCTATGGTCCATAGGGTTGCAAAGATTCGGACACGACTGAAGCGACTTAGCCCACACACATGTTTCTTTTGATTAGAGGTGAAATTCATTAATTCACGCTTTCATTCATCCATCCATTTATTAAGCTATTCATTCTTGCATTCACCCATCTGTTTATACATCCTTTTATCTATCCATCCACCCAACAAACATTTACTTAGCACCTTTTATGTGCCAGGCACTGTGCTAGGCATGGAGATATAGTAATGAACAAGACAGAAAATGCCCTCAAGGAGCTTACTTCCTAGGGGCAAAAGACAAGTGATAAACACATAAAATACACAGTGTATCAATTGCTGATAAGTTCTTTGGACACTATAAATTAGGAAAGGGGACTAGGGAGTGCTGCTGCTGCTGCTGCTGCTAAGTCACTTCAGTCGTGTCCGACTCTGTACGACCCCACAGACGGCAGCCCACCAGGCTCTGCCGTCCTTGGGATTCTCTAGGCAAGAACACTGGAGTGGGTTGCCATTTCCTTCTCCAATGCATGAAAGTGAAAAGTGAAAAGGAAGTCACTCAGTCGTGTTTGACTCTTAGCAACCCCATGGACTGCAGCCCACCAGGCTCCTCCATCCATGGGATTTTCCAGGCAAGAGGACTGGAGTGGGTTGCCATTGCCTTCTCTGAGGGAGTGCTGAGGGATAAGCAATTTGACAGGGAATTTAGGAGGGTTGAGCCAGGTTCCAGCAGTCCTTCCCTAGCAAGTGTGTGTTAGTCATGTTCTACCCTTTGTAATCCCATGGACTGTAGCCCACCAGACTCCTCTGTCCATGGGATTCTCCAGGCAAAAATACTGGAGCAGGTTGCCATTTCCTTTGCCATGGGATCTTTTCAACCCAGGGATCAAACACAGGTCACCTACACTGCAGGCCGATTCTTTATCACTGAGCCACCAGGGAAGCCCTCCTTAGCATGAATTAAAAAAAAAAAAATACAATAGTACCTTAGAGACCTCCCAAGGCTTATTGTACTGTAGCAACTGGGGCAACTCAGTGGTAGGCAGTTACCCACTGATGCAATAATTCAGGGCATGCACATGTACTTGAAGAGGGCATCTGCTATTTTTGCCTGTGTAGCATCAACCATCCATCCATCTTTCTTTCTCTCTCTCTCTCTTTTGGCCATACTATAGGATGTGGGATCTTAGTTTCCTGACCAGTGATCAAACCAGTGACCCCTGCAGTGGTAGCACTGGGTCTTCACCACTGGACGGCCAGGGAAGTCCCCGATCCTCTATATATCTGTGACTGCATCCTGGTTTTCCCTTGGGGAACCATTCTTCTCCCTTTCTCCTCTCCCTTGGTTTCGATGGGGCTGAGCTCCCTCAAACTCCATGGTGCACATATGACCTAGGTCTGGCAAATCAGTATGTTTATTTTTCCTGGTCACACTGATTGGTTCAGACATAGACCCCTGACTGTGAGGCGCTAATGAGAGCCATCCTCCGGACTTTGCCTGTGTCACTGGGGAAGAAACATCTTTTTATTTGATGGATATAATATGATGAGGTACAATTTAAAAGTCTGCAACTACCAGTGGCCATCTTTGCCATGTGAGAGAGAATCTGCTCGAGCATGAAGCCAGCACTGAGATCTGAGAGATGGAGGGAGATTAAGCCCTGATGACATCATTGGGTCCCTGGACTTAGCAGAGTCTGGTCTACCTACCCCTAGACTATCAGCTTTGTGGGATCATCATTTTCTCAAAAATGTAGTTGTTTTGATTTAGGATTCTGTCACACGTAGCCCAACAGTTCTGATTAACATGGTGCTCAGTGAAGATTTATTGAATAGATAACATCATCAGAACTTTCTGCTGGTAGGAACCTTAAGAGATCTGAATTCCATTCACTTTTTTTCTATTTCTCACATCAGGAGGTTCAATATGACACCTACTGTGTTATCTACTGGCTCTTCATATTGACCTTTGCAGCTTTAAAAAGGAATTTTATGTGTGTTCAGAGTCATGAAGTATAGGAAGTAGGACATGCCCTCTAAATATGTTTAGATACTGATTTTAGTACATTTCAAAGGTAATACATGTTGCCACTTCCCTGGGGTCCAGTGGTTAAGAATCTGCCTTGCAATGCAGGGCACATGGGTTTGATCCTTGGTGGGAGAACTAATATCCTATATGTCAGGGAGCAACTAAGCCCGTGTGCCACAACTAGAGAGTTCCTGCTCCACAACAAAAGAAACCACGTGATGCAACAAAGATCCAGCATGCTGCAGCCATGTAATTAATTACATAAATAAATATTACCCCCCACACACACCCACACACAAAAGTAATAGGTGTTCACTTTGGAGAATATATAAAAGCACAGAGAAGAAAATAAGAAGTATGTAACTGCTGCTGCTGCTGCTGCTATGTGGCTTCAGTCATGTCCAACTCTGCACAACCCCATAGACGGCAGCCCAGCAGGCTCCCCCGTCCCTGGGATTCTCCAGGCAAGAACACTGGAGTGGGTTGCCACTTCCTTCTCCAACTCGTGAAAGTGAAAAGTGAAAGCGAAGTCGCTCAGTCCTGTCAGACTCTTAGCGACCCCATGGACCACAGCTCCTCTGTCCATGGGATTTTCCAGGCAAGAGTACTGGAGTGGAGTGCCATTGCCTTCTCCTAGTATGTAACTACTTATATGGAAATAACTTGGTATGCTAGTTTTTTCTTTGCATCCATGTGTTTGAAATAAAATTAGAGTTGCACTCAAATACTCTTATAATCTGTATTTATTTTCAGGAAAAATATATTTTGACTGTTTCTCCATGCCAACAATTACCTTCTAACAACTTATTTGACCATGATTTGGAAAGAATTTAAAGTTACAGAAAAATACAAAGAATAGCATAATAAACATCTACACTCCCACCATGTACAATTAACAACTGTTAATGTTTTGTTACATTTGCTCTGTCATTTTTAAAAGGAAAAACATTACTTACATATCCAAATTCTCCTAACAGTGAACCTTAATTTATTTTTCACCATTGTGAAAAACATTATGAAGAATATCATTATTGAACTGTAACTTTGTATACATCCATCATTCTCTCGGGTTAAAGTCTTAGAAATAGTGAAACTACATCCTAGCCAACACTGGGTTATTATAATTCCCATTATTTTTAACTATTACATTGGAGAAAGGTGACATTTTGTTATTGTCTTAATTTATATTTCTTTGATTCCTACTGATGAGAAATATGCTTTTTATGTACACTGGTAAATTTGTAGTTTTTCTTTTGTGAATTACATTTTCAGTTCCTGTGTCCTTTACTCATTTGGGGTGTTCATCTTTTCTTTTTGAGTTGAAAGACTTGTTTCAATATTAAGGATGTTTTTATCTAGAAAATATATTGTGCTGTGCACCATTTGCCCTTCAATTTTACTTCTGATGTTTATTGTTATAGGTAGATTTTTTTTTTTGTAATAAAATTCATCTCCCTTGTCCTTTATTTTTTCTGCCTTTATGCCATACTTAGAAATTCAATCTTCCCTTATCCCAAATTCTAAAATTATCCACCCTACATATTTTAAACCACCTTGGGTTTTTTTTTTAACATAAAACTTTTAAAAGGAATTAATTCTGATGCATGATATGAGGTAGGGATGAGTTTCGCCAGTGACTCAGTGGTAAATAATTCTCTTGCAATACAGGAGACACACGAGATGCAGGTTCAATACCTGGGGCTGGAAGATCCCCTGGAGGAGGGCACGGCAACCCACTCCAGTATTCTTGCCTGGAGAATCCCATGGATAGAGGAGCCTGGTGGGCTAAAGTTCATGGAGTGGCAAAAAGTTGGACACAACCGAGCATGCATGTATACACATGCACATTGCCTTCTATATATTTATACCAATTTCTGGAAATGTTATTCTGTTCCATTAATTTGTCTTAGCTCCATTGGAATTTTAGTTATTGTCTTCACAATGTAGTTTCCTATCTATTCTAACAAGTGTTCTCTCTTCTTAAAATTTTTAGTTGTTGTTGTTCAGTCACTAAGTCATGTCTGACTTTGCAACTCCATGGACTGTAGAACACCAGGCTTCCCTGTCCTTCACTATCTCTCTGAGTTTGCTCAAACTTATGTCCATTGAGTCAGTGACACCATCCAACCATCTCATCCTCTGTTGCACCCTTCTCCTCCTGACCTCAATCTATCCCAGCATCAGGGTCTTTTCCAATGAGTCGGCTCTTTGCATCAAGTGGCCAAAGTACTGGAGCTTCAACTTCAGCATCAGTCCTTCCTTTCAGATTGACTGGCTTGATCTCTTTGCAGTCCGAGGGACTATCAAGAGTCTTATCCAGCACTACAGTTTCGAAAGCATCAATTCTTCAGCACTCAGCCTTCTTTATGGTTCAACTCTCACATCTGAACTGACTACTGGAAAAACCATAAGTTTGACCACATGGACCTTTGTTGGCCAAGTGATGTCTCTGCTTTTTAATACACTGTCTAAGGCTTGTCATAGCTTTTCTTCCATGGAGCAAGCATCTTTTAATTTTGTGGCTGTCGTCCTCAGTGATTTACCAAGAAAATAAAATCTGTCACTGTTTCCACTTTTTCCCTCTCTATTTGCCATGACGTGATGGGACTGGATGCCATGATCTTCATTTTTTGAATGCTTCGTTTTAAGCCAGCCTTTTCACTTTCCCTAATTTTTATTTATTCTTGTGCTTTTATTTCTCTAAATTAACAATTCCTAACAGGTAAGGATGAGCACAAACAGTGGAGGCTTTTCATTATAAACCTGTCTAGGACTCCATCCCAAGAAATTCTGATTCACTGGGCCAGATGTGGGGCCTGGGTATCTTTCAGAAATAAGTGGTGGTGGTGGTTTAGTCACTAAGTCATGTACAACTCTTGTGAACCCATGAACTGTAGCCCACCAGGCTCCTCTGTCCATGGGATTCTCCAGGCAAGAATACTGGAGCAGGTTGCCATTTCCTTCTCCAGGGGATCTTCCCAACCCAGGGATCAAACCCGGGTCTCCTGCATTGCACACAGATTCAGAAATAAGTATTAATAGATAAATCACATGCCCCTCCCACACCATGGAATGGATGCACTGTACATAGATAGAATCAAGATTGCTGGGAGAAATATCAATAACCTCAGATATGCAGATGACACCACCCTTATGGCAGAAAGTGAAGAGGAACTAAAAAGCCTCTTGATGAAAATGAAAGAGGAGAGTGAAAAAGTTGGCTTAAAGCTCAACATTCAGAAAACGAAGATCATGGCATCTGGTCTCATCACTTCATGGGAAATAGATGGGGAAACAGTGGAAACAGTGTCAGACTTTATTTTTCTGGGCTCCAAAATCACTGCAGATGGTGACTGCAGCCATGAAATTAAAGACACTTACTCCTTGGAAGGAAAGTTATGACCAACCTAGATAGCATATTCAAAAGCAGAGACATTACTTTGCCAACAAAGGTCTGTCTAGTTAAGGCTATGGTTTTTCCAGTGGTCATGTATGGATGTGAGAGTTGGACTGTGAAGAAAGCTGAGCACAGAAGAATTGATGCTTTTGAACTGTAGTGTTGGAGAAGACTCTTGAGAGTCCCTTGGACTGCAAGGAGATCCAACCAGTCCATTCTGAAGGAGATCAGCCCCGGGATTTCTTTGGAAGGAATGATGCTAAAGCTGAAACTCCAATACTTTGGCCACCTCATGCAAAGAGTTGACTCATTGGAAAAGGCTCTAATGCTGGGAGGGATTGGGGGCAGGAGGAGAAGGGGACGACAGAGGATGAGATGGCTGGATGGCATCACCGACTCAATGGACATGAATTTGAGTGATCTCTGGGGGTTGGTGGTGGACAGGGAGGCCTGGCGTGCTGCAATTCGTGGGGTCGCAAAGAGTTGGACACGACTGAGTGACTGAACTGAACTGAACATAGATGGCTCTCTAGTTGATGGTGAGCACCCCACAAGACACCCCCAGATTAGGAATCACTGCTCCAGCTCCAAATGATTAAAAAAAAATTTAAGATACAGTTTTACATTAAAAAATTTTAAAGATGTGCTTACATTTTTTTTTACAAAGGAACTATTGCAGTTTTATAGCACTGTGTCAGGGTTCCCCTCTTCTCTCACTTCTAGCCAGTTTCCAAGTGCAAGATGCTCTCCTGTGACCACCTGAGGTGCTCTTATGTAATTGTTCAAGGGATTTAGCCCAGGCTTTGGCATTTTTAAAAGCTCCTCCAGGTCATTTTAATGTATAGTTGGAGTCAGTAACCAGTGGTTAGGAATTCCTTCTTAGTCCTGACCCATTCTACAGTTCGTGTAGAATTCTGAGTTAGTGGGGATTTTGATCTAGGCTATGTATCAGAATCAGGTGTGGAACTTAAAATACAGACTGAGCTGAATATCTGTGTTCAATATTGGTCACCTGTATCAAAGAAAAATAAATATAATCCTACAGGTGATTCTAACACACAGTCAGGGCTGGATACCTATTTTGCAGGCAATTATCAGTTTATCAATTATCAATTTAAATTATCAGTCTTACTTTTTGGGTGAGAGCCTCCTTGTTTAAATACCTTGGCATAGACTTGACCCAGTATGTCAACATTCACCACATCCTAGTAGAAGTGTGTCTCAAGCTTGAGCATTTAACAGAGCCACTGGGACAGCTAGCTGAATTCCCATCCCCTCACCCCACTCCCCCGAGTTTCTGATTCAGTTGATATGGGCCTGATGGTTTGCATTTTAACAGATTCCCAGGTGATACTCTGGAGAAGGAAATGGCAACCCACTCCAGTATTCTTGCCTGGAGAATACCAGGGATGGAGGATCCTGGTGGGCTGCCATCTATGGGGTCACACAGAGTCGGACACGACTGAAGAGACTTAGCAGCAGCAGTAGCAGCAGGTGATACTCATATTGTTCATGGGATTCTTGAGGCAAGAATACTGAAGTGGTTTGCCATTCCCTTCTCCAGTGGAACACACTGGTCCAGGGACCACACTTTGAGAACCATTGAGCTATAGCATTTATACAAATATTAATGTTAGACTTGTTCCATGATAGAGTGATTGCTCCATTGCAATGAGTTTAAGCATGGGCTCCAAGGTGTGGGCTTCAGACCACTGAGAAGTGAGGGTAAGAGGCATACAAAATAGAGATGCCATGCACCTATATTGCTGAGAATCGCTTCAGAAGGATTTTATGAAATCTCTAGAACTATAATATCTAGTCTGACATTACTCACATAACTTCTTACATATACCTCCATTCCAATTCTGTGACCATTACTGTGGGTGTTACATTACATTAACTCCTGACGCATGCCTGCAGTTTTTGTGGTGTTGTATTGAGTTGGCATTACACTGTACATGGGTGAGTGTTCCCAGAAGGGAAAGGCCTAGTGATTGTTATTTAGGGAAGGACCCATCTTTTAGAATTGGGTGGATCAATCATTTAGACGGTTGTAGAACCATCCCCCAGCCCACCACCAATCAATTTGGAAGCATCATCTTTTAACTTTTACCTACAATGAAG
>NW_011494644.1:5248483-5257943 GCF_000754665.1 Bison bison bison
GGATTAATGGGGCTTCCCTGGTGGCTCAGATAGTAAAGAATCTGTCTGCAATGCAGGAGACCTGGATTCGATCCCTCGGTTGGGAAGATCCCCTGGAGAAGGGAATGGCAACCCACTCCAGTATTCTTGCCTGGAGAATCCTGTGGACAGAGGAGCCTGAAGTCCATGGGAATCACAAAAAGTCAGACAGGAATGAGTGACTGATGCACTTGGGATTAACACCTGGAAGAGGGGATGGAAACGTGAGTGGGCAGAAAGGATCAAGCCAAGATGTGGGCCCAGTGACAGCTGCAAGTTGATCACATGGGCAGTTCTTGAGTTAAAGTGGTCCATCCAAGTGGTCCTGAGTTGAGCCAAGATGGCCAAGTCTACATACCCTCAATGGATGTCAGTTGCCCTGTGAAGGGTATGACATGGGTGAGGCAGCTCTCAGCAATTAGGTCAGTCCTTGAAGGGCCTGATAGCTGAAGGCTGGCTATTGACAGCATGCCCAGCATCCAAGGTATTAAACTCTTCCTTGACAGGGGGCTTGAGTGGTGTAGCACAGTCTCCCACACATGGCCACGGCATTCTTTGCAATCTGGCTACCTCTCTAGTGCCTTTTTGTCTACTTCTCAGGCACACTGTTTTTTCTTTCAGTCTCTCAAATTCACCTTTCTGCCCCAGGACCTTTGCACATGCTCTCACCTCTGCTTGGACTGTGTTCTCTGCATTCCTGACCTCTCCTCCCACCCCATATTCAGACACTCCAGTTCATTCTTCAGGTCTCTGCACCAGTGTTGCTTCCTCTGGGGAACTTTCCTGACCCTCCATCCAAGTTAGAATGTCTGGAATATACTTTCAAAGCTTAGACACCTGCCAGGACTCACTTCTGCCTCTTTCCTTGGAGTTCCAGGTGGAAAGAGATAGGCCTGAATGCCAGGTGAGCTGGCTAGATGGGGAAGTGAGATGCTTTATATGTGCTGACTTCCCTTCAAATTGAGCTCAGACTTTTGGAAAACTTTGCCCTGTTTCCCTATTCTAGGTTGGGACCAAAGTTTAAAAGGGGAAGCAGCAAGGGCCACAAGCAGAATGAGGAGATGGAAAGTGAAATTTAGGAGGATAAAGTCAAGTGCCCTTGATCAGACATCCCTCTTAACCAGGGGATTCTCCTTATGTTAAATCATAGAGATTCAGGCTTTCATGCTATTGAATTAATAACAATATAATAATAATAGTAATGCTGCTGAGTGTTCACTATGTAATGCTATGTTTAGTATTTACTTGCCTTATCTCACTAATCCTTATATCAGCTCTGGGAGGAGAACTATCATTTCTCTCTGTTGAAGAGACTGAGATGCACTGGCGTTAAGTAATTTGCCCAGGATCATACTTGTAATTATGGGCTTTGAAGCAGGGTTGTCTGATGATGGAACTGCCAGGCCAAAGCAGCTCGCACCTGGCCTCTCTGATGTGGGAGCCTTCCTGGACTTCCCCAAGGGGCTGGAGTCTCTGGTCCCAGCCCCTGGTCCTCAGCGGTTCTCCCAGACCTGCCTCTGCTGCTGCTTGTCGTTCTCCACCCCCTCCCCCCTCCCCCTCCCCCTTCAGCCAGCCGGGCTGCTGAAGTCCCAGCATGCCTCAGGCTCCAGCCAGCCTGAGTTATGACATAACTCACCTGAAAACTCCCCTGTAAAGGGAAAGGGGCCAATCAAATGTGAGTTATTCTTATTGTAAGCTCCCCAAAGCCAGGGACCTTGTATGATTTATCTTGGTATAACCGATAGCATTGGGAACAGGGCCTGACACATAGCACACAATAAATGTTTATGGAATTGACTGGAGTTTTCAGAGAGATGGGAGACTAAACACACACACCCACAAATTGATACACACGTTATCCACACACAGATACACACATACACAGACATTACACCTACACACCCGCCACACACAAACACCTACCCTCTCTACTCACATAGACAGAGTCTACACACACACACACACACACACACACACACACAGCTTCTTTCTTGTGGGTGTGAATTTGCATCTGTGATCTTTGTCTCCCATGGCGTGGTATGCGTATAACTCCATCACTCATTTTAATTACATTATTGTGGGCTCTATTTGGCCGTTGGCTATTTTTGAGACCAAAATTAGAAATTTAAAAACAGCCATCTTTCTTCCCGAAGAAACTTATTACAGCCATTGCCCTGGATGGGGTGGTGGAGAATGGGGGTTTGGGGAGTGGGTGGAGGGGGCTTATTTACATGGGAGTCCCTTTTGTTCTGTTTGCAATTTTTTTTTAATCACGTATGTATATTATCTTTTCAAAGCATACAAATAGAGACACTTAAATAAAGAAAAGAAAATAGCCACCTTGCTTCAAAAACAACCACTGACTTATATAAAAGCTTTTATAAGTGGGTTAGTTAGAGATTAAAGTCGAGGCCTGTTCTGGCCGGGTTCACAGGCCCCCTGGGGACACGTTGCCTCCACCCGGAGGGCAAGGCCGCCAGCATAGCAGCCAACAACCATCTGGGGCCTGGACTCAGCTCACCATCCTGAGCCTGGATGACACCAGACGGCATGTCCTCTCAAGCTTGCGTGGAGAAACTCTCCTCGAAGCCCCTCTGTTGAAACACCACACATCCATTTAGCTTTTCTCTTTGCTGGGTCAGTGACAGATCTGCAAGGATTAGGGGAGGTAAGCTCTGAAATCTACTCAGTAAGATAAAAATCTGTCCCTTCATTCTCAGGCTCAAGTGGAAATGATTAAATCTGAGGAGTCGGGCTCAGGGGGCAGGAATCTGGCTGTAGCCTTTGAGTTTGAAGTCATGTCGCATCCTTTCCTGTGATTTTAGAATCACTGGCATCTGGTCCCCAGACTCCATGGCAGCTGTTTGGAGCCTTGGAGTCAAACCCAGAGAGGATTGGGGCCTCCGAGGTGGACAGAGTACTTACAAGCAGCTAATGAGAGAGCCTGGGCTTTCTTCTGAGTCCAAGATATTCCTGGAGGGATTAATTTTTATCAAATGACTTCTTAATGAGAGACTGCTTACCTCCAAATTTGGAGACTTTAAAGCTCCTGAAATTTAAAACTAATCAGCAGGCTGGTCTGCTTTGAATGTGAGGAGTTCACACAATCAGAAGCTCAAAAGAAAAAAGAACGAGTTAGTAAGAGCCAGGAGCTAGCAGAGTAGAAAACATTAGCTTGAAATTGAGCAGGTGGCCTTGCTCTGTATCCCCAGAAGAGGCACTGAGGTGTCGGGTTGAGATCTGAAATTGGGGTCCTGTGGGCTGGCTCTAACTTGTAGATGTGTTTTGTGGAATCCACATATAATTTTAAATTGGGGGAAATTTCATGTACAAATGTGCTTTGGAGGCTTCCTCATGAAATCAGAGACTCTGAAAGTGACAGGCCAGCAACCCAGCAGAGCTGACAATCTCCCTGGGCTGTGTGAGTTCATTTGCCACAATTCAAAAGTTCCCTGTAACCTTTCAGTGTGTATCATGCTAGGGCTTCCCTTTTGGCTTAGACAGTAAAGAATCCTCCTGCAATGTAGGAGACCAAGGTTTGATGCCTGGGTCAGGAAGATCCCCTGGAGAAGGGAACGGCTACCTGCCCGGTCCTTGTGAGTTTCTTCCCCAGATGAACCACACTCATGCTTAGAAAGACCATCAATTCAGTTCAGTCGCTCAGTTGTGTCCGACACTTTGTGACCCCCTGGACTGTAGCATGCCAGGCTTCCCTGTCCATCACCAACTCTTGGAGATTGCTCAAACTCATGTCCATTAAGTCAGTGATGCCATCCAACCATTTCATCTTCTCCTCCCTTCAATCTTTCCCAAATTGAAACACCATGGATAGACTGTTTTGCAAATCTGCGGATTATTTGGTAGACAAGTGAAGCCAAGTCTACTCTATCAGGCTGCGTTGGGAGAATTCCTTCCCTCTAACCCACACTGGTGTTCTGGTTTGGATGCCCCTGTGACTCAACTTCAGTGACTAATGTTTCTCACACCTGGTGATGGACAGACGCTAAGATGGCCCCAAATTATCCCCATGTCCTGATACTCCTGTTACTGTGTAATTCTCTCCTCTTAACCTGCAACTTACTTCTAACCAACAGAACATAGCCAAGGTGACAGATGTCAGGCCTGTGGTTACATTACATAAGACTGGAGCATCTGCCTTGCTAACAGACGGCCTTCCTTTGCTGGCTTTGATGGAGCAAGTGGCCTAGCTGGGCAGGCCCATACGCAAGGATCTGAGAGCAGCTGATGGCCAACAAGCAGCTGGGAACTCGAGGGTGACTTCTGGCCAACGGCCGGAAAGAAACAGGCCCTGAGCCTGACAACCCATAAGGACCCAAATTCTGCCAATAACCACATGGGCTTGGAGGTCGATTCTACCCCAGCTGAGCCTTCACATGAAATCACAGGCCTGGCTGACACCTTGATTGTAGCCTTGAGAGACCCAAAAGCAGAAGACAGAGCTAACCCCAAACTCCTGAGCCATGGAAATTTTGAGAAACTCAATTAACTGTGAGTCATTTTATTGTTTGCTCTGTAGCGATAGAGAAGTAACAAAGACTCCCTTCGGATCTGGAGTCTTAACAGTTACATTCCTTCTCAGTTTGATCCCATCTCTGTCTACAGTAATTTTACTTATTATTATATAGGACCGCTAAGTGCTGCTATTGATTCTCCTAAATCTGGATCATGTGCCAGAACAGACTTTTCTTGAGAAGGATGTGGGAGAGGGTATGGCCACATTCAGTTCACATCTCTTTTGTATCATTCACTAATGTATATCACCATAAAATGTGTGTACCTTGTTGGCTAGGACTCTGTCTTGTTCATCCTGATATTAGTGTTGCTAAACATGATGAGTACACGCCCAGTAAATAGATGTTGCATGAATGGATACAGCTGAAGGGTTGAATTATCCTTTTGTTGTTATTCAGTCGCTAAGTCTTATCTTAGCCTTATCTGGTCCTTCTCTTCTCCTGGGCATATCAGAGGATGGCACAGCCCTACTCCCATGAAGTTGGGCAGGGTCATGTGGTTAGTTCTGCACCATGGACTGGAATGGAAGTGACACGTATCACTTCTGGGCCAATGCATTTAATTTCCATGATGAGCCCACCCCTCTCTCTCCCCTGCTATGGTGACCAAGGAGGCTTCGTGCTGTAGAGGATGCAAAACAAGACACCAGAGTCTCCATCATTCTGGGCCCCCAAGTGACTAGAAGGATCACAGCCCTCACTGACCTTGCTGGGTATGTACAGTGAGAAGGAAATATAAAGTGTGAGGCTACTGAGATTCCAGAGTTAATATGTTACCACAGCAAAACCTAGACTATCTTGAATAAAACACCTCTTAAAAGACAGAAGAAAATTATACCTTACTCTATTTCCTCTTTCATCTCTTATTCTTTTAAGAAATATAAAAGCTGCTAACACTTCTAATGCTTCTGATAATACATAAGTATATCAGAACTCCCACCCATCCTGAGAGACTCAGTTCTGTTGGAAACCCCCCCTACCCCCACCCCAAGCAGAGTTAGAGGAATCTTCCTCTCGGCTCCCAAGACATGCTCATCATCCCTCTATTAGAGCACTTAGCACACTATTGAAATGATTTGTGTATGTCTGTCTCTCCCTCTAGACTATAAGTGTCAGAAGCCTCCTTTATTTCCCTCTTAAAAATCAGGGGAAAATACACCAAAGGAAGGATAAATACAGATAAAAGGCAGCTGCACTGAGGCTCTCCTCCACCTCTATCCAGCAATGTTTTAGTTAAGGGTCTTTTGATTGCAGGTAACAGAAATCTAGTCTTGCTAGTTTAAGTGAGAAAGAACATGTATTGGAATATAGTAGGTCTTGGAATCCAAAGGAAAGATGAATGAACAACTCAAGGAATCACAGTAACCAGGGAAGCAGTGGGGACCTCAGTGACTGGACTTTATCATGGTCCCTCTACAGTTGTGTGGTGGCCTGACACATCTTCCAGCTCCCAGACTCAGGGTCCAGGAGAGAGAATCCAATTGCGGCAGCTTGGGTTAAGTATCTGCTCCCCATCCAGTCATCAATGTCTGGGAGAAGTGTCATGCAGTAGAAACATGAGCTGTGGCTTTGCAATATGGGTGGTTCTCAGACACAATGGGGTAGGTAAATCATCTAATAGATGCTCATATCAGATGATTACCTTGTCTAACCTTCAAAAAAAGCATCTACTTGCCTCACAGCTCTGTAGACTCTCTCTCAACTTGACATTTCCTGATAAATTCCAACCATTCCTGAAACCTCCCTTAAATGTCCCAAATCACCCCAGACTTCTGCAGAAATACCTGGACACACCGTCTCTTTCTAGATACCACAATGTGCTCAGGAGTTTCGGTGGTCTTGGTTGCCCTTATCTGGCTACTCTGTTGCTCCCAGTTGCTCTTCTCTTGGATGGTTCTCAATATCCAGAGCCTTGGGCTCCACTCTTGGGCTTTACCATCCATAGCTGAGGCTGATCACTCAGCCAAGCCTGACTGTTGGCTGGGCCTGACAAGGAGCTTCCCCACGTGAGACCCATAGAAAGTGTTTGTTGAATTAAATGAAAATAGATTACTCCAAGCTAGATTGTGTTTCCTCTTATTAGCCTTTCCTGGAATGGAAAAGCAAAAGCAAACTGGCATTCTGCAGGGAAGAGGGTGTGCACCATCAATTCTGGAAACAAATAAAGTCCCCTCCCCCTAATCCTGGCCATTCATTGTCATTTATTCATTCATGCATCCATTCAACAATCATTTTCCTATTATGTCAAGCATTTTCCTAGGTCTGGGGATATACACTCCAGTATTCTTGCCTGGAGAATCCCAGGGACAGGGGAGCCTGGTGGGCTGCCATCTATGGGGTCGCACACGCCTGAAGCGACTTAGCAGCAGCAGCAGCAGCAGAAGGGATATTAAAATGAAAAGCATCTTGTCTTGCCATTAACTCAGATTGGGGGGGAGGTGGCAAGTGCAGACATTTAAATAGATAAGTGAATTTCTGGGTGATAAAACAAGCTGTAAAGTCTTACTAAAAGAGTGTGTAGTGTAGAGAGGCCTCAATATGAATCCTGCCTCCACTACTTCCTAGATACTTGACCTTGGACAAGTTATTTGACCTTTTAGGATCTTATTTGCTTTAAGACAAAAGAAGGCAAAAATCATGTCAGCTTTGCATGTTGTATTAGACATAATATATAAAGTATAGTATATAATAGACTGTAATTATAAATATTAATATCATTACAAAATCCAATTTAAAAAAAATAAACATGCTTTTTGCATAATTTCCAGGGTTTACACCATTGTCTGACACATAGAAAGTCCTAAATACATAATTTTTGAGTGGATGAATCCATTATTTCTTGTGTGCTTATCTCATATTAGGCATTTGTGCATGTATCTATAAAGCAACTTTGAAAGACAGTACAATATAGAAGTTAAGGCCACTCTTTATCTTTAGTATTAGAAATATTTGTGTTCAAAGCCTTGCTATGAATTTGGACTGTGTTTCTAGAAGAAGAACCTGTGAAGAGGCTTCCTGTGCAGGTGATGAAACTAATTTCAGGAGAAACTTGTAAGAAAGTGAGGGAGGCAGGATAAAGCAGAGTAAGTAGCTAGACAAAGATGTGGTGGTTTCTGCAGTCTCAGTCTGGCTTCAGTACAATCCTGTCGAGAGCGCCAGAGCTGCACCAGAGTCAGTATTGCCTTGAAAAAAGGGGGCTGGCTTTTGTACTCACATCAGTCAGCTATTGGCTGCAGGTGGCCCTAGGCAGGAGCATAATAGTCTCCGAAGCATCTCCAGGCAGGGGGGATCCCATTGACTTCAAGAGGAATGTAAGTATTAGGCTGTAGAGTCAAGATCAGGAGCTGGGCACTGTCAAGGGGGCATGGTGGGGAACCCAGAGCATAAGCTGTAGTCTTCTGAGTACCTTCATTAAAAAGGAGGCCCCTAAAATTTATGACACATGAGGGAACTGAGGGATCAAGAGCTTAAATAATTCATCCAAGATTATCTAGCTCTAAGCAAAAAGTGAATCCCAACAACTACTATGTGTTCATAAAAATAACTACCAGTTGTTAATTAAATTACAATATGCTAGGTAGTGAAATAAATGCATTACATGCCCTGTCTCATTTACTGCTCATAGCAAACCTACGGGGTAGGTAATCTTATTATCCCCCAATGAAAATGAGGAAACACATTACATAACTAGCTCCAAATCACATTACTAGCAGTGGCATGGTCAGGATTCAAAATTAAATATGTCAGACTCCAAAACCGAAGAATATTAACCACAACTCAAGGAAAACATCCTGAGATATTAATGCTTATTTCTCTCCCCATGATTTCCCTTCCCCTTCTCCCATTCCTTTCCCTCTATTCAATCAGGGAGCAATCAGTGCACTTTCCTCATGGGACATTTGAAGAGGAGTGGAACCAGCAGAAAAAAAAAAAAACAAAAAAAACCAGAACCAAAAAGCCTTTTGGGCTTTTCTCTCGAAGCCTAAACCTTTTATTAGTGAAAAGAGATTGAGGGATGGTGTGGGGAGGGAGGAGGGAGGAGGGTTCAGGATGGGGAACACATGTATGCCTGTGGCGGATTCATTTTGATATTTGGCAAAACTAATACAATTATGTAAAGTTTAAAAAGAAAAAAAAAAAAAAAGACCAGAGACAATGACTTGAAGAAATGGGGAGGCCAGAGACAATGACTTGAAAAAATGGAAAGATGTCATTTGTTTCATTCGATTTAGGGTTTGGTACCCTGGAGAAGGAAGGAGAATATGAACAGCAAGGTAGGGAAAGGAGAGAGGGAGAGAGAACAGATTTTTGATCCTGGAGCAGCAGAGATGAACCTTATTTCCCAGTAGCACCACTGGGAGAAATCACAAAATCCCAGGGAGGAAAGACTGTGTGATGCTGCTAGGAAGATGGGACCACAGGACTCTTACTTTCCAAGCATTACAAAGAAGCATGGAGAGGGAGTGGATGAAAAGGAGCCATGTGGACAGGGACAATGGATGTATCAGTGGCCACCTTTGTGTAGAACCATGACCGAGCATCAAATGCAGCCACTCTGGATGTAAAAGACAAGGTGTGACTGACCCCAGCAAGGAGTGAAGTTAAATTTTTTCTATAGATCAGAGGATAGAGAGCAGGCAGCCAGATAAAGTCAAACTGAAAATAAAGAAGGAATATTTACTACACATCTGAGCTTAAAGTTTGAAATGTGTACCTATGATGAATAGAAAAAGAATTGGCCTTGGGGAAGGCCAATGTGAAGACAGTGGCCTGCATTTGGCGAATGGAGAGAACTTTCCTGTACCCAAGACAGCATGGCTGGCTGGTCATTGAAAGGCAAACCCTTACTTATCTATTTGGGTTGTTCTACTCACTGTCCCTATCAGGATGGTGGAAGTTACTGAAAGTTG
>NW_011494644.1:5258043-5271508 GCF_000754665.1 Bison bison bison
TTCAGGAGAAACTTGTAAGAAAGTGAGGGAGGCAGGATAAAGCAGAGTAAGTAGCTAGACAAAGATGGGACCACAGGACTCTTACTTTCCAAGCATTACAAAGAAGCATGGAGAGGGAGTGGATGAAAAGGAGCCATGTGGACAGGGACAATGGATGTATCAGTGGCCACCTTTGTGTAGAACCATGACCGAGCATCAAATGCAGCCACTCTGGATGTAAAAGACAAGGTGTGACTGACCCCAGCAAGGAGTGAAGTTAAATTTTTTCTATAGATCAGAGGATAGAGAGCAGGCAGCCAGATAAAGTCAAACTGAAAATAAAGAAGGAATATTTACTACACATCTGAGCTTAAAGTTTGAAATGTGTACCTATGATGAATAGAAAAAGAATTGGCCTTGGGGAAGGCCAATGTGAAGACAGTGGCCTGCATTTGGCGAATGGAGAGAACTTTCCTGTACCCAAGACAGCATGGCTGGCTGGTCATTGAAAGGCAAACCCTTACTTATCTATTTGGGTTGTTCTACTCACTGTCCCTATCAGGATGGTGGAAGTTACTGAAAGTTGAGGTCTAGGTTAATAAAGCAAGAACCCTGATAGAGTTACTGCCTCAATGAAAGGGGGTTTAGACAAATTATACCCATCAGCCCTGGGAAACAAATTGGGGAATTTGTCACTTGGCAGGGCTCTGGGTTGGAAAATTACAAAATCACTTCATCCATGAGAAAGTGAAATGCCGAGTCTGCACCTCATGTAATGTTAAAAATCAAATTTGCACTACTGATTCCTGGATTTCTAATGAGAAATTCACCTTAGAAGCTTGTTCTCTACCGGTAAAACCCCCAAGGTTCCCGGAAGATACAAATGCAAAATTACTCTGTAATAACATTACCATAACCTTAGGTTTTATGGGATTTCTATGATATAAACAATCCACACCAGGAATTCACTGTCATTAAAAAATTACAAATAATAGGAGGAAACTTTCAACCATGAGGAAGAGTCAGCAGACACTACAAACAATAAAATTAGCAACCCCAGGAATGTCAAGCAGAACAGTAATCTGAAAGACACAGTAAATCCATTTAAATTTTTAAAGAGATTAAAAAATGGAAATCAACCTGAAGGGACAGAATACTGTGAAAATAATAACAAGCAGATTTGAAAGAGAATCAAATAGAATGCCTGCCAACAAAAAATGTGGTCACAGAAAATAAAGGCTCAATAGATATGTTAACAGATTAAACACCACTAAGGCTATGGTTTTTCCAGTGGTCATGTATGGATGTGAGAGTTGGACTATAAAGAAAGCTGAGTGCCAAAGAATTGATGCTTTTGAACTGTGGTGTTGGAGAAGACTCTTGAGAGTCCTTTGGACTGCAAGGAGATCCAAATAGTCCATCCTAAAGGAGATCAGTCCTGAGTGTTCATTGGAAGGACTGATGCTGAAGCTGAAACTCCAATACTTTGGCCACCTGATGGGAAGAGCTGACTCATTTGAAATGACCCTGATGCTGGGAAAGATTGAGGGCAGGAGGAGAAGGGGACGACAGAGGATGAGATGGTTGGATGGCATCACCAACACAATGGACATGGGTTTGGGTGGACTCTGGTTGGTGATGGACAGGGAGGCCTGGTGTGCTGCGGTTCATGAGGCGGCTAAGAGTTGGACATGACTGAGCAACTGAACTGAACTGAACTGAAAAGAGAATTGTTGATATATAAGACAGAGCTGAGAATACTACCTAGAATAAAGATCGCAGAGAAGAAGAGATGAACAAGATTAAAGTTATGGAGCACAGAATGTGAGAAGAGTTCTAGAAAGGAAAGAAATAGAATGAGAAATAGGCATTTTTCAATGAAAATTTTCAGAATTTGGAAAGCACAATGAGCTCTGAACATGATAAATAAACATATATCCACATCTAGACACATCAAGTTGAAACTGAAAAATAACAAAGAAAATAATGAAGACAATGAAACTATCTATAAGATGAAAAACAGATACAGCCACAATAAAAACCCAGAACAATGGAATAGTCGCTTCGAAATTCTGAAAAACACCAATACAGTATACTAACGCATATATATGGAATTTAGAAAGATGGTAACAATAACCCTGTGTACGAGACAGCAAAAGAGACACTGATGTATAGAACAGTCTTATAGACTCTGTGGGAGAGGGAGAGGGTGGGAAGATTTGGGAGAATGGCATTGAAACATATTGATATTTGGCAAAACTAATACAATTATGTAAAGTTTAAAAATAAAATTAAATTAAAAAAAAAAAAGAAATTCTGAAAAAGAAAACTGTCAATCTAGAATTCCGCACTCAGTTTAAATACAAATAGTGAAGGTAATACAAAAGACATCTCTATGTAGAAAAGATTAAAAGAGTTCAGTGCTCCCAGGGATGTACTGCAGTGAAAATATATTGAACACAGAACGAAGGAGCAGGGTACCAGAAGCATTACTGAGCAAATAAACTGATGACATCTGTGAGTAAATAAAGAATTCCTCCTAAAAATAGTAACTAATATTGGAGGAGAGTGTAAAAGCAAGGTGGAAATAAACTAGATTAAAAAATGAATCAGATGAAAGGAAAGTGATGAGCGTTAAAGCTTTCTAAGGTCTTTGTATTATTTTGGAGGAGAGTACAAAAAGTGATGAACTACAGAGAAGAAGTATATATTTTAAACACTTAAGAGAAACTAGTAAAAGAATAGACATGAAACATATGATTTCCAAAACAGTAGAGAGGAAAGAATATCTAATTCAATATAAAAGAAGGAATAGGAACTATATAAAGAGTTAGATAAAATCACAAATTAAGATGGTCAAAATAAATCCAAATGTACAATTATAATAAATGTAAATAGATCATTGTCATCAATTAACATACAACGATTCTTGCATTGGACAAAAAATATATCCAAATACTACTTGAGATACACCTAACAAGAGATTTTTTTAAAGTAATGGGATGGAAGAAGATATCCCAGGTAAATATTAATGAAAAGAAGTCTGGTATATCAATAGTAGAATCAGATAAAATAATGAAATTATTTAATACAATAAAGCTTAATTGTGGGTAAAAATGACTGTTATATAATTACTAGAGAGAAAATTCTCCAGTAAAATACAAATACCCAAACCTATATTCAACTAATAACATAACTTCAAAACATATAAAGCACATGTGATATAATTACGAGAATATCGACTCAATGGGCATGAGTTTGAGCAAACTCCAGGAGATAGTGAAGGACAGGGAAGCCTGATGAGCTGCAGTCCATGGGGTTACAAAGTGGTGGACACAACTGAATGACTGAACAACAATAGTCACGGAGAGAAATTTTAATAAACATTTCCCAGAAACTGACATACAGAGGAAATGAAAAAGAAGGATTTGCCGTTCTGAACATTACAACTAATAAGCTTGGTTTAATGAGCCTGTTTAGGATATAAAACCTACAATTTTGAATATATTCTTGTTAAGCACCCATAGAATAGTTATCAAAAATTTCCAAGGCTACAAAGCTAGTCTCAAAAAATACCAAAGAATCAATATTAAGTAGACCACTTCCTTAACAATGCAGTAAACTCGGGGGGAAAAGGGCAGAAAGGCAGTCCAACCCTCTCCTCATTCCAGTGGGAAAGTAATTGTTAGTCATTCACTCATGTCTGACTCCTTGTGACCTTTACGGACTTTATGACTTTGCGACTCTTTATAGACTGTAGTCCACCAGGCTCACCTGTCCATGGAATTCTCCAGGCAAGAATACTGGAGTGGGTTGCCATTCCCTTCTCCAGGGGATCTTCCTGACCCAGGGATCGAATCTGGATCTCCGTGCATTGCAGGCAGGTTCTTTACAATCTGAGCTACCAGGGAACCCCCTAGTGGGAAACTATCATACTTTTAAACAGTTCATGTGTCAAAGAAGAAGTTTGATGGAAATGAAAATATATTTAGACATTAACAACAATGAAAGACACTTCCTATTAAAACATTGCAGATACTGATTCTGAAAATTCATATGGAAGAGCATAAGTTCAAGTTCAATAGAAATGGGGGGAAATGCAAAGTGAAATAGCAATGAGATTCTTTTACACCTCTCAGTCTGTCAAAAAGTTTGAAAAAGTCTGATGATGACAAGCACTGACAAGGATATGACATGATGGAAACCTCAACACTACTGCTAGTGGCGTAAATGCTAGAGCAGTTCTGAAGCATCGGGAAACTAGACCCTGCATACCCTCCAACTCAGAATTCTCTATGCTTATGCCCTGGACCCCTTGGACTGCAAGGAGATGCAACCAGTCCATTCTGAAGGAGATCAGCCCTGGGATTTCTTTGGAAGGAATGATGCTAAAGCTGAAACTCCAGTACTTTGGCCACCTCATGCAAACAGTTGACTCATTGGAGAAGACTCATGCTGGGAGGGATTGGGGGCAGGAGGAGAAGGGGACGACAGAGGATGAGATGGCTGGATGGCATCACTGACTCGATGGACGTGAGTCTGGGTGAACTCCGGGAGTTGGTGATGGACAGGGAGGCCTGGGGTGCTGCGATTCATGGGGTCGCAAAGAGTCGGACACGACTGAGCAACTGAACTGAACTGAACTGAACTGAGCCACCACCCACTTAGTGGGTTGTGAAGTCAAAATGGTCCTGAACAGTTGTCAGCGTAAAAGAAGAAAAGGAAAATACTAAAGTGCAATGTGGACTTCCCTGGTGGCTCAGTCAGTAAGGAAACCGCCTGCAATGCAGGAGACCTGGATTTGATCCCTGAGTTGGGAAGATCCCCTGGAGGAGGGCAGGGCAACCCACTCCAGTAGTCTTGCCTGGAAAGTCCCATGGACAGAGGAGCCTGGCAGCTACCGTCCAAGGGATCACAAAGAGTCGGACACAACTGAGCACACACTCAGACAAGGTGCAATATACATAGTAATATTAGGTCTTGGTTTTATAAACATTATGTGTATGTGTTGGTGGCAATGTGAACATGTTTTCTAGGGATTGGTCATGGTAAAAAAAAAAAAAAGTTAACAGATGATGCCCTAAAGAAATTCACTTTTGTACACAAGAAAGTAGAGATGAGAGTGTTCAATGTACTGTTTTTTGTAATAACAAAAATTGAAATCAGCCTGAAGTGCAATGAAAACGGTTGTATTTATCTACTTAGTGGAATACTGTCCTGCAGTTAAATAAAAAATAATCTACATTTATTATTTAACAGGTCTACCATTATTTAATAGGTCTACATTTCCCAACATTGAAAAATCTAAAAAATCATAATGTTGAAAATATGAAGAACATGGCATCATTTCTCCAAATTACTAAACATGCCTCCATAAAGTCCTGAAATATTCATGGAAAGTATACATACTGGCTTTGGGATGTGTTTTCCCCTGAAGAGGACGGTTGGGTGGGGACTCAGAGTGTGAACACAGGGAAGGACTGTCTTTTGCTTTACCTGTGACATTCTACATGTAAACACATCTGAAGCAGGTATAGGAAAATGTGAATGCCTGTATAATTTTGGTGCACTGATGTCTGTTATTTACTGTGGGTCTGACAGTTGATAAATGGAAATTTAAAAATTAAAGTGATCACAATAAAGATAACTTCAGAGCATCACTTACCCAGCAGAGTCTCCCAAACCACAGGACCAGCTAAAAGGCTGGTGCCCTGGGCTGTTTGGAAGAGGACGCTTGCTGGGGAGGCAGGGAGAAAATGTAAATTTGCATCACACACTCCGACAAAATCAATAGAGGTAATTTCCTGATTCACACACATAGATGTGCACAAAACCACCCTGATCTAAGATAATATCCACATACGGGGGGCTGGAGGGGGTGACTTGGGGCCTGAATTATTCAGCGTCTATCTCACAGCTCTGTTGCTTGGGCTTCAGTTGAGACACAGTGGAGAAGCCTGAATTCGGCTGCTGGACTGGCCTCAGCTCAGATGCTCTGACAACCACAGACCCGTGATGAATGATAATTGCGTTTTCCATCAGTGTATGGAAATCTGTTTACAGATTTGGATTACAAATTCTGGAAGCTTAATATGTTGAATGATTTTTTGCAGATCTTAAAGGGCTCTGCACTACATAAACCATGGCTGTGCCTAAATTTTCGGAATTGTGGAATTAACTGATTTTGCCCTGTGGAATTAACTTCCGCATTTAAGAAACACTTGAGACGTCATTTCTTCCACCCCTGCCCCAATTCCTTGTTTTATTAAAAAAAAAAAAAAAAACACGTGGAAAAGGGAAAAGGCAGGCCCTTGGGAGAGACTATAGCGAATGACTGTCTTTCTCTCCTAGGTTTATAGGAGACCAGTAATTCCAAAATTCATAACTGAAATCCTTGCCAGGGAGAGGGCGGTCCAAAGGGTCTCATTTGTGCCTCTCTAAGACCAAAACAACTGGTCATGAAGTTCAGTTCTAACAGGATTAAAAAATATAGCAGCGGGTGGATGGCTACAAAACCAAAAGGTGCTGAGTGACATACACATTAGAGAAAGAAAATTGAATTAGCAGTGACATTTTTTGGCCTGAGGCCTTTTTTTTTCCTTTGGGCTGTGAAAATAAAGACAAACTTTGATCTGTTCTACTCAGAATCTGACGAAGACATCAAGGCCAGAATATTGCCTCTAATCTTGTTTGTTATTTCCAGACTGTATTCCCTTGGACCCTCTGCTCCTTGAGGATGGGGCTGTGCGCATCTCCAAATGGACCACTCATACTTCTGCTACAGCAACCCCATAAGAGAAGTCATGCCTGGCGCTCAAAAGGGGTCTCGTGATCGTGGAGGGAGGCAGACACTGGTCTGGCCAAGGCTCTCAGTTTACAAGATTTATGTGTTCTTCCTCACTGTGGCAAAACCATAACTAGTGGAAGTAAAATATAAACGAGGGCAGGGAAATAGCAGCATGGTGAATACAGAATGGTCAAAGACAGAACAAGCAAAATCTTCCCTGTTCTTAAGTGGAAAACTTCATTATGTTTTCAGAGGGAAGAAGTTATGAAAGGAGACCTGTCACTAGACACAATCTAAAAACATCTTTTACATTTTGAAGATAAAGAAATTATGCAGTGAGCATCTAAGCAGGAAAAAAAAAAGATCTTCAGAAACAAACACAAACACAAAAGGCAAAGAAAACAAAATAAATATTAAAGAAAGGATGCCAGGTGCTTCAGACTTTTCCGCCTCAACAATACATGCCATGATAGACTCAAGTGCTGCCTGTACCACTTTGAGCAAAGAAGACACCACATGCATCCATGCTGGTATTCAGGGATGAGGAGAATAGAAATCATGTCATAGATCCTGGCAGAGGGAACCACACTGCAAAGATCTGCAAGTGAAAAGGCCTTGGTGTGTAGAGCTTTGAAACAGGAAGGGTTTGGACCTTTTCTAGGGGTTCTGAGCAAAGGAGCCATGTGGTCTGATGAATGTTTTTTTAAAAATGTTAATCTAGCCTGCTTTGTACAGAACAGACCAGGGGGCTACGAGTGTGGTGGGCATATGGATGAGCAGCTTTTTGCCCACGCTGGGCAAGAAGTGATGAAGGCCTGGACTGGCACATGATAGTTGGCGTTGGGAGGGGGGAGAACAGGTACTCAGACTTAAGATCTCTTGTACAGGAGGGTGAAGTCATAGCTTGGGGATAGGTAGCCATGAGGTGGATAAGAGGAAGACTCAAGGAAGGCTTCCAGGTTTCAGATCTGAGCACTGGGAAGACAGCTGCCACTTACTGAAGGGGTGGAGGCACATATTTAGGGTTGAAGAATCAATGGACTGGTTTGGAACCCATTAAGTTTGGGTGCTCAATGACTTTCAAGTGGTGTGGCCAGAAGGAAGCAACTGGAGATGCAAGTCATGAAACATGTTCTCAGCTCCACCCCTCCCTGCCTCCCGTTACCATTCCCCAAAACCTTCCCACTGACTCTCTGGAGCTCATATACTGTGACCAGTTGTTGTGGTTGTTTAGTCACTAAGTTGTGTCCAACTCTTTTATGACCCCCTGGACTGTAGCCCACCAGGCTCCTCTGTCCATGGGAATTCCCAGGCGAGAATACTGGAGTGGGCTGCCATTTCCTCCTCACAGGGAATTCTTTGGCAATTTGTGATCTTAAAACAATCAGTACATAAAGATGGAAAGATGAGCATAAAACCAAAGGTGAATACAAAAGAATGTTAAGTAGAGACAAGAATAGTTTCAGGGAGGCTGTGGCCAAAAAAAAAAAAAAAGCTAAGGTTTGCAAAAACATTAAGGATGAGAAAAATTGATTTGGGGGCACATCTGAAGCAAGAAGATAAATGACAGGATTGTGCCAACAGATGACAGATTAAAAGTAGAACTCAGGTCTTAGTTTGCGTCCAACAAAGAAAATGGCCTTTAGATTGGAAATAAGAAATCCTTAAAAAATGAGATTTAAAGAGCAACAGAGATACAGCAAGAGACAGAATTCTGCTTCATTAAATTAGGTTAAGCCTCCAATGTAATTGTCAACCCAATCCCCCACTTCATTTCATGGGTCTCTTCTACTCCCCCCAAGCTTGGCAATAAGGTTATCCATCTAGTTCTGGGCATTTTTCCACCACACATCTCAGTCTGATGAAAGAGATGACTTAGAAGCCATATCAGGTGGGTAGAGGAGTCTTTTTTATTCAAGACCAGACTAGAAGGGGCTGAGCAGGTAGGCACCCACGTGCTTGGTTGTATGTGCACAGGTATATTTCTTTACTAGGGAAGTCAAGGAGAGGTGTCTTCTGATGACAGTGAACTAGGTTTTATTACAGCCTCCACCAGAGGTAGGTAGTGTAAGGGCTATTGCTACCCTGCTACTAGTAAGTACAACAGAAACATATTTTTGGATTTTCCGGCTTCCCATTAAACACTTCAAGAACAGCTCATCAGACCTTACCTTCTCTTCTGGGAGCCCCACAAAATGTGGGGATGCACAAAACCCTGGGCAGGTTGTTGGAGAGATGCCCTGAATAACAACTGCTGACCATATAGTTCAAAGGGATATCCCGGCATAATTCCAGTTGGATAGCAATATTCACCATTCCAGGTCATCATTCTGACCTAATACAATACAGCAAATGTAACCATTTGCTTCACACCCTAACCCTGCCTCTAGATCGCTTAATGTCCCCTTCTCCCATTCTTTATATTGCTACTAGTGGAAAGTATTTTTCAACATTTGATTATTGCTTGAATATGATCCCCTGGAATGAAGGAATGGCTCACACACACATCAATATGCTTTAATTCACTTTATCCACTTATCTGTCCCTATCATGCTTTTCTTGATCCCTCCTTTTCAGAGGCCAAACTCAGACTTTACCCATTGGCTCCCTGATGCACTGACCTTGACTGGTCACTGGGCTTCCATGTGGTCATCTAACCATTGGAATCCAACTCTGTTCCCCAGCATGGACCCATTCCCA
The DNA here is from genome assembly GCF_000754665.1 of Bison bison bison. NCBI lineage: Eukaryota > Metazoa > Chordata > Mammalia > Artiodactyla > Bovidae > Bison > Bison bison. The sequence continues at coordinate 5,267,510 of NW_011494644.1, forward strand.
GTTCAGAGGCACGGCTTCCATTTTTACTTAGGCTCTTTGTTCTGATTCTTTCAGTTTATGCCTTCCGTTTCCCAAGAGGACACTGTCCTCACTCCAGCTGGGGGCTGGGACAATCCACCCATGAGGAACCTTCTCAGATACTGCCTTTCGGTCTGCCTGGGCTTCTGAGCACTCCTCTTCTGGGGCTTCTCCCCCACCATCACTCCTAACAGCCATTGTGTCAAACAACCACTCACACAAACCATGACCACAGATGGTCACACTCCTTGGAAACCAGACCTACTGATTCAACCTGGGGGATCAGCCTCCCCTCCTACTTTCCACGTCTTCTTCTTTCTAGAAAAGTCTATTCTAGATCATAGTCTATCCAGGCTAACTACTATGTATTGCTGTGAATTCTGTCCTTCCTGACCTACTTTGAAATATAATAGTTCTAAGACATATGAAAATGGAATTCCCATTTGACTTCCTGAGGGGGAGAAACTGAGTCTCATTAATCTCTATAATCTGGGACAATGAGCAGCCAGGGATTTTATGGGAAGAAAATTCAATCTCTGTTTTCAAAAAAATAAAGGTAAGTTTCAAGTTGCAAAAGAGAGATAAGCAGCAAAACCCTAAGTGAATCCTTACATTTTTGCTTTGTGAGCAGTTGGAAAAGAATAACCTGGTCACAAAGAAAGTTGTATGAGATTGACTTAATTTCCTGATTCTGAGGGGGTCAGTCTCAGGGATATACATGACACAGAAGTTGTGTATCTCAATTTTTAAATAATGTATATTTTATAATGTATCTTTTTTGTATTGTGGTAAAATATACATAACATACAACTTACAGTTTTAATTATTTTAAGTGTACATCTCGGTGGCATTAAGTACAATTTACATTGTTATGCAGCCATCTCTAGAAAATTTTCATCTTCTCAAATTGAAACTGTACCCATTAAACAACAACTCCCGGCTTCCCCCTTCCCCTAGCTCCTGGCAATCATTCTACTTCCTGCATCTCTGAATTTGACTGCTGTAAGGACCTCATGTGAGCGGACTCGTATGACATTTGTCCTTTTGTCACTGCCTGATTTCACTAAGCATAACATCCTCAAGGTTCATCCATGCTGTCCTATGTATCAGCATTTCCTCCTTTTAAAAGCTGAGTGATAGGGTGTACCTGAATTCTAACGAGACAAATTTTCTCCCAGTGTCCTGTGGATAATCAGCAGGAATGGGGGCTGCAGGATGGATGTGGGGACATTTCAGAGTCTGTGTCACGTGGGGGAAGCTCCACAATCCTCTCGTCCAGACTGTCCAGGACAGCACTTCTAACAGTAACCTAAATGAGGACAAAGGAGGGCTGCCAAGCTCATACCTTGTGAATGACACAAAATTGGGCATAACAGCTCTTCTGCTAAGTGATGAATACAGATTCAAAACCTTTAGTATATTACAATGATAAACTGAAACCAAGGAGATGAAAATTAACAACAGTAAACGTAAGATACTAAAATTAGGTTAGAGGGCATATGTGCAGACACACACACATATACACACACCGACACACACACACACCCACACACACACACAGAACAGGATGGAGTAGAACTGCCTAAGAGCAGCATGACCAAGAGTTGTGGCTTTTAATTGACCACAAGCTCAGTCTGAGTCAACGGTGGGATGTGGTTGCCAGAAAAACAAGTAATGTAATTCAAAGGTACATTAACAGAAGCACAATGTTCGAAGCGAGGCAGGAAATAGCTCCTTTGCCGGCCTTTCTGGTTAGGCCGTACCTGGAATGTTGTGTTTGGCTGGGTTCCGCAGTTTCAGAGGGGTATCCAAGAAGGGTATCCTGGAAAGCAGGGAAGAATTCGGGAAACGTAGCAGGTAGGGGAGAAGACTACAGGGGGACGCAAGCAGCAACTTTAAAACTTGAAAGAGTTGCTTTCATGTGACATTAGAAAATGGAGCTCATGGATGGATGTTATGGAAAGGGTAAATTATCTCTAGAGAAATAAACAACTTCCTTAACATTGACCTACCTGGCAACAGGAGAGAGTTTCTTATGACTGGAGTTAAGTAATTTGAGTTTTTTGAAAACAGTGGTTCTCAGGAGCAATCCTAGTCCCCCCAACCCAGGAGATAGAGGTATTGTTGATCTATACTATACTTCTAAATACCCTAAAATACGGGATAACCCCCAGAACAAAGACTTATCCAACCCACAATTTTTTAAGATTTTTTTTAATGTGGACCATTTTATGTCTTTATGCAATTTGTTACAATATTGTTTCTGTTTGATGTTTTGTTTTTTTGGCCAGGAGGCATGTGGGGTCTTAGCTCCCTGACCGGGAATTGAACCCACACCCCTAGCATTAGAGGGCAGATTTTAACCACAGGACCACCAGGGAAGTCCCCAAACTAGAATGTTAATAGTGCTGAGCCTGAGAAACCTGCTTTAGAAGGAATTCCTACATTAAAATGCTAAAGAACAGAGGCCAGAGCCCCCCTGGCTGGATCTGGCCTGCAGAGCTTTACTTTCATTGTCACTTGTCAATTTCACAAAAAGATCTGAATTTCAATCTTCCTTTTTAAAAAAATTCTTGTTGTTTTTGTTCAGTCACTAAGTGATGTCCAACTCTTAGAGACCCCATGGACTGCAGCATGAGAGGCTTCCCTATTCTTCACTATCTCCCAGAGTTTGCTCAAGTTCATGTCCATTGAGTTGGTGATGCCATCCAACTATCTCATTCTCTGCCACTCTCTTCTCCTTTTGCTTTAATCTTTCCCAGTATCAGGGTCTTTTCCAATGAGTATTTGGAATACATGTATTTGCAATACAATTTGTATTTGGACTACAATGTATCTGCAATACAATTCCAAAGTATTGCCAAAGCAATACTTCGGCCACCTGATGTGAAGAGCTGATTCATTGGAAAGACCCTGATGCTGGGAAAGATTGAAGGCAGGAGGAGAAGGGGACGACAGAGGATGAGATGACTGGATGGCATCAATGGACATGAGTTCGAGCAAACTCTGGGAGATAGTGAAGGACAGGGAAGCCTGGCATGCTGCAGCCCATGGGGTCACAAAGAGTTGGACACGACTGAGCAACTGAACAGCAACAATTTTTCAGCACTCAGACTTCTTCCTGGTCCACTCTCACATCTATACATGACTACTGGAAAAACCATAGCTTTGACTATAAGGACTTTTGTTAGCAAAGTGATGTCTCTGCTTTTAAATACACTGTCTAGGTTTGCCATAGCTTTTCTTCCAAGGAGCAAGTGTCTTAATTTCATGGCTGCAGTCACCATCTGCAGTGATTTTGGAGCCCAAGAAAATCAAATCTGTCACTGTTCCACATTTTCCCTTTCTATTTGCCACGCAGTATATGCATTGGAAAAGACTCTGATGCTGGGAGGGATTGGGGGCAAGAGGAGAAGGGGACAACAGAGGATGAGATGGCTGGATGGCATCACTGACTCGATGGACGTGAGTCTCAGTGAACTCCAGGAGTTGGTGATGGACAGGGAGGCCTGGCGTGCTGCGATTCATGGGGTCGCAAAGAGTCAGACACGACTGAGTGACTGATCTGATCTGATATGCAGAGTACATCATGAGAAACGCTGGGCTGGAAGAAGCACAAGCTGGAATCAAGATTGCCGGGAGAAATATCAATAACCTCAGATATGCAGATGACACCACCCTTATGGCAGAAAGTGAAGAGGAACTTAAAAGCCTCTTGATGAAAGTAAAAGTGGAGAGTGAAAAAGTTGGCTTAAAGCTCTACATTCAGAAAACGAAGATCATGGCATCTAGTCCCATCACTTCATGGGAAATAGATGGGGAAACAGTGGAAACAGTGTCAGACTTTATTTTTTTGGGCTCCAAAATCACTGTAGATGGTGATTGCAGCCATGAAATTAAAAGATGCTTACTTCTTGGAAGAAAAGTTATGACCAACCTACATAGCATATTCAAAAGCAGAGACATTACTTTGCCTACAAA
>NW_011494644.1:5271608-5294899 GCF_000754665.1 Bison bison bison
ACAGTTCCTGTGGTCATGTATGGATGTGAGAGTTGGACTGTGAAGAAAGCTGAGTGCCGAAGAATTTATGCTTTTGAACTGTGGTATTGGAGAAGACTCTTGAGAGTCCCTTGGGCTGCAAGGAGATCCAACCAGTCCATTCTAAAGGAGATCAGCCCTGGGTGTTCTTTGGAAGGAATGATGCTAAAGCTGAAACTCCAGTACTTTGGCCACCTCATGCGAAGAGTTGACTCATTGGAAAAGACTCTGATGCTGGGAGGGATTGGGCGCAGGAGGAGAAGGAGATGACAGAGGATGAGATGGCTGGATGGCATTACCAACTTGATGGACATGAGTTGGAGTGAACTCTGGGAGATGGTGATGGACAGGGAGGCCTGGCATGCTGCAATTCATGGGGTCATAAGAGTCAGACACGACTGAGCGACTGAACTGAACTGAACTGAACTGAAGTGATGGGACTGAATGCCCAGTTTTTTTTAATGTGGAGTTTTAAGTCAGCTTTTCCACTCTCCTCTTTCACCCTTATCAAGAGGCTCTTTAGTTCCTCTTCACTTTCTGTCATTAGAGTGGTATTATCTGCATATCTGAGGTTGTCGATATTTCTCTCAGCAATCTTGATTCCAGCTTGTGATTCATCTAGCCTGGCATTTCACATGATGTGCTCTACATATGTTAAATAAACAGGGTGACAATATATAGCCTTGTGGTACTCAAGGCTTGTACCTGTGGTACATTTCCCAATTTTGAACCAGTCCATTGTTCCATATAAGGTTCTAACTGTTGCTTCTTGACTTGCATACAGGTTTCTCATGATATAGGTAAGGTGGTCTGGTATTCCCATCTGTTTAAAATTTTCCAGTTTGTTGTGATCCACACAGTCAAAGGCATTGCTGGAGTCAGTGAAGCAGAAGTAGGTGTTTTCCTGAGATTCTGTTGCTTTCTCTGTGATCCAGTGAATGCTGGCAATTTGATCTCTGGTTTCTCTGCCTTTTCTAAACCCAGCTTGTATATCTGGAAGTTCTCAGTTCACATACTGCTGAAGTCTAGCTTGAAGGATTTTGAGCATAACCTTGCTAGCATGTGACATAAACACACCTGTTTCAAACAGTAGTTTGAATATTCTTTGGCATGGCCCTTCTTTGGGTTTGGAATGAAAATTGACCTTTTCCAGTCCTGTGGCCACTGCTGAGTTTTCCACGTTTGCTGAGATATTGAGTGCAGCACTTAAACAGTATCCTTATATTGGATCTACCTTTCTGCACAGCAAAACTGCATGGAGCTGCTGAGTAACTGACATCTCTTTTGGATGAATCTAGACCTTTCTAGTTCACCACAGTCCTCACCTCTTTACATATTAGAATTTGAAATTGTGACTCCATGGACATTTAATCCAGTGTTTCTCAACTTTGCTTTGCACTCAGATCACCTGCAGAGTTTAAAAAATTCCAGTGCTGAGGCTGCACCCCAGATCAACTAATCAAGCCCTCTGGGGACGGGTCCCAGGCAGCAGTGTTTCTTATAGCTCACAAATGGTTTCAAGGTGTAATCAAGGGCAAGAACTCCAGCTTTATCATGGAGTGATAGCCCATGGGAAGAAGCTCTAAGGCAAATAATCTCATACCCAGTAGACAGTAGTAATCAAAGAATTTAAACAATCAAATGGGCTGCATCAGAAGTGAGGTCCCCATTTCTGGGGGTAATCAATCAAGAGAATTTTCAAGAAGAAATCCCTTCTTTGAAATACTTCAAACGGAAGGAGACTGGACTAGAGCAGAGGTTCTTTACCCTGCGTGTAGATGACATCCACCCGAGGAGTTTCTCCAGGTACAGTGGTCCAGGGACCACCCTGGAAGATTATAATCTAGTAAAGTCAGGTAAGGGCTGATCAGGTACAGACTGAAAAATTTCTCCAGCTGCTGCTGCTAAGTGCTCCTAGGGAAGAACCACTGAGCGAGATGGATGACCTCTATAAGCCCCAACCTCAACCTTGGCAATGACTCAGGTTCTTAAAAGAAAATCTGTGTAAATCTTCAAATACATACTGAAATAGGAGCATAAATAAGATGACCACCATGGGTTGGGGAGTATTTTAACACATGAAGATGAGGTTAAATTCGAAGCTGCTAGATTCTCCAATTCAGTTTAACACTGAGATGGAAAGGATTCAAGGAAAGAACTGTTTTCTGGGTTCCAGCTCTTTTTTCTGATATACTTGACATGTGATGTTTGCTTAAATAACCTCTCAGAAAGCAGCTTATGTGCTTGTGTCAGAGTTCTTAGCTTCAAGCAACAGATACTGATGCTGCCTGCTTTGAGCGAAAAAGAAATCCATTAAATAGATATTGGGACAGTGTAAGAAGGTTTTAAAATATGCTTGCCTTAATAAAGTGTGATATATCAATTTGATGACTTATTATACAGCCATTAGAAACTATCACACAGATTAAAATGTATTGGAGTATAAAGATGTCCACAATATAGGACTCTGTGAGAAAATTAGGTTATAGAATTAGTCATAAGATATGATACAATTCATTTTCATAATAGCATACATTTTTTATTAATAGTGATACACACGATCTGGAAAAGACTGAACCTTGACCTAACCCTCACATCTTACACAAAAATTAACTGAAAATGGATTATGGACTTAAATATAAAATGTAAACCTATGAAGCTTTCAGAAAAGAAAAGGAACTTAAGAGGAAACCTTTACGATCGCGGGTGAGGCAAAGAATTCTTAGACTTGACACCAGAAGCAGTCTTCAAAAAGAAAAACTGATAGATTTTACCTCATCAAAATTAAAAACGTCTGCTCTGCCAAAGAACTGTTGAAAGAAGGAAAAGACAAGCTGCAGATTAGGAGAAAATATTTGCAAACCACACATTTCACAAAGGACTGGTATCTAGAATATATAAAGTACTGTCAAGACTCAACAGTAAAAAAATAAAATTAGAAAGTGGGTAAAAGACATGAAGAGACATTTCCCCAAAAAGGATACGTAGATGGAAAATAAGTTCATGAAAAGATGTTAAGTGATTAGCCATCAGGGAATCATAAGTTAAAACCACAATAGGGTATCACTACATACACATCAGAATAGCTGAAATTTAATAGTGACAGCACCAAATGCTGATGAGGATGTAAAGACACTGGATCATTCATATACTGTAAAATGATGCAGGACTTCCCTGGTGGTCCAGTGGTTAAGAATTCGCCTGCCAATGCAGGGAACACGGATTTGATCCCTGATCTGGGAAGATTACACATGCTGTGGGACAACTAAACCCATGTGCCACAACTACTGAGCCCAGGCACTCTAGAGCCCATGCTCTGCAGTGAGAGAAGCCACCTGAGTGAGAAGCCTAGTCACTACAAGTAGAGAATGCCTGCATGCAGCAACAAAGACACAACACAGCCAAAAATAAATAAATAAATTGTAAAAATAAAATGATCCAACTACTTTGAAAGACGGTTTGCAGTTTCTTACACACTAAACATACAGTTACCGAACGTGATTCGGCAGTTGAATGGGGCATCTATCCCAGAGAAATGAAAACTTACGTCCACACGAAACCTATACATGAATGTTTGCAGTGGCTGCATTTGTAACGGGCAAACATGGAAAACAACCCAAGTGTCCTTTGATGGGTGAGTGATTAAAGAAACTGTGACACATCCATCCATGCTACCCAGAAATATATAAAAAGGAATGAACAATACACGAAACAACTGGATGGATCTCCAGGGAATTATGCTGAGTGAAAAAAGCCAGCCTCAAAAGGTTACATACTGTATGATTCTTTTTATGTAACATGTAAAAAGATAAAATATTAGAAGGGAAGAATAGATTAGGGGTTAGGGATGGAGTATGTTGTCAGGCAGAGGTGGGAGCACTTATTGAAAGACAACATGAAGGACCTTTGATGATGGAACCATTTTGTATGTTGACTGGGCTGGTGGATACACAAATGCATGATAATACTGTATAGAGATAAATACACATACACAAGTACAATTAAAACTGGGGCTAAATAAGTTCAGTGTCCTGTACTGATGTTAATATCCTCGTTGTGATAGGGTACCATAGTTTTGCTAGAGGTTACCATTGGGAGAAACTGGGTAATGAGTATGCAGTTCTCTGCATGTCTCTGTATTATTTCTTAAAACTGCATGTGAATCTATAATTATCTCAAGATTAAAAGTTTAACTTAAAAAAATGCATTGGCATGTAAAGATGTCTGCAGTATAGGGTTTTGTGTGAAAATTAGGTTACAAAGTAGGATAAAAAATACAATAAAGAAACAATTAGTTTTGATAATTTTGTGTTTTAATAGTTAGATATAAAACACAGACTATATGCTGAAGTGATAATAAGGAATTCTTGGCAGAGGGACTTGTGGATAACTTTTATTTCTGGGTATGTTTTATTTTTCCTATGGACACATGGATGAGTGGGGTGAAAATAAGAAAACATTTTTTAAAAGAAAATAAAAGGGTGTTGAGTAAGTAGTTCGCAGAATCGCTGAGATGTCCGGAGAAAGAAAAGTGAGGAAGAACCAGGAGGGGCTGAGCATCAGGGAGCTCTGGCAGCTCTGGCTGCCCTGAGCTGCTCCAAAGATGTAACTTGCCCATCAGCATTGCAGGCAATGGACTGGGTGGCCCACTTTTCCCTGCCACCACTTGTCTCCAGAACCTCAATCTCGCTGCAGCCACTACTGCTGCAAACACACACAGAGAAAGAGAGAGATCTCTGTGGTTCCTGTTTCCTGATGTCCTTCCCTCCTGAATCAAAGCCTGAAGCAGGTGCACAAGTGAATCCCATCATTTTCAGCATCTGGAGGAAGAGCACTCATGGAGGCCCACATACTATATACACTCAGACATTTAAAAAACTTATGAACCAAACCTACAGACTATTAAATAAATTCTATAATTCAATCCTGACAGATATTCCTCCTGAGTATCTGGAAAGGCCAAGTTTAGTTTTAGAATTCTGACCCCTCAGAGCTCTTCACTTGACCTCTGGCCCACCCCCTTCTCTTTCCACTCCTGGCTCTTCCTTCACACAATCATGTAAACATCTGAGCTCCATCCACATCCTCTCCTGTAAAGAGTCATTTCCTGGCCACCCTTTAGGCCTCAGGATGCTGATGCAGTCCACTCTCAGAAGGACAGACCGAGGGACAAGATCTGTGTGGACTTAGAAATGGGTTGAGGCTGTTTGACCAGGTATTCCAGGATTCAGGATAACTGGAACATGGTCCATAAGGAGGGGTGAGCACATTTTCTTAGTCTTGTGGACTCCTTGTTCCATGGGAAGAGACATGGCCAGAATCTGGCTCTCCTTAGCTGCAAGGGAGTTAGGAAACTGAGATCTGATACTTTCAGCTTCTTAGTAAAGGACAGGTTTTCCAGCTACTAACTGTCATAGCATGGGGGATTCCAGAAACACAGGAAAATGTTCAGACCTGGGCAGCCTAAAAGGAGAACAAATGGTTACTATTATACTTTAGCCACTCAGTGGTAAAGAATCCACCTGCAATGCAGGAGATTCGAGTTTGATCCCTGGGTCAGGAAGATCCCCTGCAGAAGGAAATAGCAACCTACTCCAGCATTCTTGCGTGGGATATCCCATGGTTAGAGGGGCCTGGAGGGCTATGGTCCATGGGGTTGCAAAGAGTCGGACATGACTTAGTGATTAAACAACAACAACAATGATACTTTAGCTTCAGATGTTATCCATTACCATCCCAGAGATTCATACTGGTGGTGGTGATGATGATGATGATGATGGAGGCTATTATTTATTGAGTATTCATTTATCTCAGGCACTATGCAAATCTCCTTACATACTTTATCTTATTTCACCCTCCAAGCTGTAGTCCCTTTTGTTATTGCTACCTCCAGCAGGGATAAGAAACCTGTGATATTAAGAGGTTAGATAACCTAGTCAAGGTCACTTGGGCAGTTAGTAGCAAAGACGGTCTTTGAACTCAAGTATGCTTGGCTCCAGGGCCTACAAAGTTTACCACTACACTGGGGATCCTCTATAGACTGGTAAAGATGGTTTTGAACCTACAAATCAAAATGTGTGCCAGTAGTTATTTGCCTTGACTGTAGAAAACCTGAATAATATCCCCCTTACAAATGTCTGACCCTGAAGGAGGAAGCCCATTAGGGTGCAGCTCTGTGTGTGTGTCCCCTGGGGCAGGCTATCAAGCTGAGTTCAAGGACATTTTACCACTGTTGCCCTAATACCCTTTTCTCTCACTAGTCTGTCTTAGGACCAAGGATTACCAGAGGCTGAAGCTGTAGAGACAGAACTAAAGAATCCCAGTAGCAATGGAGAAGAGATGGCAAGTAACTGGGAGGTGAGGCACGTGTCATCCTGGTGCATAGACAGGTGGCTTGATTTAAAGAAAAAAATGATACAAAACGGTGTCTGGGCAGATGGAGGATCCCACTAGAGGTAAAAAGTAAGCACTGGGCTAGAGCAGTGTTTCTCCCAGTGTGGAGTGTTTATGAGTGATGGCACCAAGATAATTTCAGGTGTCACACAGCCATTAACTCACAAAGAAAAGTATTCTTTTACAAACATCTTCCAATCCGTCTGACTACATGAAGGAGACTTCTCAGTCTGGTGCTAAAATGTCCTTAGCACCTCTCGTTTACTCACCTTAACTAGTCTCAAACTAGCACACAACAATGTCTGAGGGATGAAATAACTCTGTTTTGTCTTTAATGCATAAATTCTTAAAGTTCTCTTCAATCTGGGAAATAATACTGGGTTTTTACTTTTAGTGATGATCAGACTGACAATCTAAATGTAAAAGGTGAGATGACATAAAGAAATTTTATAGACATAATCACAGTGTTGGTAGGGCAGAAATCACAAAGGTGCCATGCAGATGACCAAAATTCAGGAAGCACTGCCTTGGAATATCTCCAATTCCCTGTGTTCTCTCTCTTGGGAATCTGTGCCTGGTGGAAAGGGCATCAGAAATTATACAACCCCAGTAAATAGTATTCACATCCTTCCTCTTCCCTTTTATTCTTCCATTTTACACTTATAAGGGGGATTCTATACATGAATGCATCACCTCTTTCAGTATGTTAATAAATTATCAGAAATGAGTCCTTGCTGCTCACTATATCATTACACAGGAGTAGGGTGGCTGGGAGGCAGAGACAGGGCGGTGGGAGGGATTAGGGAAGAGGCAGTCACTGATGAAACTAAAGAAGCATTTTCAAGGTCTGCAGCTAAGCCTCAAGCCATCACTGTGTGAGCAAGGAAGTGCTAGAAAGTTGTTTGTGTGAAATGGAGTGTAAACTGCAAACGTGTTATTGAGGTGGAGGAGAAGGGAGCAGAGATTGAGGGGGCAGGGATGGAATGTGCGGACAGAAGGAGGGACCCACTCAGGAAGCATCAGCCCCCACTGCAAGTGGGAGACCGTAGGAGTTTGGCTGTCCTTATTTATACAATACCAGATAACGCTGCAGCTCGCAGGCCGTGTGTTTGCTGCCGCATCTCCATCAACAGATGGAGGTAATAAAGAGGCTAAAAATGGAAACACGAACTGGTGTGTAGCTTTGTTGTGGCAGTTTGTCACGAACAGTCAAGAATCCCTCGCCAATAAGTGTGCTTGTCAAGGTCACCCATGACCTCGTTGGTATTAAATCTAACAGACACTTGGTTGGCCGGGCTGTAGCAAGGCCAGGGAGGCCAGTCTCTTGGGGCATGAGGTTGGCCGCTGCCCACTTGTGATGGGCCCAGCTCAAGCAATGGTTTGGCTTCCCCGGGGCTTCTGGAGGCTGTTAGTTCCAGCTTTGGTCAATAACCTATGTAATTAATCAACTTAAAGGGAGTGCTGTTAGCAATGGTTCTTGACCCTCGCTGCACACTAGAATCATCTAGGGAGCTTTAAAAATAATACCAGTCTTAGACCTCACCCAGGTGGGGCCTCAGACATCAGCGTTTTTCAAAATCGCTCCAGTTGATTCTCATGTGCAGTCAGGGCTGCGAAGCACTAACCTAGATCATTTAGCAGCCAAGTTCAGACACACATCCAGGATGGCAATCTTGTTTCTTCTCTAGTCTGTGACTGCATACCTTTTCCGAGCACACTCTGAATTGGGGTGGAGAAGAGGGATTGGCACTGAGAGAGCAAGAGACCATAACTTATTTATGCGAAAAACAATTGACTGCAGTTTTAAGGTTGCTTCCAATTTTATACCAATAATGCTATAATTAACCAATAACCTTCTGTACAAACCTGTATATGCATCCATCATCTGTTTTCTTGGGATAAATTTGTACCCTGAGTAAAAAGGTATGAATACTTTCTGAAGTTTGTAATACATGTTGCCAAATTGTATTCCAGAACATCTGTTCAAACTGACATACTCGAGAATGCACGAGGGTGCCCTTTCTCCATATATTTGGTGGCCTGAAATGTATCATTTAAAAGTATTCACTAACTTTATTGGTAATAAATTCTATTTAACCTTGTTTTATGTTGTACTTCTTTAATGTTCGATTTTTCCATTTGCATATTAGTTATTTGTATTTTTTTATGAAATGGCTATTCATATAATTTGACCATTTTTCCATTGTGGTCTTCATCTTTTCTTCTGATTTTTAATGCTCTTTATTATACCTTTATAAAAGGTATATACTTGTAAAAGAGGTATAAAACTCTTAATATTCCTCTCTCTATATACCTCTATATTAGGGGTATTAAAATTTGTGTGTCATACATTGTCAACATTTTTCTCAGTGTTATTTGATTTAATTTTATTTGAGACCTTTTAGATAAACAAGTGTAAGCTGTTTATGTAGGCAAATTTACTAGTCTTATCCTTTATGATATTTTTACTGCTTTTAGATTTAAAAGTTCTCTTTTTATCTCAAAATGGTCTTATAATTTTTTATGACCTAATTTCTAATGTTGAATGCTTCTACTCATCTGGAATTTGTTTTGGCTCACAAATTGCCTTAACTGCAACATGCAAAGGCCAGCTCTATCACATACTGAACATGAGGGCCTATTTGTGAGTTTTCTTTTTTGACTCATTGATCAACCTGTCTGCTCTGTCTTAATCTATTAACACACTGTTTTAACTACTATAACTTTATTGTTTATTTTAAGATCTCACAAAAAGTACATCATTCTTATTTTTAGTTTCAAAAGCATTCTGTTTATTCTCCATGATTCTCATTTGAATATTATTTTGGAAAAGTCTTATAAGCTTATTACAAGATTAATGCATATTAAGACAATATTTTAAATTTTTGACAAATAGGTCTATGAATTCAATGAGAGAGTCTGGGAATGGGAAATGTAGTATTATTAACAACTGTGAGAAAAGAGAGGACTATTCAGTTTTGGATAAATGCTTATTCAATTGGAAAACATTAGGATACTACCTTAGATTACCAACCAAAAAAATTCCAGGAAACTTGGCAAGTATATCAAACCAGTCAGTCCTAAAAGAAATCAACCCTGAACATTTACTGGAAGGACTGATGCTGAAGCTCTAATACTTTGGCCACCTGATGTGAAGAGCTGATTTATTGGAAAAGACTGCTGGGAAAGATTGAAGGCAGGAGGAGAAGGGGACAACAGAGGATGAGATGGTTGGATGGCATCACTGATTCAATGGACATGAGTTTGAGCAAACTTGAGGAGATAGTAAAGGACAGGGAAGCCTGGTGTGCTGCAGTTCGTGGGGTTGCAAAGAGTTAGACACGACTTAGGGAATGAACAGCAGCAACAGTGAACAGTCAACCTACAGACAAGAAATCCTAAAAGCCAGTGAAGTGAAAGTCACTCAGTCATGTCCAACTGTTTGCGACCCCATGGACTGTAGACCATGCAATTCTCCAGGCCAGAATACTGGAGTGGGTTGCCATGCCCTCCTCCAAGGGATCTTCCCAACCCAGGGATCGAACCCAGGTCTCCTGCATTTCCGGCGCATTCTTTACCAGCTGAGTCACAAAGGAAGCCAAGAAACATGTAAAAATAATCTTACCCACAGTGATAATCCGGGAAATAAAATGCAAATAAAAACAATTAGATACCATTCTTCTTCCATATGACAGGCAACAGCATTTTAAAAATATTATTTCTTAATGGTAGAGTTGATGAGGTTGGGAGGAATTACTGGGGGAGTATGGATTCACACAGTCATGTTGGAGGATCCTCACACAAATAGGGGAGGATCTCTTAAAAAAACATGCACACCTTATAATCTAGCGAATCCCCCCAAATATACTAGCATGTATACACAGTATACATGGAAGTATATGAGTGAAGTCAGGGAAAAGCTGGGCTCTGCTAGTTGTTAAAATCCTGAAATAACTTTTCTTTGGGTTGGTAGACAGCCCCACTTCAATTCCTAAAATGGCCTTGACCCCCAGTCCCCAGGTCACTTTCAGCTTCTCCCCTCAGCCCCATACTGTCCCTACTGTCCCTGTGCTGTGCTTAGTCCTTAGTCGTGTCTGACTCTCTGTGACCCCGTGGACTGTAGCCCACCAGGCTCCTCTGTCCATGGGGATTCTCCAGGCAAGAATACTGGAGTGGGTCGCCATACCCTCCTCCAGGGGATCTTCCCAACCCAGGGATCAAACCCAGGTCTCCTGCATTGCAGGCAGATTCTTTACAGTCTGAGCCACCAGGTAATGATTCAGCAACTAGAGTTAATGAGTTAATTGACCGGCACAGAGGGAGCTCCATACTGCCCTCCAGCCCTGGCTCAGGGTCTCTTCTAGTTGGCTGGGGATATTAGATTGAGATCCTTGTGTTAAAAGATATTCATTGAAGCATTGTTGTAAGAACAACAGATTGGAAATACCTTGAGGCAGAACAGCGACTTGGCTGCCAAATATCCCCATCTCTTTCAAAACAACTGAACCTAATGATATTACTGCCCATCAAAAGAATACACGTCCCAAGTTTCCTTGCAGCCAGGTGGCCATGTGATTAAGTTCCAGCCAGTAAACGGTGAGCTCACATTTGTATGGGACTTCTGAGAAATCTTAAGCTAGGATGGGCACCCTTCTCTTCCGCCATGTACTCATCTCTATGGAGGATGAGATTGTGGGAATTGCAGCCCCATCTTCATGAGATTGTGGGAATTGCAGCACCCATCTTCAGCACAAGGGGGTGGGACACATCCAAGGTTATGGAGAGATGGAAGCTGGGGTGCCTGGTAACTTCATGGGACCCCCAGGTAGACAGACTGCCTACTGCTGGAATTCCTTTAAATGAGACGATATCCTATTCGAACTGCTGTTGCTTGGGGTTTCTCAGTTATATACAATCAAGTTAAATCACAATGGATACAAAGCTGAATGCCTATTCAAAGGGAAATGGCTAAGTCAACACTGATCTATAAAAAAATGTAAAGTGGAAACAACTTGAGGCATCATATGTATTATGAAACACTTTGCAGAGACTGAGTTAAATCTACAGGCATTAACATGTTGAGTAAAAAAAGCATGTTGCAGTATATCATAGTTATACATGTATACCACTCCCCCAAACCCAATAAAGAATGCTGGCCATTTTCCCATAATTTTCTATATGAAAGCATAGAATAAAGACTGAAAGTGTACTACCTAAACTGTGATAATGTTAGTAACTTTTGGGGAGAGGACAAAAATTGCTGGGGGATGGTCAAAGGGCACCATATCTTTGGCTGCATTCTTCTACATTTTTACAAAAGGAATGATTCATGTGCTACTTGTATGGTACAAATTAATTGTTTCCCACCTACCCACCAGCTGACCTTCTTAAACTGTTGACTTGCCTGCTGCTTGCTGCCTGGAGGGTCCCTATTTGAACTGTCAGAGCTTAAGACTCAGACCTGGAGGAGAAGCCTCTCCCACACATAGAGATTGAGAGCCACCATCTAAGTGTGTTTCATTGGAGAAGTTCAAGATTCTTTCATAACCCCTCTAATACACAGACTGTATTTCTTACAGTACCACTATGTCTAAAGGAATGAAATAAAAGTATTAATCTACAGGGACAAAGACAGTGAGAGGACATGAGAGCAAATGAGAAACTATCTAAAAACAAACCAATTGAAAACAGCATCCAGTACAGCAGAGCTGAGAAAGTTGCATGGAACGCCTGAAACAGGAAATACTGCACAAGAGAGTCTGCAGAAGGCTGAGTCCTTAGAGTCATCGAGAGTTGCAGAAAGCGGGAAAGAGTTACAAGCCTGAGCAGCTGCACCCTGAGGTATCCTGTGCCATGCACACAACTGGAAAACTATGCAGCCCGCTTTCTAGCTTATTCTACAGAAAAACTGCCTAAGATGACCTCAGGCAGGGAGACCTTAGAGTGGTGAGAAGGGGGAGGAGTGTTGATATGAAGCAAGGGGCATCAGGCTCAAGTCATCCTCCTGTATGGTATTTATTCAAAGGTCCCCTGCCAGATTCTTCTGTTTAGTTCTCACTTTTTAATGAGGCCAGTTTTGAGTCTGCTAGTTGCTTGAGAATAGCATGGGGCAGGGTTGAAGATAGCAATCTGGGCAGTTGGCAATTTTGTTTTGGTTTTATGGTCTCAAAATGATTCTTCCCTGTCTTCTGCCTCTGGGGCAGATCTTCTCTCTGGATGAGATCAGATACCACAAGGGCTTTAAACAGAAGGATCCATCTCATTGTTGAGATGACTTTAGGAGACCTGTTGGGGTTGTGTCTGCTCAGGAGAACAAAATACTCTAGGTATTTTAAACAGAAGGAATTTAATACAAGAGATTGGTTCTAAAAGTTATGGAAGGGTAGGAGAAGCAAAAAAAAGGAAGGCTAAATTTACTTAGAAATTAGTAATTAATTAAAGGAAGTATCCCTACTTCTGCAGGAGCAAAAGGGAAAATGATATTGCAGGACATGACTACAACATCATTGTGATTCCTGGAGCATCTGTTACTGTGGCTGCTGCCTTAGGAACCACAGCCACATCCACCTTGCAAGAAGCCAAGAGGTCACATTGCCACTAACAATGCAGGATCCTGGACCTCAAATTGTCTGAGAGGTGGAGGGTCTGCAACACCCATGAGTTCTGTGCAGCTAAGGTTATAGGAGTCATGTATGGATGTGAGAACTGGACTATAAAGAAGGCCAAGTGCCAAAGAATTGATGCTTTCGAACTGTGATTCTGGAGAAGACTCTTTGAGAGTCCCTTGGACAGCAAGGAGATCAAAGCAGTCAATCTTAAATGAAATCAACCCTGAATATTCATTGGAAGGACTGATGCTGAAGCTCCAATACTTTGGCCATCTAATGCGAATAGCCAACTCATTGGAAAGGACCCCGATGCTGGGAAAGATTGAGGGTATGAGGAGAAAGGGGGGACAGAGGATGAGATGGTTGGATGGCATCACCGATTCAATACACATGAACCTGGACAAACTCCAGGAGATGGTGAGGGACAGGGAAGCCTGGCATGCTGCAGTCCGTGGGGTTGCAAAGAGTCAGACATGACTTGGCAACTGAACAGCAAGAACAAGGCTATAGGAATGTCCATTTCAATCTCCATGCTACATGAACAAGAAGTGAGAAACCTGCATTTAACCAAAAGTTCTGCTGCTGCTAATGTTATGTAAGACACTTCCAGAAGCAAAGCATAGTTTCTCTCTTCCATTTGTTTTCGTATCTCCTGCCAAGAACTCCCATTGGGCAAGCCTAATTGGAAATTAGCTGGCAAGGGATTCTGGGAAATGTGGCTTTCAGGCTTCCCGAATCTTGCAGTCCAAAGGAAAGCATGGAAGAGTAGGGATAGAAATGAGAGAAAAGAAATAACTGACTGGCTACTGCAGGAATTTAGGTGAGAAAGAATGATAACTTGGACTAAGATGATGGCAATGGAGGTTGGGAGAGGAATCAAATTCAGAAGACATTCTGAGGGGAGAGTCAACAGGATTTGCTCACAGATCAGATGGGGGATGAGAGAAAAAGAGGAGTCAAGGCTAGCTCAAGATTATTCTTGACTTGAGCAAATGGAAGATGAGAGTTGTCATTTACTTAGATGACTAAGAATATAATAAAAGTAAATTTAGGGAACTAGCAGGAGTTCAGTTTGGGACATGTTTGGTTAGAGATGCCTATTAGATGTCCAGGTGGAGATGTCTGAGTAGACAGTTAAGGAGAAAAGAGATGGGCATTTGAGATGTAGTAGTTTGGGCTTCCATTCGACTCAGTGGTAAAAAATCCACCTGCTAAGCAGGAGACAATGGGTTCAGTCCTTGGGGCAGGAAGATCCCCTGGAGAAGGAAATGGCGGCCCACTCCAGTATTCCTGCCTGGGAAATCCTGTGGGCAGAGGAGCCTGGCGGGCTACAGTCCATGGAGTTGCAAAGAGTGGGACACGACCTGGTGACTAAATAACAGTAAGTTTATAAGTGGAATGTAAAGTCATAAGGCTTAGGATCTCACTAAGGGAGGAAGTGTAGATAAAAAAGAGGTAGTGTCCAAGGCGATGGCACCCCACTCTAGACTCCTGCCTGGAAAATCCCATGGACGGAGGAGCCTGGTAGGCTGCAGTCCATGGGGTCGCTAAGAGTCGGACACGACTGAGCGACTTCACTTTCACTTTTCACTTTCATGCATTGGAGAAGGAAATGGCAACCCACTCCAGTATTCTTGCCTAGAGAATCCCAGGGATGGGGGAGCCTGGTGGGCTGCCGTCTGTGGGATTGCACAGAGTCGGACATGACTGAAGCAACTTAGCAGCAGCAGTATCCAAGGACAGATCCCTGGGATACTTCAAGTTAGAGGTCACAGAGACAAAAAAGTATCACAGGAAGCTTAGAACGAGAAGCAGAGAGGTGAAAAAAACCTGAAAAATGCAGTGTCTTGAAATTCTGGTGGAGAAAAATTTTCAAGAAGAAAAGAGTCAATGATGTCAAATGCTGCTTAGAGGTCAGGTTCAATGAAGACCAAGAATTGACTTGAGTTTAGCACTATTGATGAGAACAGCTTTAGAAGAGAGGTGGGAGCATAAGCCTGATTGGAATAGGCTCCAGGGTGAGTGGATGGAGAGAATCTGTAGTCAGTGACTACAGATCTCTCTTAAGTTGAGATGTAAAGAGAAAAATATAAATAGTCAAGATGAGGTCAAAACAGAGCTACTTCTCTCTTTGCTTTTTAAGATGGAAGAAGTATCCATTTATTTGTATGCTGACAGGAAGGACCCAGTCGAGAGAGAGAAAACTGATAATACAGGAAAAAAAGGGAAGGACTGCCAGAGTCATGTCCTTGAACAGACAACAGGGGATTGGATACAGTATACAAGTGGAGTGGTTGGTCTTACCTAAAAACAGACCATAATCTTATAGTAACAGAACAGTGAATAAAGTGTATGAACACAGTTATAGGCAGGTGGGTAGAGGCGATGGTTTATGTTCTCTTTCGATTGCTTCTATTCACCAGTGAAGTAGGAAGCAAGGCCATCAGCTGATGGGGATAGGAGAGGTGATAAGAGGTTTAGGAGAAGGAACTAGATAGACAGTTACACAGGGGAATGGGAGGATGAATGGGCTGGGGAAACGCAGTATGATTGCGAGGAAGTGTTAAGAGTCCACTTGAGGCTAGAAATGATGAATTTTAATTTAGATTAGTCATCGTGTTTCTGCATTTACTGTGTTCAGCTGTCTGGGTGCAGGCATAGGGCACTGAGTAGGCAGAGAGTTGATTGTAACCAGGAAATACAGCACAGTGAGAGAGGGTCAAGGGAGTTGACGACATAATAAAAAAAAAAAGTGATTGTGATGCTTATCCATGGAATTCAGACTGAATAAAGAGGGAAGAGTGGATGTGAAGAAGGTGATCAATAGAGAATTCACTCCTTTAAGTTGTCCAACATCCTCAGGGCTAAAATTATTGTTCTTCAGGCAAAGGGGTCTTTGAGGGTGTTACCTATCTATTAATACTTATGCAATAAGCATTTATTGAATGCCTGCCATGAACTGTTCAGAGAGAATATTTGGCTACTTCCCTAGAAACATTTAAAATACCAAGGAGATAAGTTGGTTCCAAAGTAGGGGTTGGGTCTCAGGTGACTAATGAAAACAGAGGTTGATTTTACTTTTTTGTCAAAAAACTTTCAAGTAGGTTGAAAGATGAATGTTTAGTTGAAAAGTACATATCTGTATCAATCAAAATTGTTGTTGTAGTTTAGTTGCTAAGTCATGTCTGGTTCTTTTGTGACCCCATGGAGCCTGCCAGGCTCTTCTGTCCATGGGATTCTCCAGGCAAGAATACTGGAGTGGGTTGTCATTTCCTTCTTCAGAAGATCTTCCCGACCCAGAGGTCAAACTCACATCTCCTGCTTGGCAGGTGGATTCTTCACCACTGAGCTACCTAGGAAGACCCATCAATCAAAATAACTTAAATCAAAAATAATTTATTGCTGGATGTAATTGAAAAGTCTGCAGCCTAATAATGGCTAATGTTTATTGAGGGCTTATTGTTAATGAGGTTCTGTTCTAAGTGCATTACATTTATAATCTTGCTTAAGCTTATTAACAGAGCCATGATTTGAACTCAGTTGTGTGTTTCCAGACACTGTACTCCTAACCATGATGCTTTACTGTCTCTTCAAGAGATAGCTTCAGGCAAATCTGGATCCAGGGATTCAAACATTATACCAGGACACAGTCACTCCCACTCTGCTCTCTTTTGTGGTGAATTAATTCACATGTCTGCTAGGTTCTCTCCATTCATGGTAGCTTCAGGCTTACACCATCCTTACACCCAGCATTTCCAGAAGAAAGTTATTTTTTCTTTCTGAAAGTACTAGACCTACATAGGTCTGTACTTAATGGCATGAAACAGATTCACAATATTGTTAGGAAAAAACAGTAGTAGTTACGGACTGGCCCATAAATAAACAAGCCAACGCATTTATAATTGGAAGGATGTAAAAAAAATTAATGACAGTTATTTATGATGTTATGATTTGGGAGAGTTTTTTCTTTTTGCTTCTCAGTATTTTCATTTATTTCTACATAGGGAATGCATTATCTGTATAATAAAAATGTTGAAAGAAAACAAAAAATTCAATATACGCAGACAGATATATCTCCCTGAATTGTTCTCTGTACCTAGGTAGATCTTTTACTCCTATACCACTAAAATCTACATCACAGGAAATTGATAAATTGGGAGTGACAGCACCAGTAGGGACATTCTTATCTGTGCCCACTTGGTTAAAGAAGGTGTACCAACAGCTCAGCTCTACCATATTATTGTACAGGTGAACAGGTCTAGTATCTTCCCTAACATTATAAATAATTCACTTTGGAAATATTTTGAAGTGAAATATTAGTTCTTTTTTGGAAGCCATAATGGAGTAATATTTAGGGGTCCATTAAGAAGGAGAAAGGAGATAAAGAAACCAAGGTTTCTCTGGTGGTCCTGTGGTTGAGAATCTGCCTTGCAGTGCAGGGGACACCGGTTCAATTCCTGGTCTGGGGAGATCCCCCGTGAGGCAGATAAGCCTGTGTGCCACAACTACTGAGCCCGCACGCTAGAGCCTGTATGTTGCAACTACTGGAGCCCTTACACCCTAGAGCCTGTGCTCCACAACAAGAAAGGCCACTTCAGTAAGTCTGCAGAGTAGCCCCCACTCACCACAACTAGAGAAAGCCCAGAAAGCCCATACACAGCAATGAAGACCCAGCACAGCCAAAAACCAAAATTAATAAAAATTCAAAAACATGAAACCAAGGGAGTCCCTACATGAAAATGCGCCCAAATTCCAAGTATCAGGCTAAGTTGGAACTAACTGTTTCATCCCCACCACCAAAGAATTCACAGTCTTAGTAGGAAGGCAAGATGGTGAGATGGGGTGGAGATAAGACAATGTGGGTTAAATAATGCAGGAGGGAAGGTGGGGGTGTGTAACAGCACTGACCCAAGGGAACATTATAGGTAAAGCTGATTGTCAATCTCTCCATTTATGCTTTTTTACACTAGTTTGCCCCTTCTTCCCCCTGCAGTGTCTTTGAGAACATGGAAAATTCAATCTACTTGACATGGTTTCCTCAGTTTTACAATAGGGATGGTAACAATCTGTGCCACGTTTATTGAGGGGATTAGATTAGGTAACGCATCTAAATGTTTTGCCCAGTGCCTACTGCTGAGTGAATGCTCAGTGTGTGCGTGTGTGTGTTAGTTGCTCAGTCAAGTCCAAGTCTTTGTGACTCCACGGAGCTCACCAGGCTCCTTTGTCCATGGAATTCCCCAGTCAAGAATACTGGAGTGGATAGCCATTCCCTTTTCCAGGGGATCTTCCCAACCTAGGGATCAAGCCCACATCTTCTGCATTGCAGGCAGATTCTTTACCATCCGAGCCACCTCGGAAGCCCCAAATGCTCAGTAAGGAGTGCCTGTTATTGTTATGATTATCGTTGCCAAGGGCAGAAGTAAATCAACATGGAGAGTGTCAAAAGGCTTGTAATCTTACAAAGTTCTTAAAATTAATCACGGTTCCTGGTCTAGATTTGGCTCCCTTCTATAGGCGGTAGCTGGTCCCTGGAACTTTTGCCCTCTGATTTTATCCAGAGAAGGAAGCATGAGTAAAATCTTCTCTCATCATCACCCCCAGCTTCTTTCTTAAGTGTAGAATATTCATTCACATCCTCTTGGCTCAGATGTGAACTTTTCATCTCACACAAGCTGCAGACCATATGACTTCATTTCACAGTCTTTTGCCTCATCAGAACCACCCTCTTCTGAAAATTTTTCTCACATTTTACAAAACTCAGCACTAGGGAAAATTTTTTTAAATGACACTGAAATAAAACTGAATAATAAGACTTGATTGGGTCCAAAGACTTAAGGGAAAGAAAATGTCCTTATTTTATAATTTCAAATTCAAGGTCTTACATGAAGGGTATTAGAGTGGGAAGGAAGATTCAAGATACTGCTGGTAAAAAAGAGAAAACAAAGACTCAGAAAGAAAAGGATGAGACAGAAATGAATGAATTCTATGGTTGTTATTCTTTTTATGAGCCCAGTTCTCCAGACTTCTTGTTAAATCTGTGTATTACCTTGGAGTATTTTTTTTCCTGTGTGAGCTATTTAAAATTCTGCTTTTTGTTTATATTAGCTGGAGTCAGTTTCTGTTGCCTGTAACTCAGTAGCCCTTACTGATTTGCAAATAAAGCCAAAAAAGCAATTAAGAGTCAGAAGAAAACAAGATATAAAGAGGACTAGAGCAGATGAGAAAGTGGTTGGATCCTATGACTGCCCAAAGTTTGGAGGATCCAGTCCTAGTCTGTGTATATCCTTAAAAATAAGCCCCATCCCACTTCCATAATTTTTTAAAATTAGAATGGTCCCTGTTCCTTGTAACTGAGGTGGCAACTGATTTTTGTATTAACCAGGACTCTTTCAATTCCAAGTAACAGAAAGGTAATGAATCACTTGGAGCAAAAAGTCGAGGGACCACGCTTCAGGCATGGCTAGATTACATACTACCAGGAATTCAATTCTCCTTCAGTCCTGCTCTCCTTTCTGTTTGCTTCATTCCCCAGGGTTTCCCTTCTTGATGATAGAGATTGCCATTGGAAACTTTGGGAGTATTTTGTACTAGTTCATCATTGTGGCTTAGTGGTAAAGACTCTGCCTGCCAAGCAGGAGACCTGGGTTCAACACCTGGGTCAAGAAGATCCCCTGGAGAAGGAAATGGCAACCCATTTTAGTATTCTTGCCTGGAGAATCCCATGGACAGAGAAGCCTAGCAGGCTATAGTTCATGGGGTCGCAAAGAGTCGAATACAACTGAGTGACTACACAACAACAACAACAACAACAACAACAAAATCATCTCAGAAGAAAAAGTTTCTGTTTCCAATAGTTTCAACAAAAGTTCTGTGGTTGATGCTCATTGGAAATCACTGAGTTGCTTTCAATGAACTGTGATTAGAAAATTGTGATTGACAGGGCTTGGTCATAATGCCTGCCCTTGAACTAGGCTCAGCTCACACAAATCACATTGGAACAGAATGAGGGAAAACTTTACAAGACCAGTAGAGATTATGAGTTGCCTTCCATAAGTTTTGTTCAGGTTCTTTCTGGGTCATGAAACACTCATGTATTAGCCAGGAATATAACCATCTGGAATCGAGATTACATTTCAAAGGATCTCTTGAAGCTAAAAAGCTGGACGACAATGTTCAGATCCACTGAATACAAGTAGAAGTGATGAGATCACTTCCAGGAAATGTCCTCAAAGCAATATGTCAGGATTATCTGTCCTTTCTTCTTTTCCTATGTACAGAATGTGAACAGTATGGCTGGAGATGAATAAGTCATCTTTGAATACATAGTGATTTGGGGATGGAGGAAATTCATGGTGGAGCCTAGGTCCCTAACACTGTGGAGACAAGTCAACCCTGAATCATCTTTCTGTGATAGAAAAGTAAACTTATATCTTGTTTAGTTGAGTGCTATTTAACAAACCACACAACTTTTCACTTTCATGCACTGGAGAAGGAAATGGCAACCCACTCCAGTGTTCTTGCCTGGAGAATCCCAGGGACGGGGGAGCCTGGTGGGCTGCCGTCTATGGGGTCGCACAGAGTTGGACACGACTGACCGACTCAGCAGCAGCAGCAGCAACCCAACATAATCTGACCTGAACTCCCCAGAGGAAAATCTTGGCACTTCTGGAGAAAGATATGGGTAGGGATGAAGCACAGGTATGTCCATTGTCTCACTCCCTGAAAAATGTTGTCTCGGTCATGGTCATTACTCTGGTTGGAAGTCTGAAGAGGGAAATCTGTCTGGCTGTGATGAATCTGAATATCCAGAAATTTCTGAGTTTATTAGTTTAAATACAAAATTAATCTGAAAGTTGAATCAAGCACAGAATTATCAGAAATGGCTATATCCATGTTTTCTTCCACCCAGGGGAAAAAAAAAAACACCTGTCAGAGTGGATTAAGCCACATTTAACCTTGTAACTTTAACAATGAAGTGTTGAAATAGCAGGTTTGCAATGTGGAAAACTGCTGAAAGTACATATTAGAACTTATTTCAACATATTTGTTTTGACATTTTTATTAAGA
The DNA here is from genome assembly GCF_000754665.1 of Bison bison bison. NCBI lineage: Eukaryota > Metazoa > Chordata > Mammalia > Artiodactyla > Bovidae > Bison > Bison bison. Next base: position 5,292,695 of record NW_011494644.1, read on the forward strand.
ATTTGAGTGAGGAATTAATTAAATTGTAATCAAACACAGAGACGACATGATGTCAATAGAACAGTTCATGCGTTGAATAATGGAATCAGAATTACACAACATCAGAACCCCAAGAAGTTTAAGTTATCATAACTCCCTGTTTTACAGCTGAGGAAACTGAGGCTCAAAGATGTCAACTCACTTGCCCAAGGTATACCTGGAATCAAGGGTAAAGCTGTTGGCATACATTCTTTCTACTTTTTCTTTTTGAATAAATGAAAGCAATGTCATGATTCAAGTAGACATTTTTTTTTTTAAATGGAGGAGGGAAATGATGAGATCAAGATACTATTTAATCAGGCCAAATGTGTAAGTATCTAAGTCCAAAAAAGTCTACTGTACAAGCACAGTATGGGGCAGATGTGCCTTAATCAGCAGCACTTGTAAGAAACACTTAGAGATGTTACTTGGCTGCAAGCTTAAGCTGTCAGCAGTGTGATGCAGCTACAAGGAAAAGATAATGGAGTCATGGGTGGCATTCCTAGAAACAGAGTTTACAAAAGGGAGGGGGTGTCCTGTTGAACTTTTCAGTCTGTTGAGCTTTTCAATCTACACCTGGAATTCAGTCCCAGGTGTCAGACTTCAGAAGTGATACAGACAAATTAGTTCAGATCTAGGATGGAATTATGTGGGGAATGGGTCAAAGGAAGTAAGGAAACTGCAGAGCACTGTAACTAGTGCTCGAATCTTGGAATCTGACTGCCTGGGTTTCATCCCAGCTCCGTCAATTACTGAATATGTGTTCATTAAGCCTTAATCTCACTGTCTGTAAGTTAGGAATTATAACAGTACCTATCTCTGAAGATAGATGAGGTAGTGCATGCCAAGCGATTTGTATGTTACTGGCACCAAAAAGCACTCAATAAATGTTAGGATTAAGGAAGTGACATGATGTGAGGATAATGGCAGCAATCTCGTAGGTTGTGGTGAATATTAAATGAGCTAACACATGCTCAGTGCTTGAAGAAAACGATAGTAGTGGAGGGGCTGGCTTAAGATTTTTAGGGATGGGACTGGCTTGGGGTCAAAATATTCCCTGGCTTGGGCTAAGGTCCACAGAGCTTGACCAGATTATTTTCTGAAGAATGAACCCTGAAAAAAGTTCAGAGGGGTGCAGTGGGAGTGATGGTCATCACGCATACATTTCACGGGGTACTCACTTGGTGAACACCTGGATAAGATGACATGGCATTGTTTTGGAGTGACAGCCTAGCTTCATTCTTGAGTATGGTCATTGAGGACTGTCTGATGAACAGTTCTGCTTCAACTAGTGGGGTCATTCAGGGGAGTAATGGGGTTGCTCACTTAGGCCTGTTCTGGGCACAATCCATGAGAACTGTCCTGTGGCAGTCATGCAGGACTCACTGGAAGAGGAACCGCTCCCGGATAAAGTCCTCCCTGGGCCACTGGGGGACGTCCTGGATCTCAGGGATGCTCTGGGACCCTGGTCAGTTTCCCCGGGGAGCAGCTTGCCGCTAGGGGGCGGCTGCTGAGAGGACCCGCCCGCCGCCCGCGCGGAGTCCGCTCCTTTGGGATTCGCTCTCCAGCCAGGCCCGGAGGGAGGTGGAGTGACAGTGGGTGGGGGTGCACGCTTCATGGGTGTGAGACAGAGCGAGCCGCCTGGTGTGAGTCAGCGCGCGGGGGGCTAAGGAGCTCCCCGAATAGTCACGGAATCTCACTCAGGCTCGGCTCCTCCACCATCCCGTCTAGAGCGTGTGTCCAGTCCCGCGCCTGCGTGCGCACCCGACAGGATGTCCGATCCGGGGTTCTGGGTGTCCGTTGGGGGAAGAGGAGGTGGGCGGAAGAGGGAGTGTCCCTGTGGGTGTTTCTATGCCCAGGTTAGATTTCTCCCGCCCTGCCCCATGAGGGCTGCGGGGGGTGTGTGTCCCGCTCAGGTACGTATGTACCTGTGTTCGTGCATGCACGCGTATGTCAGTGTGGGGGGACCTTCCATCAGCGCGGGGTGCCTGCGTGTGCGCCAGGGTCTCTGGGTCTAGCTGTTGGCGCAATCTCGACCTGGGCTCCCACCCCCGGGTGTCGGGAAGCCCGCGTGGCCGGGGTGTCCAGCCTCCCGGAGGAGCAAAAAAGCCTCGACACCCTCACCACCCCAGCTGGCCCGGGCTCCTTAGGGAGCGGCATGCGTGGGGAGGCCCCGGGGTGGTGTGT
>NW_011494644.1:5295464-5295608 GCF_000754665.1 Bison bison bison
CTCCTGCACTTACCTGTGTTACAGCCTCCTGTGCTGCTGCGACGACCTCGGCCAGAGCCGCCTCCTCGGCGCCCCTCGCTGCCTCCGCGGCCCCGGAGCGGGCGGCCAGAAACTTCTCCAGGAGTCCCGCCCCTGCGATCCCTC
>NW_011494644.1:5295822-5319784 GCF_000754665.1 Bison bison bison
CGGCGCGCCCTCCCCTCGCCTCTCTGGGTCCAACCACTCCGCCTCGCCGAAGCTGGGTACCAAGCGGCTGCCCCAAGCCCTCATCGTGGGCGTGAAGAAGGGGGGCACCCGCGCCGTGCTGGAGTTTATCCGCGTGCACCCGGACGTGCGGGCCTTGGGCACCGAGCCCCACTTCTTCGACAGGAACTACGGCCGCGGGCTGGACTGGTACAGGTAAGGAGGGGTGCCCCACCGCGCGCGCCCGGGCTCCATCCGGCCCCGTCCCCTGGGCCACCTCCTGAGCCCTCGCACCCTTTTACTCGGCTGGCTATGTGGGTTCCGACTGACACTTGGGGGAACTCTAACCGAAGGATTTACCCGGAACTTCCCAGTGATGGTGTAGACCGGCTCCGGTTTCCTGAACCGCAAAGGGCAGTTGACTCTGGACTCGTCAGAAGGGAAGGGAGACCGCTGGCCTGACCTCCGGGCCAGTTTGGAGGGCTGGCTCGGTGTCTAGACGCTGGGGTAAAGCTGGGTGCCAGGGGAAGGGGCAGCCAGGACAGGAGCTGCCTGAATGCAGCCGTCTCCTGAGCCTGGCCTAATCTTTCCAGGCATCTTGACCGACCTGGGGAAGGGACAGTTCGAACAGCGCCCCCTTGCGGCAGGGTCCTGCGCTTGGGCGAGGTCCCCGGAGTTCAGGCCGAATGACAGGGAGGCCCCTGAGGTGTCGGCGGGAGAAAGGTCCCTTTGGAGCCTCGTTCTCAGCTCCAGGTATTTGCTGCTGGATCTGGTCTGAGACGCCCAGGCGCTCTGACCCTGAATTCATGTTTTCAAATAGTGCAAACGACCCTGGATGCGAGTCTTGGCTCTGCCACTTAGCTTGAGCAAATTTCTAAAAACTCACTGAGCCTTGATTTTCTGGTCCATCGCAACTAGCAGGAAAGGTCCCTGACCCTTTGGCCTCGCAAGGGCTTTCTAAGTGCTTGAAAGGTGTAACAGGGACACTTTGCACTGGGCGGTGTTTCTAAGCCAGCAGCCAGGATATAGAATTCGAAATACTGGTGGGCACCTCAGATGGAAGCTGTCTAGGTTCACAGAGGGCAGCCAGTCATAGCAGACGGTCCACTCCCCCACTGCACTGTCAGGGATGACAGTCACCCAGGCTGGTGATATCTGGGGAGAGCCTGAAGCTTCTGGATGGTAGCAGCCTCCACTATTAAATGCCTATCTACTTCCCAAGCCCTGTATGGTGTTCAGGTGTGGGGCTGGCCCATGTGTGAGCTGAGCAGGGCATCCCTGGGGGTGGTGTAATGTATGGGCTCCCCATAACACCTGGGTTACAGAATTCTCACCATTCACCTGACCCCTTGAAGACTTGCTAGAAATGTCTGCCTAGTAATGGAACTGGGTGGGTGGGTAACACGGTAGCTGACACAGTAGCTGAGGCCGTTCTTTAAGATAATTATGTTAAAGTAAACCCTTTGGGGGTAGAAAGTCATAACCATATTGGATAAAGGACAACTTCATTAGAAGGAGGACCCCACTGGCCTCACTTATGGAACCCTGGATTTGTAAGAATCGGAGCAACAGGGCCAACTTGTCCCCTTGGCCTGGGAGCCCTGGTCATGGTTTAAGGGGCCAGGGGTGGGACATGCCCAGTCCTCAGGAGGCAGACACACAGCCCATCTCCAGTGGCGAGCAGCAGGGGATGGCTGGCCTGTGGGTGGCCACAGCACTGTTATGTTGGCTCACTGGAATAGAGAGAGTGGCACAGAATGGCACGTCACTGCTTTCCAAGGTGTGACCCCCAGACATCCCGCCTGGAGGTACGAAGTACCCGAGGACAGCGTCAGAGCCAGACCCCAGAGTCGGAGAGGCAAACGCATCAAACAGCAGAGTGTGACGTGGGTCAGCCATGGCCACACTCTCTTGCACGGCAGGGTTTCCTGGATGGAAAATCTAAGGATCATTATGAAACCCTTTGCTAAAGTGAAGTGCCTCTTAAGTGCAAAATAGCACAATTCTGAGCACTGGCTTTTGCTGAGCCCTCCAGTAAACACCTATTCCTTGCACCCAGCCTCTGCACTCCCTCTCTTGTGCTCCACCACCAAACACCATACCTTCCTTCTCCAAGCCCGTGTCATTCAGGGATGGCTGCTTTTTATTTTTAACCTTGGCATGTGTGATTCTAAGCCAGCTTAGCTGTGAACCTTAGAGATGGGAGCCGTGCCTTTTTTTTTTATATAGCACATTTGGATTCTGCTAAAATTCTCAGCTGAGTCTTGGTAGGTTTTATTTAACATCAAGCATGCTGACAGCTTCTTCCACTTCTCTCTCTGCTCCCCCCACTTCCCAGGGTCTGTCTTACCATCCCTTTCCCCCTTTATATTTCTAAAAGAGCATTTAGCCCGCATGTCTGGTACTAACTGCCTCACTCCTGTCACCTCCCCAGGAAGGCTGGGAGCCTGCAGCTTCAGGAGGGGCTGTGTGATTTGTGCTTCTTGGGGCTGCAAATCCGCACCCCCAGAGTCCAGGGTTTCGGGTACGGATTGTCATTTCTGTATATAAAGTCATACTGCCCCATTTGGATGCTGTTTCTGTAATTTCCAGAACATTTCTCTATATGTGTCCTATGCTTTATTATCACTCGAGTAATATGCATTAATTGCAGAAATGGTGGAAATACCTGGTTTCTTTTAAAACTCACGTTCTCACTTTATTCCTGAAGTCCATGAGTTGGATGGCAGGTGATAAGATGCTTCTGTCTCTTCCCATTGCCTTTATCATTTCATGGATGGGAAAACTGCAACCTGAAAAGAGAACATCTAGAATGGGATCCAAAGCAAGCGGATGAAATTTGGGCCCAAAAGTCATCGGCATGCACTGTCCCACAAAGATTTATACATGTACACTGCGTATGTATGTGCACTTCCAGCCGAGTACTCTAACCACTGTTCTGCACAGCTTGCCACCAAAAAGCCAGCATCCACTAGGTAGACATGGCCAAAGAGCCCTTGTGCCTGTTGTGGGGGACCACGTTTTCCAAAGATGGAGTTGCAGAGTGGCAGGCAGTGGATCTCCTCAAAGCCCCTGGGGATAACTTCCGGGGTCTGGAGGCCCCAGTCAGACAGACAATGGAAAAATCAAAGGAGAGACTTCTTTCTGTGGGTAAGTGGAGATAAACCAGGAGCTGACAAACAGTGCCTGAAGACAGAATGATACAGCCAGAGAGATATCATCGGCCAGAGACTGGGAGACAGAATCTGCATTTTCTGACCCCCAGCCTGAACCCCGTCTTGGAACTAGCTGGGTTCCAGCCACCCTGGGAGAGGCCAGCATTCTGTGGCGGGATCCCGCCCCTGAGATGTTTTTCTGAGATCCCATCCCTGAAGCTTCCCTCCTCTTTGCACCTGGCCAGCTTCCCCCTCCCACTTGGCTCCTCCAGGTAGCAGCTGGGTGTGCTGGGTGAGGTCAACTAGCTGCTTGGACAGGGAGGTAGAGTGAGACCACACGGACAAGGGACCCAGGATAGGACCTGCTGTCAGAAGGCGGGAGATGGTCCCCTAAGCTGGGTGACTGGAAGCAGAGTCATCTTCCTGAATCTTGGCTTCCTCGTCATAGGATGATGCCTATTGTAACCATTATCATAGAAGGTGGTTTTGAAGAATGAATGGAACATTGTATATGAAAGTGTCCTGGAAAGTTCCCCGGTATATAAAGATAAGGCAGTAATGTTATCACTATCACCACTATTACTATGACTGTTTCACTACCAACACTCCTTTTACCATTGTCAGTACTATGAGTATTAAAACTATCAGCTTCTTTCCCTACCGCTATCACTACCTGGGACTGAGGAACTAATTGCCAGAAGAGTAGTTCCGTGAAAGACTAGGAAGGGTCCTGGCCCTAAGTTCGACTTTTAGCTCTGCTTTGCCCTTTTTCTCCTCCCTCTCTTCTTTCTCTCCTTCCTTCTGCATTGGTAAAAAGTCATTCCTCATTTCTGGGTATCAGTTTGCTCACCTTTAAAAAGAGAGTGATGTCTGACAATGTATATGAAAATGCGTCTCTCAATCTAAGATTATATTTGGGAATGCATCAAAGGTTGAGTGTAAGACAGAATTCACAAATATTCAGAGCCTTCATCTTTCATAAAGAGACATAAGCTGTGCATTGTCCAGTAGTTTTTACGGTCTTAGGGGAAGCCGAGTTTTGTGTAAAGTGTTCGTTTTGCTTGTTTTCAGTGATGGGGGTGGGAGAGGCAGTCTGAAGAGGAAGTGAATCTTCTCTAAATGCATTGAAATGCCAACAAGAGCAAGTTAATGTGTGATAATTGACTCTGTGCTCTGGTGTCAAAATTGTGATAGATGAGCCTGTTCTGTAAATTTTAGACTCCACAAGTCTGGTTATTTATTTGTTTAGCAGCAGTGGTGTTCTGGGGACCGTGTGAGGCAAAGAAGACAGGGCATTTGCCCTGGAGGCAACAGTTTAAGTGAAACAGAGAATTAAAAGCCCAGAGTAAGGTCTATCACCTTATCTAGCTGATTTTAATCAGGGAATCAAATTTCAGTAGCCAAGCCAAACTCCAGAAAGGCAAACTTTAAGAAGAAATAAAACCAAAGGCAGAAGGCAAGAGACGTAGTGAACGCGGGAGGCTTTACCACCTGAAACAGACTGATGGACACTGGGCACAGATGACCTGTGTTTGTCCAGTGTGTGCAGATGTGTGTGCATGCACAGTTCTCACGTGGGCACCCACATGCACAACTCCAATGTCTGTGCAGACACGTCTTCATAAGGGGTTTTCCTGCCTCGGTCCAGGAGGATGTCACACACGCTGATTAAATGAACCTGCTGAGTTCATAAATCCTTCGTCCGCCTTGTAGCTCTCTGTCAGCCTCGCTGCAGCCGGAGATATAGTAGTTAGTTCCAGCACATGTACAGCTCTTGTCAGGCACCGAGGGACATTCAGGTTGAGCAAACAGAACTGTCATCGCTCAAGGAGGCTTTTTGAAGAGCTGGCTTTGCATCCCCCTGGAGCTTGGAGGGACAGTGGAAGAGCTTGGGATGAAGACTGGGCTTTCCCCGTGGCCTTTGGTATGTGGCCAAAGGCCATGGGGGACAGGTCCTAGTGCTATTCTACTGGCACACTTTGTTAAGTCTGTTTTGGATATTAAAATATTACGTAGAGCCTAAGAAACACATTTTCTTTTTTCACCTTTTAACACCTCTGAAATTAGGATGAGTCTAATGATTGATGGGGTCTAGAGTCCATGAGATATGATGCTTCCATATTGGATGGAAACTCACTCTCCCAGAGGTGCCCTCTGCTCTGGTGTCCATTGGACTTTACAAAGGACCAGCAACTAGATGCCTGACCCAGAAGGGAGCCCCTGAGACCCTGCTTGTCTCTGCAGTCAGCAGGGGTGCCTTCTGATTGGTGAAGGATCTGTACCCACTTGATTTTTTTATTTTTAAAATATTTCTTTATTTATTTGGCTGTGCTGGGTCTTAGATGGGGCATGTTCGATCTTTGATCTTCACTGCAGCATGTGAACTCTTAACTGTGGCGTGTGCGATCTAGTTACCCGACCAGGAATTGAACCCATGCCCTTGGCAGTGAAAACATGGAGTCCTAACCACTGGACCGCCAGGGAATGCCTGAGCTGTAGTCATTTTAGATTTTTGATTGCTACCTATGCTCTCTTCTGCCTATCCTGAAATGAGGGAATGTGCAAGTTGATGGCCACCAGGAGAGAACAAGATGCTTTGGTGGGCATGTTCTTCACTGGCTGCTGTTCTGCCCAGATATTTGGAGTCACATCCCAGGAGTCCCTGAAGAGTCAGGGCAGGGTTGATGCTCAACAGGTGTGCTTGCCTATGTTCCATTGCATCTGGTGTGCAGGACAATAGAATACTTTTCTTCTCGGTTAGACCTCCACTGCCTTGCTCCTGAATGATTGGGTGACCGAGTGGGTGGGGTGGGGATGGAAGCACACAGCTCCCCATTGATCAGAATCCTCTGTGGGCTTGGAGTGGGGGCTGTTTCTATGAGTGAGGGCTCAGCAGTGGGGGTGGGAAGTTGGGGAGGTAGATAGGCTTGCTGGCAGTGAGTCAGGGTGGAGGGATCTGCAAGGTCATGCAGTCTACCTAAACCTCTGAGACTCTCTGCCCTGTGAGCTAATCCCAGGGTGGGTTAATCCATTTATTTGTCAGATGCCTACCATTTGCCGGAATCAGTGCCAAGCTGCTGTAGGCCAGCTCTGCTGCCACTTTGTTCTCTTAATGGGCTGCACTGATGGGCTGGAGGGCTTTGTAGTCTATGGGCAGCTTGATGAGGTGGGTAAAAGCCACCAGTGATGGAAATACCTTAGCATTTCAGAGGTAACTGCTGCCTGTCAAGCTACACAGCCGGGCTGTTGGTCCAGTGCTATCCTCACCCAGCTTCCTCAGAGGATAATGGTGCAGAGACGGGGCAAGGGATTACTACTGAGCGTGTGCTTCCAAAGATCGTGGGCTAGAGAGACCGGTTGGGTTACCTGAGGCTTGAGGATCACAGGATCTCCTGGACACAAGTCCATTGGGAGTGTCTTCCCAAGCTTTGAAATCAATGGCTCTAATCATGGTTCCTTCTCAGGGTCTGTGGTCACTAGCTCCCACAAGTCAAAAAACCAAGGTGTCCACTCTGGGTGAAGGCCCGAGGACCTCTCATTGACATCCTTGGAGGGATAGCATCAAGTCCACGCCCCCGTAGGGTAGCTTTTTCCAGGCTTCAGACATTTTTGTACCGCCTCATAGTTGCCCAAACCCGGCATGACCTCTATTATTTTCTTAATACTTTAAAGTTAGCACTTTAAAAAATTTTGATTTTTCATAAAAATCTGGGTTTATCTTCTGCCAGTGTGTACATTGTAGAATAGATAATATCTTCCTATAATACAGACTTCAAAAGTGACAGAGGATTTTCCCTAAAAACCATTCTCCTCCTTTGTACCCTATTTCCCCTTCCACGCAGTTCCTCCTCCCAGAAACAATCACCAGATCGGTTTTTGTGTATCCTTCAAGAGAAGTGCTTGCATTTGTAAACCTAACATCCATTATGCAAATATAATTGAAATACGTAGTTTTAAAACACAACTTTATTTGAAAACCACCTTAAATGGAAAGCCAGCATCACTTGCCACAATTAGGAAGTAATTGTAAAAATAAATAGATTGAAAACATAACAATGGTATTGAACTTTTTTTCATTTTTAAAAAAATTTATTTATTTTTAATTGAATTTTTGCTAGTAAAAGTGGCTAAAATGTTCCAAGCCTGCAGCATGCTTTATCTTTGTTCAAAAGAGAATGGGGATACTAAAAAGAGCAGTTAAAAAAATACTAATATCAATGTGAAACATTACTCCTTGATGTAATCAGAATGAATGAAAGTGAAGTGGACAAAATCATAAGTTCTCTCTCTTTGCGATTGAGTGACATTTAGTCGGTCTATGTAGTAACTAAAATTACTGAGATGGGGTATGCCCCGACATCATAGGAAACACTGCCAGAGTTTGCAGAAAATCCAGTGTAAGTTAAGTCCAGAGATGTTTCTAGCTTTCAGATTCCTTTGATGTGTTAATGATTGAAGAAGACAAGCCAAAGGAAAACTCAGAACAAATATGAGCATTCAGAAAAGTATTGCGGCTTGCAGTATTTACAAAGTAGCCTAGCCTTCAGAGGAACAGGATTCCCTGAATAAAGGGTATGCTGCTGCTGCTAAGTTGCTTCAGTCGTGTCTGACTCTGTGCGACCGCATAGACAGCAGCCCACCAGGCTCCACCATCACTGGGACTCTCCAGGCAAGAACACTGGAGTGGGTTGCCATTTCCTTCTCCAATGCAGGAAAGTGAAAAGTGAAGTTGCTCAATCATGTCTGACCCTTAGCGACCCCATGGACTGCAGCCTACCAGGATTCTCCGTCCATGGGATTTTCCAGGCAAGAGTACTGGAGTGGGGTGCCATTGCCTTCTCCGGAATAAAGGGCATAGCATGTATTAAAAAGAAAAAAACAATATCCCACCAGTTTACTACTGGTTTCATCACTGCCTTCGCTGGTGGAAAATCAGTGGTCTCCCCCATGAATATCATATCTCCATGGTGATTATGTACCTGCAGGCATCAGTGTTGCAAAAGTCAGAGATAAAGTTGTTTCCACTAGGGACTTGGCAATGTATGTGAAAGGGGTTCAGAGCTTTTTTTGTTTCTTCAATTTAGAGGCTCATGTGGAACAGGATGTCTTTTTGAAATCTCAGGATGCAAAGCTCCTTTTCTCTCCCTCTGTGACGCCTGATGTGAGACTTAAAAATAATGGTCGGGCAGGGTGTCACTCTTCCTTCTCAGATAGTTTGATCTCACTGAATAAAGAGGGGAAGACAATGCCGTGTCTTCCTGCATACTTTTTTAGCTGCATAAAAGGAGCTAGACTGGGGACAATTGTCCCTAGGACTTCCCATATGTTGTCAACAGAAGCCATTTAGAGGGTGTCTGTGATAGCAGGGCTCCCCAAGCTTGCCTTCAGATGGGCAGATAGTCATCGACTCTGACGAGGAGAGGGCTTCCTGCTCACTCAGGGTTTCCAGGTCCAGGTGCTCACTGCCTGGTGAAGGAATTCCAGATCCATCCTAAGGCTGGTGGACAAATGAGCTGGCATTGAAGCAGTGCCTCGTGGCACACAGAAAAGAGGGAAGGAGGGCAGCCCTGAGTACATGGATGAGAAGAACTTAAAATGGAAGTCAGAAGACATTTTCAGCACAGTGATTAAAAACTCAGGCTCTTGAATCAGAATGACTGAATTGGAATCTCGGTTCTACCACTGAGTAGGGTCCACTAACCAGTGGGTCTTCTGTGCCCTGGTTCTATCTCCATTTGGAACCAATCCTCTCATCTACTCATAGGGTTGCAGTGAGGTCTGAATGAGTGATATCATGTAAAAAAGTGCTCAGAAAATTTCTGACATGTGGAAGGGGTCCAAGTGTTGGCTCTCATTATTGGTCATTGGTTTTCTCATCATTCCTTCATCGAGCTGAGTACTAAGGACCCAGAGGTGGACAAAACTGGGCTCCTCCCAGTTTGATGGGTTATGAAATGTTCATGGAAAATTTTTACACAAGTCAGCTGATGATAGGAACCATAAGAGAGATGCAAGCAGAGCTATAATAGCATGGGAAGGAGATGAGATCCAGTTGGGGGAATTTTGGAAGGCTTTCTGGAGGAGATAGCATGTTATTTGGATCTCAGTGGGCAGATGGGATCTTTGCAGGGGGCAGGTAAAGGGGCTGGCCCTATAGAGATGCTGTTTCTAAATACAGTCACCCCAGGATTTTACCTCTGATTACAGTCAAATCAAAAAATAAAGTTTTTTTTTCAAATTACTTTAGTTCTATGTGCATTTATTGACTACCTACTATATACCAGGCTTCCCAGGTGGCGCTTGTATTAAAAAATCCACCTGCCAATGTAGGAGATGCAAGAGATGCAGGTTCCTTATCAGGGTCCAGAAGATGTCCTGGAGAAGGAAATGGCAACCCACTCCAGTATTCGTGCCCAGATGGAGGGGCCTGGCTGGCTGCAGTCCATGGGGTCACAAAGAGTCGGACATGACTGAGCGACACACACACACACACACACACACACACACCAGACACTGTGGTAAATCCTAGAAAAAAGGAAGAAAGAACTGTCCTTTAAAGAGTTCAAGGGGCAGAAAAATCCAATAGCAAGATGTGCTGGGAGAGAAAATGCTCTTGGCATGTGGTATCACTCAGAGTGGGTCAGAGACTTTCTGGGGAGCTGAGGCCTCAGCTTTAGGACGTTTGCATTGGCTTTCCTCCACCTGAATCACTCTCCCTCCAGAGCATCCTAGATCTGGCTGCTTCTCATCGTGCAGGTTCCAGCTCAAATGTCACTTATAAGACAGTAACGGCTTCCTTTGTTACCCAATCCTAGCTGACTTACCTTCCCCATCACCCTTTATCTCTTTTCCCCACTTTATTTACTTCTGACTTTGTATTGCAATCCGAAATGGTCTTGTTCCTTTTCCTTTTTACTAGCTATCTCCCCCACCAGACCCCAAACTCCAGGACAGCAGGAATCTTGTCTGTCTTGTACATGGCTGTGTGTCCCCAGAGTGGCACACAGTAGGTGCTCAATAAATAGTTGTTGAGTGACTATGTTTAGGAATGGGTGAGCCTGTTCCAAGGCCACAGACTGGCCCCGGCCCTTCGTTAGGCTTTTCACACGTGGGTCTTGGGAGGCTGGGTGAGCGAGTGCAGGATATGGTGCTGAGAACTCAGCCACCTCTTCAACACATATTTAGTGAGCATCTTCAGTGCCTGACACTGTTGCAGTTCCCAGGGAGGGAGTGGTGAAAAGAAAAAACCACAAAAATCCCTGCCCCGTGGTGCTTACTTTCTGTGGGGAAAAAGGGAGATGGTCAGTAAAGAAATAAGTGCACTGTCCATTCACATCTCTCCAAATGACCCAATTTTGTTCCTTTTTATGGCTGAGTAATATTCCATCATATATATATGTACCACATGAGAGTGTCATACAGAATGAAGTAAGACAGAAAGACAAATATCACATATTAACATGTGTATGCGGAATCTAGAAAAATGGTATCTTGATCTTATCTGCTGCTGCTGCTGCCAAGTCGCTTCAGTCGTGTCCGACTCTGTGCGACTCCATAGACGGTAGCCCACCAGGCTTCCCCATCCCTGGGATTCTCCAGGCAAGAACACTGGAGTGGGTTGCCATTTCCTTCTCCAATGCATGAAAGTGAAAAGTGAAAGTGAAGTCGTTCAGTCGTGTCTGACTCTTAGCGACCCCGTGGACTGCAGCCCACCAGGCTCCTCCGTCCATGGGATTTTCCAGGCAAGAGTACTGGAGTGGGGTGCCATCGCCTTCTCCGGACATAGTATCAATAGTGTATATGCGTCAGTCCCAGTCTCCCAGTTCTTCCCTCCCCCTTTCCCCCTTGGTGTCCATACATTTGAAACAGAGGTGGAAAACAAGTGTATGGACACCAAGGGGGAAAGGGGGAGGGAAGGACTGAAGACTGGGACGGACAGGTATACACTATTGATACTGTGTAGAAGATAGTAACAAATGACAGCTTACTGCAGAGCACGGGGAGTGTGAAAGTTGCTCAGTCCTGTCTGACTCTTTGCAACCCCATGGACTGTTATAGCCTGCCAAGATCCTCTGTCCATGGAATTCTCCAGGCCAGGGTACTGGAGTGTGTAGCCATTCCATTCTCCAGGGGATCTTCCCAACCCAGGGATCGAACCCAAGTCTCCTGCATTACAGGCAGATTCTTTACTGGAACTCTGTACTTAATGCACTGTGGTGACCTGAAAGGGAAGGCCAAAACGGAGGGGATGTATGTATGTGTATGGCTGATTCATTTTGCTGGAGGAGCCTGGTAGGCTGCAGACCATGGGGTCGCTAGGAGTTGGACACGACTGAGCGACTTCACTTTCACTTTTCACTTTCATGCATTGGAGAAGGAACTGGCAACCCACTCCAGTGTTCTTGCCTGGAGAATCCCAGGGACAGGGAAGCCTGGTGGGCTGCCGTCTCTGGGGTCACACAGAGTCGGACACGACTGAAGCAACTTAGCAGCAGCAGCAGCAGAAACATTGTAAAGCATCTATATTCCAATAAAAATTAATTAAAAAAATAAACACAAGCCTTCTTATCATTCATTAAACAAGCAAAAAAAATATCATTCATTAAGCAAAAGAAATAAGCAAATTGCATCTCTGTGTGATGGTGATAAGGGTTGTGGGATAATTCGAGGGGTGGAGGATGGCGAGTTCTCAGTGGCCAGGAGGGGACACTGCGGTTCGGGACAGGGAGGCTGGGAAAGGCCTCACTGAGAAGGTGATGTTGGAGCAAAGACCTGGAGGAGGTTAAGGGGCAAAGCACGTGTGATCTGAGCGAAGAGCACTCTTCGGCAGAGGCGCAAGAAATGAAGAGGCTCTGAGGACAGCAGGGAGCTGGTATGATTGAGGGAAATCTAGGGGCCAAGTGGCTGGACTGGCCACACCAGGAGGGGAGTGATGGGAAGTAAACTCAGAAGCGTGGCCAGGCCCCCATTTGGGGCCTTACAGGGTTTTGCATGAAATTTTTATTAATATGATATATGTATTACTTTTTTTTTAATATGCTGTGCCATGCAACAGTGAAAACTACGGGACCCAAATGTTCCCCCTCTCACTTTGAGAGCTGAATGAACTGGTATTCTCAGAGACTCAAAGATTGACCCCAGCTGCCCAGCCAAGGAGCAGAAGAACTGGGACTTTAGTTTGTTTCAAACAAAACTGACACCATAGTACAGATACATAAAGGGCTTCCCAGGTGGCACTCGTGGTAAAGAACCCGCCTGCCAATGCAAGAAATGTAAGAGACGTGGTTTCGATCCCTGGGTCAGAAAGGTCTGCTGGAGGAGGAAATGGCAACTATTCTTGCCTGGAGAAATCCATGGACAGAGGAGCCTGGCAGGCTACAGTCTATAGGGTCACAAAGAGTCAGATATGACTGAAGTGACTTAGCACACAAACACACATAGATATATAAACACAATTTTTCAGTCCTGCATTCTTTGTCTAACATTCCATCATTAAGATGTTCCCACACCATTAAATGTTTCCAGACCTTGATTTCAGCATCTGGGTCTCATTCTGTCATGTGGTCCCATGGAGGGTTTACACATTCCCCTCTTGTTGGACTTTTAGTTGCTGATCCCCCATTTTTTCCTATTTATTAATAAGTAATGCTGCATTGCCTAGGTCTCTGATTCTTTCTTTAGCACAGAGTTCTAGAAGTGAAATTACTAGGTCCAAGTGAAGAACTTTTTTAAAGGCTGGAGATATGTACTGCCAAAATGCTCTCCAAAACATTGCAAGAATTTTGGCTTCTACCCCGAGCAAATGAGGAGATATATTGGAGGGTTTGGAGTGAAGGAGTCTTATGATCTGACTTACATCTTGAAAAGATCTCTTGGGCTGTTTAGCAGAGGCTTTTGCGGTGGTAACGGTGGAGCTGTGCGATATGGACAGGTGCTGGGTATCTTCTGAAGGTGCAGTTGCAGGTTTTGCTGATGGATTCATGGCGTCTAGGTGTGAGAGAGGAGTCAGGGAAGATGGTAGTGTGATGATGGTGGTGGTGATGACACCTCTTAAGGGTTTGCTGTCTTTCAGACCCTTACAATTGACAGCATGCTGATGTCTGAATCTAACGCACTTCCCAGTACAGCTCCTGGCTTGACAAGTCAGATATCTACCTGTAGGTGTCCCTGAGCTAAGCAAAGAAAGGAATGCCATGTTCTACTGTAGCTTGGAGGCTGCAGGATCACCCCCAAATTGGTGAGAGGTGGCAGTCCCTCTTTCTAGAGGTCTTGGAAGCCCTATTTATAAATGCAGTGTTCTTAGGTAACCTCTTGAGTGTTTTGAAGATTGAACTAGCTTTGTTCCAACCCAGAAAAGGCACGTGTCACTTAGTGTGGGTATCACCCAGCTTCTCATTCTTGTTCCAGCCTCATCAACATGCCTGGCAAGGGAGCTGCCTTGATGGCGTTGCTCGATTTAGGGGGCTTCTGTGTGATTTCTTTCAAACAGTACTGAACACTGTAATGCCTTCCCACAAGATAATCAGGATCTGTATCTCCCCAACTTCCCCAAAGCTGCTGGAGCATGGGGAAATGTTCTCTGCCTTGGCAACCTCTATGCAGTGTGTTTCTGCTTTGATGGTTTTAATGAAGATATGAAATCATCTAACAGCTTTCATTTGCCTCAAGTGAGATGGCTTAAAGTGGAGGTAGCATTTCCCAGGATCAATCCCCATTTTTAGAAGTGGTTGGTTAAACTCTCTGCAGTTTATGGCCACTTCTGGCTGAAACAGTGTGGGATCTGAATTATTAATTCTGTGAAAAATGAGTTAAGTCATTGCAAAGCTCCGTGGTGGCAAAATTCCCACTTTAAGGCCTCTTTAAGTTTATTTTTTCTAGCAAGAAGACCTCTGTTAACCAGAGATTCTTGGTCATCTTGGCCAAATCTCTGTCTGGCAGTCATTTTGCCAGGAGGTAAAGGACTTGACTTAATTCAGTTGTTCTTTGCTGCCAAGGATAATAGGCTTCCAAGGTGGCTCAGTGGTAAAGAATCTGCCTGCCAGTGCAAGAGATCCAGGTTCTATCCATGGGCAGGAAAGATCTCCTGGAGTAGGAAATGACAACCTACTCCAGTATTCTTGCCTGGAAAGTCCTATGGACAGAGGAACCGACATGCTACAGTCCATGGGATTGCAAAGAGTCAGAGACAACTGAGCGTATGTGTGGAACAGTGGGGGAGGACATTTGTCCAGTTAATGCATCCCAGAAGACTTTTTGCCATCCCAATATTGCCAGATCTTCAAGGTTTTTTCTTTTTTGAAAAAAAAAAAAAAAACTTGAAATAAAGCATTTTTTTTTAAAAATGCGAGGGACTTCTCTAGTGGTCCAGTGGTTAAGAATCCACCTTGCAATGTGGGGGACATGGGTTCAACCCCTGGTTGAAGAACTGGGATCCCACATGCTGAGCAGCAACTAAGCCCATGTGCTGCAACTACTGGAGTGTTCACGCCAATGCTAGGGTCTGTGCCCCAAACGAAAGACCCCACATGATGCAATGAAGATCTGATGCAGGCAAATAAATAAATATTTTAAAAGATACCTCTAACCTATTATGAATAGTGATATTCGTTTTTTAAAAATGTGAACTCTCAATTTATAATTGTGTCTTACTGATTCGGAACTTTTATTGAACCCTTGAGGAACAAAGAGAACACATTTGTGGGCTGGATGCTACCCAAAAGCTGTCCTCTTGCCATCCTGGCAGGGTGGGCCTTAGAGGCAGGCTGTACCACTTTGCAATCTTTCTTCAGCCATGGATGAGCTATGGGGTTAGCTGCTACCTTCTTGAGCTTTGGTTTCCCCCTATAAGATGAGGATGTCAAGCATTCCGACCTGCTGTGTTGTTGCCATGATTCACTGTCATGTGTCATACTGTTGAGGGTCCCCCTTCCTGGATTGTGCTTGGAGGAGGTATGACCATCAATAAGCCAATGGGCGTGACTGGAAGACAAAACGCATAATGTGGACCTTTGTCAAGGTGAGGAAAGCTGGAGTCTTACCTGTTGGGCCAATGGGGAGGAGAAGAATCTGGAGCCAGGATTACCCAAGGTTGGAGAAACCCATTTGGTTGTAGAACTAACCCCCAGGGAGGGAGCCACAACCCCCACTGCTTCTTTTCTTTAAATATTTTTTAAAGTTGCAAGTTAAGTATTTTTAAAATTTATTTATCTTGGTTGCTTGTCATTACTGTGCACAGTCTTTCTCTAGTTGTGGCAAGCGGGGGCTACTCTCTCTAGCTGTGGTGCAAGGGTTTCTCATCGTGGTGGCTTCTTTTGATGAGCTTAGTTGCTCCAAGGCATGTGGGATCTTCCCAGACTAGGGATCGAACCATGTCCACTGCCTTGACAATCGGTTTCGCATCCGCTGAACCACCAGGGAAGTCCCCCCACTGCTTCTTATTGTCATTCTTGTACACACCCACAGAACCCCGGAGGATTTTGAGTCTGTGATGTTGTCACTGCTCCAGACTGTTTCTTCAGGGGATAGACATTTTCTGCAGCTGGGTCACTGTCCCCAGATCACGGTGCCATACTCAGAACAGCTCAGACCTCTCTATTCCACTACACACTTCTTTTGGCTTTTAGGTACCTGGATAGGACGGAGATGCTGAGATCCATGTTTTGGAGATGACCTAGCTTGCGCAGGAGGTGAGTACCTCTAAGACTGGGTGGTTTGGTCCAGGTAGAAGCCCAACCTGGAGAGTGAGGTCTTGGTTTCGGGGAGAGGCTAATGGACGGGCAGGGGTGGACCGTAAAGATCAGCCTAGAAGGACTGCTCTCCGGCCTTGCTCAGTCGCCGGCACCTGTAGAATAACAGGAGAACACTGGGACGCTGGTGCAGAGGAGGCTGGAGGGAGATGAGTATGATGGAGAAGAGAATGTAGCCACCCTTCAGAAGGATGAATTGCATCATCTCTGACACAATTCCCTTTAAAGCCAAGCAGAGCTTTGATGTGGAGGGAACTCCATTGGAATTGGTTGTATGATCAGTATTGACAGCCTGTGCATATGAACCATTGATGGCATAGCTGTGTAATCAATCATCTAGGTTTGTCCTGCCTCTGGAGTGATCTGTCAGTGAGCCTCTCCAATCATAGAGTCAGAAAAGTTTTGTCTAAAATCTGGTATGTTGTTTCCCATCTTCAGTCATGTAGGTGCCATATACAAATACTTTTATATCCTTTCAGTTCAGTTCATTTCAGTTCAGTCGCTCAGTCATGTCCAACTCTTATATCCTTTATATGGTGTTAAAGTCCACTCATAATTTTTGCTTAACCATTTACTTAAATATGACACTTTGTATCTCTATCTTAAATGAGAATCATCACTTGCCAGAAACAGAAAGTGGTCATAAAAACCAATGCAGTAAAAGCCAAACAATGCAAATAGATTCCAGCCAGATTCTATTGCCTGTGCCACGTTCTGCCTGTGGCAGCCTCTTTTTTTTCTGTTAGAGAGAGAGATCAAAACCTATTCAGGAGGTGTTAACAACATGTTAGCACCTAAAACTTTTTCCATGTTGTAATCAGAAGATTTTGAATAGAATGAAAAAGGAAAGATGATTATTTTGTAGTGAGGTGATTAGGTGGCATTTAAAGTCATGTCTATGTGCTGCCAAAACATTTTTTAGCCACTAGTGCTACATACCTCACACTCTGGGAAATGCTGCCCTACCCACCTGGATCCCTCTGGCTTTGAAGTCACTGTATTACTTTATCATACTTGGTTGTCATGGTCCATCAACAGCTCTGGAGGGGCTGGCTGACATTACAAAGTCTGGGTGGTTGAAAAGCTGTGATTTCAATTTAAATTGCAAATTGATGGGGCATCATGGGAAAAGCAAATGCAGAGTGAAGAACTGAAGGAAAAGATCCAGCTATGCAGTATTTTTAGATCTTTTTCTCTGGACCAATTTTGTATCATTTTTTTTTCCCCCCTCTGGACTCTGGGTTTGATAAGGCCAATTACCTGAGGGCTACCCAACGTTTCTTTACAATTCCAATCTAAATCACCTATGTAAATCCTTTTATTGTTCTTAAAAAAAAAAAAAGCTGTGACTTGAATAAAGCCCAAAGGCATTATGCCAATTGAAAGAAAGGTTACATACTGTATGATTCCATCTATATGACTCTTTTAAACAGATGAAACTAAAATGCTGGAGAACAAATCAGTGTTTGCCAGGGTTTAGGACAGGGGGAGAGTGTGACTATAAAGAAGGAGAGAAGGGACTTGCACAGGTCCAGGGAATGGAACCCTTCTGTGTCCTGATGTGGTGGTTGTCATGTAAATCAATACATGTGTTGAAATCCATAGAGCTCAGCACTGATAGAAGGTATACTTTACTGTGTAATATTTTTAAAAATAAAATTTGTTTTTGTATGATGTTATTTTCTATTAATTAATTTTTTAAGTTGGAGGATAATTGCTTTACAATGTTGGTTCTGTTGTACAACAACATGAATCAGTCATAATTATATGTATATCCTCTCCCCCTTGAGCCTGCCTCCCACTCCCACCCCTGTATCCCACCCCCTAGGTCATCACAGAGTGCCAAGCTGGGCTCCTTGTGTCATACAGAAGTTTCCCACTGGCTATCTATTTTCCACATGATAATGTATATATGTCAGTGCCACTTTGTCAATTCGTCCCCCCCTCTCCTTTCCTCACTGTGTCCATGAGTCCGTTCTCTATATACCTTCATCTCTATTCCTGCCTTGCAAATAGGTTCATCGGTACCCTTTTGCTAGATTCTTCACATATATGTTATTATATGATATCTTTTTTCTCTTTCTGACTTACTTCATTCTAGTTTTATCTGCCTCAGTTCAACTGTTTCACATTTGTTCCTTTTTATAGCTGGGTAATGTCGTCTATGTGTACCAGAGCTTCTTTATCCATTGATCTGTCTAGGGACCAAACCCATGCCGCCTGCACTGGGAGCATGAAAGACAAAATTTAAAAATAAAACTTTATTTTTAAAATATCCATGATTGTAGAACTTAGCTACTAGAGGACATCCTTTAGCCCTGGTCCCTAATTATCAAAGAGAACCTGCTGCCATGTGTTTGGGAGCCTAACTTCCATCTTTGTTATGAGTTAGAATCAAGAAAGTGGGTAGCCTTTCAATCTTCCTCATCCCGCACCCACACTTCTGAATGATGCCGGAGGCTGACACAAAGGTTCGGAAGTTTCCACTGTGGTCTGGAGCCTTGGTGGCCAACACAGAGGTGCGACCAGGCTTCTACCTAAAGGTCTGAGGTCAGGACATGGAGGAGGTAGCAGTGGCAAATGCATCGCATAATTAGAGTACCTGTTGGTGGATCAGAAGGTCTGGCTGACATCCTGGGAAGAGTTGGAGGGGCATATAGGATGGAGAAAAATGGATCACAAGCCACAAAGGAAGAGGTGACCAAAAAAAACAGTTCACAATCTGCCAACAGCAGGTCTGACCTGAGCACCAGACAGCCTGAGGATGGAGCCAGAAGCAACCCCTGCTCCCCACTCCCTCCACCCCAGCCAAGGTGGCAGGGACAAAAAGCTCCCAAAGCACCTTCTCCCACCAGAGCACCCCCAGAACTGGAAAGAGCACCTGCCGTGGACTGAAGATGTCCCCAGCTCCCTCTTCTCAGTACCTGGGGAAGAAGCCATGCTTCCCAGAGGCCCCACAAGACTTCTCTCCCCAGCCACAGATGGGCCTCCAGTCGTGTTCTCTCTTAACATGGCATCTGAAAGTGCACACAGAGATTATGTGTAGAAAAGAGAGAAGCCATTAAATCCTGGCTGAGCCCACCCCAGCATCCTTTCACAAACCCCAGTTTTCCCTTGTTAGTTTGAACGGGGGTCTTTTCATTAGGTGAGGAGGACACTGCTTGGGCAGTTATGCTGAAGCCACCTGGGCTGGAGGGAAAAATGTGAGTGTTACCAGCCTGTGAATTCTAGAAAGTGTGAATTGAATTCATGGAAGTAGCTGCAATAACTCAGGAACCTGTGAGCTGGAGAGGGTGGTCGCAAGGTGGGGCGTGGCCAGCAAGTAAACTGATGCAGTGATGGGGGCGCGATAGAGATGGGTGGTTTGTACATGAATCACGGTGGAGCAGGGGGCGTGTGCATCAGACGTGTCTGAGGTATTCACCCCTCCAGCATCTCTTACTCTGTGCTGGCCCCTGAGGAAAAGATGATTTGTGTTTCCTAGCCTTACCATTAGGGCTTCCCTGGTGGCTCAGAGGTTAAAGCGTCTGCTGGGAATGCGGTAACAATATATAGCCTTGATATCAGTTCAGTTCAGTTCAGTCGCTCAGTCATGTCCGACTCTTTTCGACCCCATGAATCATAGCACGTCAGGCCTCCCTGTCCATCACCAACTCCCGGAGTTCACTCAAACTCGTCCATCGAGTTGGTGATGCCATCCAGCCATCTCATCCTCTGTTGTCCCCTTCTCCTTCTGCTCCCAATCCCTCCCAGCATCAGAGTCTTTTCCAGTGAGTCAACTCTTCCCATGAGGTGGCCAAAGTACTGGAGTTTCAGCTTTAGCATCATTCCTTCCAAAGAAATCCCAGGGCTGATCTCTTTCAGAATGGACTGGTTGGATCTCCTTGCAGTCCAAGGGACTCTCAAGAGTCTTCTCCAACACCACAGTTCAAAAGCTGTGTAAAAATATGGGTAAGATCTAATTTTTTCTAGAAACTAAAGGCCAAATGTGGCTTAGATGGAAAAGAAGCCGCCTGCAATGGGGGAGACCTGGGTTGGAACCCTGGGTTGGGAAGATCCCCTGGAGAAGGAAATGGCAACCCACTCCATTATCCCATGGTTATTGGCCTGTTTGGATGTTTCCGTGGTCAGCTCTGGATATTCATATTAACCAGTTTCAAATACGATGATGATCGTAGCACACATGAAGATATCCGACATCTGTTAGTTTCCATTGTCCACACATATAAGTCCTTTTATTTTTGCTGATTGTAATTCATCTGTAAGTAAATAAGCAAACAAAGATACATCCCCATGTAGAATTCAGCATAGCAGATAAAGAAAGAAAAATGAAACTAATAAGCAAAGTTCTCAAGCTATATTATTATTCAGTTAAAAAATATCAAGGTGAAAACCATATATTATCTTTCGTGTAAAAGGAAGAGAGGAATAATATATATTCAAATTTTATTATTTATGCATAAATAAATCCTGAAAGAATACACTGAAGCTAATAACAGGAGTTTCCTGGGGGTGAAATTAGGCAGATGGGGACAGAGGGAGGGGAGAGACTTTTCACTATACATCTTTTGTTTTTATTTTCTGAGCTATGTGAATACATTCATTGAAAAATTAAAATAAAAGTTGTACATTGTGGAAAACTTAGGAAACCGGTAAAATAATTAAGAAGTCACCTAAAATTGTACTGCTGGTTATAGCTACTATTAGAATTTTGCCTTTTACCACATTTACCAATTGCTTTAACAATTTGACATGAGGATCTTTCCATGACAATACGTGTGGATTCATAGAATCATTTAAAATGCTTATATGAATAAAAATAAATGCTTATATAGCATTTAGCTGTATAAATATGCCATTGTTTATTAACCAAATCTATTGATGGACATTTAGATTGTCCCCACATTTTAGTATTTAATAATAAAGAAGGTAGGAGCAAAAATTGGTTAATCTTTCCCCCCTCAGGATAAACCTTTGCAGAGGAATTTGGGGTTTGAAAATAAGCTTGCTTAATAAAGGGAAAGCTTTTCATACAAGTTGCCAACTTTGCTCTACCCTTATTACAGTACAGGTGAGGCATTTATACTCCACTAGCAGAGTCTAAAAGGGCTTTTCCCCACAATCTTGTCAACCCTGTTAACAATCTATTTGATCTTTGTCAGATGAAAGCAATCTCCTTTTAATTTGAAAACTTTGATATCTATTTTAAAATGCTTACTATAGATTTGTATATACTTGCTCAATTATTTTGTTAATTGTTTTTTGTTGGATTTCTTTTTTTTTTTTTTTTCTTTTTAAAAGAGGATGCAAGTGACTGATGATGCTTACTCTGGGTTGATCATACCTGTCGTGTCATATTATTTCAGATATGTTTTTGGTGGGGGAATAGAATCTGGCCAGCTTCTATATTTTCATCTAGTTTGATAATCATCTCAAAAAAATTTTTTTATTTTATTGAAGTGTAGTTGATTTACAATGTTCTGTTAATTTCTGCTGTATAGCAAAGAGATTTATTTATCCATGCTGCTGTGCTGTGCTTAGTCGCTCAGTTGTGTCCGACTCTTTGAGGCCCCACGGGCTATAGCCCACCAGGCTCCTCTGTCCATTGGGTTCTAGGATTCTCCAGATGAGGATATTGGAGTGGGTTGCCATGCCTCCTCCAGGGGAGCTTCCCGACCCAGGGGTCAAACCCATGTCTCCTGCAGCTCCTGAATTGCAGGCAGATTCTTTTACCACTGAGCTACTGGGGAAGCCCCTCAGTTACACATATATACATTCTTTTTCATATTCTTTTCCATTATGGTTTATCACAGAATATATATCACAGGTCCCTGCGCTATATAGTAGGACTTTGTTTATCCATTCTATACATAATGGTTTGCATCTGCTCATCCCAAACACGTGGTCCATTCCTGCCCCCTCCGTCTCCCGCCTTGGCATCTACAAGTCTGTTCCCTGTGTCTGTGACTCTGTTTCTGTTAAGTAAGTAAATTCATTTGTGTCGTGATTTAGATTCCGCATATAGGTGGTAGCATGTGGTCGTCTTTCTCTGACTGACTTCACTCAGTGTGACAGTCTCTAGATCCATCCGTGTTGCTGCAGATGGCATTGTTTCGCTCTTTTTGATGGCCGAGCAGTGTTCCATTATTCGTGTGTGCCGAGTCTTTATCCGCTCCTCTGCTGATGAGTATCCAGGTTGTTCCCTTTTCACTATTGTGAATAGTGCTGCTATGAACATAGGGGTGCATGTACATTTCTGAATTATTGTTTTCTTCAGATACATACCCAGAAGTGGAATTGCTAGATTACATGACAGCTCTGTTTTTAGTTTTTTGAGGAAACTCTGTTCTATTTTCCATAGCGGCTGCACTAATTTACGTTCCCACCAACAATGAAGGAGGGCTCCGTTTTTAAAATCATCTCTCAGTAAGAAAGTTTACTTTTTCACGTGTGTTCTGATTATTGATCTATCTGGATTTTACTGTCATTTATTTTGTTCATTTTCAATTTCTTTTTTCCTCCCTCTACCGACTCTCTGCTATTTGAATTACTGGCACTTTCTTTATTCCTCCTTTTCTTCCCTCCACTGGGCTGGAAGTTATACAAGCTAATTCTGTGTTTAATAGTTAGCTTTATATCTGACCAAACAAAGCCTTAACAAAGAATAATTTAGAATGCCATGACTCCCACCTTCCCTGCCCCGACTGGTCATGTTACGATTCCCTTGTATTTTTCTGCACTTACTTTCGTGGTTTTAATGTTTGTCAAAGTCATAGGTCAGCCTCGTCTAAACACTTAAATGATCTCACAAGGCTCCGCACGAAAACAGCAGCCCACTGCCTGACTCCCCACATTCTGGTCTCCACTTCGTGGAGGCGCCTGACGTTGATTCCTTTGAGGCCCTCTCTTTGTCCCTCTGTGTTACTAAATACTACATTTCGATTGCTGTGTCTTGTACATCACAACACGATAACCTTGGGAGTTACAACTGCACCTGTAAATTACTCAGGCAAATGAAGAATTTCAAGACTGTAATTGTGCAATATGTAGAAAATAATGATAATGTGTACACTCAGAAACCAGTCAGATATAGCCAAAGCCCTACTCCACAGCAACCAAGCTTCTTTTTTTAAAATTTATTTTTTAATTGCAGGGAAAATTGCTTTACAATGTTGTGTTGGTTTCTGGCACACAACAAAGCGAATCAGTCATAATTATATACATGTCTTGAGCCTCCCTCTGCTGACCCCCACCCACCCACCCCACTGGTCACAGAGCACCAGGCCGGGCTGTCTGTGCTGTATATAGTCACTCCCCACCAGCTTTCTATTTTACACATGATTATCACCTCCTCCGCGAAGCCTCGTGACCCAAAGCTACTTCCGGGTCCAACACTAAGTCGACCCCCAAGCGGGAGGGAGCGACGAGGGCGGTCCCGCGAGGCTCCTGAGTGGCGGACGTAAGGGATGAGGTGGGGCCAACGACGGCGTGCCGCTTCCTGATTGGTAGGCCTCTGGACCCGCCCAGAGAGGAGGGCAAGGCCCTGTTAAAAGATCTCAGCTCCGAGGATCGAGGTCAGAGGCTTGAGTCTAAGGCATAGAGTGTATCATGTTGAAGATGAGCGGGTGGCAGCGACAGAGCCAAAATCAAAGCCGGAACCTGAGGAGAGAGGCGAGTACTGATTCCCCATCTACCTTTTACCCTCCCATCCTCTCGAACACGAATTGGCCCCTTAAAGTTAGGGCATCCGCTCTTATGGGTGTAGCCCCACCCTCTCCGCAAAGAAGAGAAGTGAGTGTCCCGGGGAGGGATGAGGAAAATCCTTTATTCGAAAGTAGTGCTTACGAGAAAGACACCCCGTCCTTCAAACGACCGCACCATCCTACCCCTGCCCGGAGCACAGTCCCTGATCTGTGCTGTTAGGCGACCGGGCTCCAGCGAGGAAGATTTATTCTCGCGTTGCTGACCCTAGGCCTCTTTGTTAGGCCTGTCCGGTGGGAGGCGGGGCAACAGGACACACCCCCGAAAAGCCTGGTGACCCAGTGGTTCGGGCCGCTACCGCCG
>NW_011494644.1:5319884-5323614 GCF_000754665.1 Bison bison bison
GATACTGGATGCTTGGGGCTGGTGCACTGGGATGACCCAGAGGGATGGTATGGGGAGGGAGGAGGGAGGAGGGTTCAGGATGGGGAACACATGTATACCTGTGGCGGATTCATTTTGATATATGGCAAAACCAATACAATATTGTAAAGTTAAAAAATAAAATAGATTGAAAAACAATCAATAAAATAGACAAACATCTGTGGTATTTAATCAAGAACAAAAAAGAGCACAAATAGGCAAAACTAGAAATGAAACAAAGAGAGTAGATCCAGAAGGTTTAAGAAAATCTGTACAGGGCTCAAGCATCTTTGTAATTCTGAAACAGAACTAGATAAAAGTGAATTTGTATTTAATCCTCATAAAACACTTGCATACCTGTGTGCTCAGTCAAGTCCAACTCTTTGCAACCCCATCAGCTGTAGCCTGCCAGGCTCCTCTGTCCATGGGATCATCCCATCAGGAACATTGGAGTGGGTTGTCATTTCTTCCTCTAGGGGATCATCCCAACCCAACTGTCTCCTGCATTGGCAGGCCGATTCTTTACCATTGAGCCCCCTGGGAAGCCCCATAAAGCACTTAGTGAGTCTTAAAGATACTTTTTAGCATTACTTTAAAAATAACTTTCACCATGAGGTTTTAAGCTTATGTGAGTATCATTTCCCCCAAATTCTGTCTGCTGATGAATCACAGAAGTGCTAGGTTCAGCATAGATAATTGATAAATGAGTTAAAGTGTAACAACTGAAAATAAAAAGTTTACCTGTGAACTATAGAAAGGAACATCCCCAGGGGCCATGGAGGGTGAGAGCAGAATGATAAGTGGCAACTACTGTTGCCGAGGACTTTACTTCTAATTATTACTAAATCATCTCTTATAGTGCACCTCCTATTTCAAATATTATGTTTGATAGTGTCCATAAGCTTCATTACCATTCATAGCGCAAGTCTCTGTTTACTGGTTCCGTGTCTTCACCTTCCTTTCTCCATGAATTTATACCTTTCACTAGTTATTTGTTTTTATCTATCTCTCAACCAGTTGGAAAACTTTTATCAATGATTTTTTTTCAGTTAGTGTTTTAATTTGAGCCCTTTGGTAGGCTGGTGATTTTCCCTATCTGGGTGCTTTGTGATTTTTCTCTGTTGTTTAAATTAAAACATTGAATCAGGATGTTTAGGTGTGATATATCTGAGTTTTAACTTGCTACTTACTAGCACTTCTTTTCTGATCAATACCTTTCATCTGGATTTTCCATTAAATTCTTAATAAACTTTACAGATTTGTCTTCTATAGCACTTTTCTCTATCACTTTCCCTTTGTCTCTGAATTCTATGATGTCGCTTGAGTTGTTTTAGTCCCTGATATATAGCTTGAGGTGTGGAATCTGGAGTCCCATCTCCTTTTTTGGCTTTTATTTTACCAATTGCTTTCTTTTTTCCATTCTTTTCCTTTTTGACTTCAGATTATTCCCTCTCCACAGTTGAACAGATGTAGTATGTTTTGAGTCTTTTTGAGAATGCAGCCAGTGGTTTTCTAATATTGCTTTTGTTTCTTGTAGCAACTGTCTTGCTTTCTTAATGTATAGTTTTATTTCTCACACTGATTTGTGAGCTACTTTATCCTTTTTTTTTTTTTGGCATTTCTTTTCCATGGGGATGGTCTGGATCCCTGTCTCCTGTATAATGTCATGAACCTCCAGCCATAGTTCATCAGGCACTCTGTCTATCAGATCTAGTCCCATAAATCTATTTCTCACTTCCACTGTATAATCATAAGGGATTTGATTTAGGTCATACCTGAATGGTCTAGTGGTTTTCCCCACTTCCTTCAATTTAAGTATGAGTTTGGCAATAAGAAGTTCATGATCTGAGCCACAGTCAGCTCCCGGTCTTGTTTTTGCTGACTGTATAGAGCTCTCCATCTTTGGCTGCAAAGAATATAATCAATCTGATTTTGGTGTTGACCGTCTGGTGATGTCCATGTGTAGAGTCTTCTCTCGTGTAGTTGGAAGAGGGTGTTTGCTATGACCAGTGCGTTCTCTTGGCAAAACTCTATTAGCCTTTGCCCTGCTTCATTCCGTACTCCAAGGCCAAATTTACCTGTTACTCCAGGTGTTTCTTGACTTCCTACTTTTCCCTTCCAGTTCCCTCTAATGAAAAGGGCATCTTTTTTGGGTGTGAGTTCTAAAAGGTCTTGTAAGTCTTCATAGAACTGTTCAACTTCAGCTTCTTCAGCATTACTGGTTGGGGCATAAGCTTGGATTACTGTGATATTGAATGGTTTGCCTTGGAAACGAACAGAGATCATTCTGTCGTTTTTGAAATTGCATCCAAGTACTGCATTTTGGACTCTTTTGTTGACCATGATGGCTACTCCATTTCTTCTAATGGATTCCTGCCCACAGTAGTAGATATAATGGTCATCTGAGTTAAATTCACCCATTCCAGTCCATTTTAGTTTGCTGATTCCTAGAATGTCGACATTCACTCTTGCCATCTCCTGTTTGACCACTTCCAATTTGCCTTGACTCATGGACCTGACATTCCAGGTTCCTATGCAATATTTCTCTTTACAGCATCGGGCCTTGCTTCTGTCACCAGTCACATCCACAACTGGGTCTTGTTTTTGCTTTGGCTCCATCCCTTCATTCTTTCTGGAGTTATTTCTCCACTGATCTCCAGTAGCATACTGAGTACCTACCAACCCAGGGAGTTCCCCTTTCAGTATCCTATCATTTTGCCTTTTCATACTGTTCATGGGGTTCTCAAGGCAAGAATACTGAAGTGGTTTGCCATTCCCTTCTCCAGTGGACCACATTCTGTCAGACCTCTCCACCATGACCCTCCTGTCTTGGGTGGCCCCACACGGCATGGCTTAGTTTCATTGAGTTAGACAAGGCTGTGGTCCATGTGATCAGATTGGCTAGTTTTCTGTGATTATGATTTCAGTATGTCTGCCCTCTGATGCCCTCTCGCAGCACCTACCGTCTTACTTGGGTTTCTCTTACTTTGGATGAGGGGTATCTCCTCAGGCCACCCCTCCTGACCTTGAACGTGGAATAGCTCCTCTTGGCCCTCCTGCACGGGTGCAGCCGCCACTCCTTGGACGTGGGGTTGCTCCTCTCGGCCACCTCACCTGACCTCTGGCGTGTGGTAGCTCCTCTAGGCCACCGCAAAAGGAAAAGCAAAGGAGAAAAGGAAAGATATAAGCATCTGAGTGCAGAGTTCCAAAGAATAGCAAGGAGAGATTAAGAAAGCCTTCCTCAGCAATCAATGTAAAGAAATAAAGGAAAACAACAGAATGGGAAAGACTAGAGATCTCTTCAAGAAAATTAGAAATACCAAGGGAACATTTCATGCAAAGATGGGCTCAATAAAGGACAGAGATGGTATGAACCTAACAGAAGCAGAAGATATTAAGAAGAGGTGGCAAGAATACATAGAAGAACTGTACAAAAAAGAGCTTCACGACTCAGATAATCACAATGGTGTGATCACTGACCTAGAGCCAGACATCCTGGAATGTGAAGTCAAGTGGGCCTTAGAAAGCATCAGTACGAACAAAGCTAGTGGAGGTGATAGAATTCCAGTTGAGCTATTTCAAATCCTGAAAGATGATGCTGTGAAAGTGCTGCACTCAATATGCCAGCAAATTTGGAAAACTCAGCAGTGGCCACAGGACTGGAAAAGGTCAGTTTTCATTCCAATCCCAAAGAAAGGCAATGCCAAAGAAT
>NW_011494644.1:5323714-5324224 GCF_000754665.1 Bison bison bison
CTTGAGCCTCCCTCTGCTGACCCCCACCCACCCACCCCACTGGTCACAGAGCACCAGGCCGGGCTGTCTGTGCTGTATATAGTCACTCCCCACCAGCTTTCTATTTTACACATGATTGTGTATATGCGTCAATGCTACTTTCTCAATTTGTCCCACCCTCTCCTTCCCCGGCTGTATCCACAATACTGTTTGTTCTCTGTATTTGCATCTCTCTTTCTTCCTTGTATATAAGTTCTTTATTAAGGGAAGAAGATGAATTGACTAAGGATTCCACTTCTAAGGTTAGAAAAATGATAAAACAAATGTAAAGAAATGAGGAAGAAATCTTTTGGAATGATAAAAACAGAACATGAATCAAGGAAAACAGTAACATTGGTTTAAACAAACAAACAAAACCAAGAACTTTGTCTCTAGACAGCAAAAGAGACGCTGATGTATAGAACAGTCTTTTGGACTCTGTGGGAGAGGGAGAGGGTGGGATGATTTGGGAGAATGGCATTGAAATATGTA
>NW_011494644.1:5325589-5357342 GCF_000754665.1 Bison bison bison
TTGGGCTCCAAAATCACTGCAGATGGTGATTGCAGCCATGAAATTAAAAGACGCTTACTCCTTGGAAGGAAAGTTATAACCAACGTAGATAGCATATTGAAAAGCAGAGACATTACTTTGCCAACAAAGGTCCGTCTAGTCAAGACTATGGTTTTTCCAGTGGTCATGTATGGATGCGAGAGTTGGACTGTGAAGAAAGCTGAGTGCCAAAGAATTGATGCTTTTGATTGATGCTCCAACTGTGGTGTTGGAGAAGACTCTTGCGAGTCCCTTGGACTGCAAGGAGATCCAACCAGTCCATCCTAAAGGAGATCAGTCCTGGATGTTCATTGGAAGGACTGATGCTAAAGCTGAAACTCCAATACTTCGGCCACCTGATGCAAAGAGTTGACTTATTGGAAAAGACCCTGATGCTGGGAGGGATTGGGGGCAGGAGGAGAAGGGGATGACAGAGGATGAGATGGCTGGATGGCATCACCAACTCGATGGACGTGAGTTTGAGTGAACTCCGGGAGTTGGTGGTGGACAGGGAGGCCTGGTGTGCTGTGATTCATGGGGTTGCAAAGAGTTGGACACAACTGAGCAACTGAACTGACTGACTTATCCTTTCATGCACCTGGTGACCTTTCTCTTTTCTCTACAGGAGTAGACAGGTGACCTATTTTAGAGATGACTCCTGAAAGCAGGAACGACAGTGGACAGAGGCACAGATGCAAGTGGGGAGAGTCAATTGAGAATAGCTGGTTGGCATGGTGGTGACCTGAACTCAGGCCTGCCGGGGAATCTGGGGAATTCTAAGTAATTATCTAGAAAGTGCCTCAGAATTGTCTCTCCAGATGAGAGTCATTGGCTAAGAGTTTCTCCAAGAGGTGTTTCCTTCTCTGTGCTTTTTTCCTGGACCACCCTGGGTGAGAGGCAAGTGAACAGGGGTAATGTCAGGACTCAGAGGAACTGTCCATCCTAGCTGCTGCTGAAATTCAAGGTGGGTGAAGGGAAGTGAAACAGGGCTAAGAATGTATCTGTTACATACCATTGCACTCTTGCCTGTGAGCTCAAAGGAGTCAAGCTCTCCAGCCACTCTCTGTTCCAAGCTCCTTTCTCTGGCAGCAGACACAGAGAACCCCCAAGGACCAGGGATCTACTTGGCTGCTCTGTATTGACAGTCATGAGCTTCAGATCCCCCGCAGATTTTCAGGTTGAGCTTGGTCTAGACAGAAGTTTCAGCTCTCAGCCCCATCTTGGTCTCTTTGTTTGCTCAGAATCCTTCAGACCAGGATTTCTCCCCCAGAAGGATCCTTGAGGCTCAGTGCCAGGTCAGCTAGCTGTTCCCGGGGCTCTGTGCTCCACTGTGTCCAGGTAGTGCTGACCTCAGGCGGCCAGGGGATAGCTGAGCCTTCCTAGACTGATGACACCAGTCTGGTTCTCCCAGAGGAAGTGTGTAATGCCCAGAGGTCCTGAGCCTTGAAGGAAGGAAAGCTTAGTCCAGTATTGTTATCTGAAGAGTTGAGATCTGGGGTTTGGAAACCCATGTTCTAGTTCCCTTGAGTTCATCAACTTGCCTTTGATCTTGGGTGGATGACTTGTGTGCCCTTAGGGTCCATATTTTCTTTTGTAGAATCAGAGAGTTAGACTAGGTTTGTATAACCTGAATGGAGACCAAGTCATAACCAGGTAGTTTGGGGTGATCATTGAGGTGATTTGAGATGATATGTACTCATGTTACACACATCTAAGCACATGGTAAAAACATTCCATTTTCAACACCCATTCCTCATTCCAGTTAAGTCAAGGAAAAGGTCTGCTTGGTGTTGATAGGTCTTTAACACCTTTCTAACATTGTAACACTACATACTTAGAGTTTATTCTTTTTTTCCTGTCTGTACTTATTTTTACAGCGACCTACCATTTGTGGCAAGAGATACTATTTTTCCATTTATGGTCCTAACAAAGTTTTTTTAACCTTAAAAAATATATTTATGTAAGCAAAAACATTGAGTGGATTATAAGGAGAAATAGAAAGTGAACAATTGTGCAAGAATATGGCCAGGATTGTGGGTGTTGTATGTGAATGACTGAATTTTGAGAAAATGGACTTGAAGCTCCTTTATCTTGCTCTGGAATCTCTTTGAGCAAAAATCCATCATACAGTTGGGACTTAGGATGCAACATCCCATGGCTTGGGATTTTTGAATAGTCCATGTTGGGTTCCGTTGGAATGTGTTCTCAGCAGACCTACCTGGCATCAACCTTCATATTCAATATTCTCTGCAACGTTGGATCAAAGAGGCTTTTTTGACAGTTGGCGGAGGCTCCTATCTCTTATGGCAGCTGTGGGATGAATCCTTAAAAATCATAAACGATAAATTGCCTCTTTGGTTGCTTTGACATCCTTGTTTAGTTCAGTCCGGTGTGTTGTAGCGGAAGAGTTTTGGGCTTGCTGGGGAGAAAAATCGTTATGAAAAGCTATCGACTAGGTGTCCACGGCTGCTGAAACCCAGCAGCAGAGGTTCCTGGAGCTGCATTTATGAAAGGGCAAGGGTCATCGAGAAGAGTAAGAGCAGGATTGAGAGAGGAGACAATTTGTTGAAAGGACAGTGGCGTGTGCAGGCAGGCGGCCACTGCAGGTCCAGCTCTTCCTTGTTCGAGGTGCCGGGGTGGCTGGTACAGGGTCTGCTGGGATGTGTGCCCTACTGCCATCTGCAGCCTCAGAAAGAGCCCAGAAGTGCTTTTTCTTCCTGTAAGAAGCTGCGTTGGTCTCGTTACCCTGGGACTCAGGTACAATGATGCTGATCTACCGTTTCCACCACACACGGTCCCAGCACTGCCCAGCCCCATGTGATGCTGCTCTTCACTGTCCAACCAGGAACTCCCAGCCCCACACATCCCTGCACAACACCAGGCAGCCCTGCCACCCCATCTGTGACTGCACTGAACTGTTATGTCACAATGCGTCCCTCAGCAACCCTGTGTGGTGCTCCCTCACTGCACTGAATGTCGTTAAACACCTGTGCATTACTGCAAACCATGTCCTTGGCCATCTCCTCTGTGCCTGGAATGGGGCCTGGTGCCGTACTACATGGATACCCATTTGTTGAATGAATCAACGAGTATTTGTACCACCTGAGCAGGGCAGGACTCAACCTCACTCACAGGGCACCCACTGAAACCACACTGCACTATTGACTCATGAGGGAATGAAAAGCTTCTCAGGAAACCTGGAAGGAGCTCTTGAAAAGAACAAAAGTGGAAGGAGGAAAGGAACAATATTTCTTTCTGCCTATAGCTTTAGAAGAGTTGTAATTGTGAATGGCCTGTCAATCACGTTTGATAAGTTAAATCACACCTTAGAGCAGTATTTCTCAACGTTGTTTTCTTCTCTGTACAAAAGCTGTTGCATAGGTAACTTTTATGAATTATGTGAAATTTTCTTTCCAGGGTGGAAGCCATTCCACTCTTTTCTCCAACTCAAGGTAGCATATTAATATGCTTTTTAGAGGTGATATGCAGTTTTGCCCCCTTTCACCCAAAGATCCCAATATGCCCCCACCTGTCCCTCTTGTTAGTTAGAATGCATATCTTAGGTGCTTCTAACTTCATTTTGCTCATAAATGTCTCTAAGAGCATGATGAAAACTATATTCCCATTCCCCTCAAATTTATAAATATGTACATGCAATGTTTTGCAGAATTCATCTTATTGCAGTGGAAAGTGACTGCCTTCAACTCCATGCACTTATGAATGTGATCCTTACAAAAGGTTATGTCTTTTTGCCTCAGCTTTTTAATGTAAAATAAATGATCATTATCTAGAAGCAAAATGCTCAGAGTTGTGCAAAATAAGATGGGAAAGTAGCCTTTCACTTACTCAAAAGGGAATTTCAATGCTGCTGCTGCCAGCGTTTAGCTGGTATAAGCAGCTGAGATTGTGGGCCAGTGCGCATGCCGTCTTTGACACCAAATCAATTCCGGCTTTTGGTTTTGAAGGCGATGGACACCTGACTTACAAAGGTAAGTGGAAGCGAGTGGAATCAGAGATTCTGCAGGTCACTTTGCCCAGTGAGAGTAGCCTGGTGTCTAGGAGCACAAGATTTCCCCAAGGCTCCTTAAGTTGCATTCAACCCACATCATTTCCTTTGTACTCATGTCAGGGAGGTCACCTCTAGCCTGGTCTACATATTCTTTGCTTGGCAAAGAAACTTTATTATTTCAGAGATGTGGCCTGCTTTTGCAATTACCCAAAGGAGCTCACAAAATAGGAATACTTTGATGGTGTCAGAGTGCACATAAGAGGTGAAAACGGGCTTCTGGCTCCCCAGGGAAAAGAGCGGTGAGTTTGTCCAGCTGCCAAGCCAGAAAGAATGGGGCAGTTATCATTCCCCTCATAAGCTGCCTCGTGCTGTTAGGAGAGATGTCTGTGGTTCTGGAGTGGATGAGGATGCCCTATGGGGGCACGTCTCACATTTCTTCCTTGGCTCCAGGCCGTCAGCCAGCTCACAGCCACTCTGACTCTTCTCCTTCAACTACTTTGGATTTATCTGTAACACATACTCTTTTAGAAGTTATTCTTCCACTGGTGGCTGAGGCAGTAAAGAATCTGCCTGAAATGCAGGAGACCCGGGTACAATCCCTATGTCGGGAAGATCCCCTGGAGAAGGGAATGGAAACCCACTCCAGTATTCTTGCCTGGAGAATCTCATGGACAGAGGAGCCTGGCGGGATACAGTCCATGGGTCGCAGAGGCAGACACGACTGAGTGCCTAACACTTACAATTTTGACAGTCTCAGTTCAGTTCAGTTCAGTCGCTCAGTCGTGTCCGACTCTTTGCGACCCCATGAACTGCAGCACGCCAGGCCTCCCTGTCCATCACCAACTCCCGGAGTTCACCCAAACTCTTGTCCATCAAGTCAGTGATGCCATCCAGCCATCTCATCTTCTGTAGTCCCCTTCTCTTCCTGCCCCCAATCCCTCCCAGCATCAGAGTGTTTTCTAATGAGTCAACTCTTCGCATGAGGTGGCCAAAGTACTGGAGTTTCAGCTTTAGCATCATTCCTTCCAAAGAACACCCAGAACTGATCTCCTTTAGAATGGACTGGTTGGATCTCCTTGCAGTCCAAGGGACTCTCAAGAGTCTTCTCCAACACCACAGTTGAAAAGCATCAATTCTTTGGCGCTCAGCTTTCTTCACAGTCCAACTTTCACATCCATACATGACCACTGGAAACAGTCTAGAACCTATCAATATTTTACCAGCCTACATCCTGTTACCATTATTACCTCCTTTAAAAAAAAAAACAAAAAAAAAAAAAAAAGGAAACTTCTCTGTAGATCTATCCATAGGATCCTCTTCCTCCTGTGTTTTCTTGCTATTTACTCAAGTATGGCCTTTGGTCGGAGAAGGCAATGGCACCCTACTCCAGTACTTTTGCCTAGAAAATCCCATGGATGGAGGAGCCTGGTAGGCTGCAGTCCATGGGGTCGCTAGAGTTGGACACAACTGAGCGACTTCCCTTTCACTTTTCACTTTTCACTTTCATGCATTGGAGAAGGAAATGGCAACCCACTCCAGTGTTCTTGCCTGGAGAATCCCAGGGACGGGGAAGCCTGGTGGGCTGCCATCTATGGGGTCGCACAGAGTCGGACACGACTGAAGTGACTTAGCAGCAGCAGCAACAGGCCTTCGGTAGTTTTCACTAGTAAATTTTGTCAATAACTATTTTTCTAAAAATATTTCCTTGGAAATTATACCGTGGTAGTAACCTACTAGTTATTGGTTTCCTCTGCTTGGAACTTTACTATTTGAATTATTTACAGTGGTGATTGATTGAATTTCATAATATCCCCTATTACTCTTCTTTCTGTAACAGACATGCATTATGCTGGTGTAATTAGTGTGTATTTAATTAAAATGTTGTTCTTGTTTATGTTACCAATAGTACGACTTATTAAAGAATTGAGATAGAGGAAAAACTTTCTTTTTTCTAAAAATGTCTTTATTTGCCTTCACCCTTGATTAATAGTTAATTCGCTACAGAATTCTAGATTGGGTTATTCTCCCTCAGATCTTGTAAGATATAATTCCAGCATCTTCTGAACTTTCATGGCATTGTTGAGAAATCTTCTCTGGATCTAGTTGTGATTCCTTTACAGGCAAGTATGTCTTTCATCTCTGGTTGCTTTTCACTACCTCTTTGGTATTCTGTCATTTCACTACAATGTATCTAAAGTATGGATTTGCTTTCTTTTGATCAGAACGTACTTTGTTTCCTAAACCTGAAGATTAATGCTTTCCATCAAATCTGAGAAATTCTCAAGCCAATATCTTTGAGCGTTTTCTTTCCATTCCTCTGTTTACTCTTCTTCCCGCTAGGTCCTCCTGTTAGACACAAGTTACACCTTGTAATGCATTTCTCTCACTGCTCAAAGAGATGCATTTCAATCATCTCAATGCATTTTAATCATCTCTTTTTGTCATATCATCTTACTCTCCATTATTTATGATGGGTTATTTCTTGATTTGTTTTTTAACTTTAAAGGTTTGAGCTCATCTTAGTGGGGATCGTTTCTGCTGTATGAGTACCACGTATCCTGGGTTGGAAGTGTTCCTACTGAGTGGCTTTACGTTTACTTCTGTCGCACTGGGACAGAATTTTGTGTTAATTTCTTGCTTTGGGACTCCTGCACCATGCTTGACACAAGCTCAGGGTTTCAGTTTTTCTTCCCAGACCCTGAATAAAGACAAAGTTCCTTACTATTCCCCTGAGCCATTGGGAAGAATTTCTCATCTTCCTTCCCAACAATGACAATCCCTGCAAGTTTCACAGCTTGGGTCTTGATTCCAGGTAACCACCTCCCATGAGCTTAGGGTCACAACTGCAGTCTTCTGGGCATAACAACTGCACTGACTAAGGCCTCTATATGGTTTGTTATCTCTTATGGGCCACTGTGGCACCATTCCATCAATGTTCTCTTCATGCCTGACATTCAGAGATTTCCCTTTCTTTTTTGTGAACTCAACTATGTATTATTACTGTAATAGTTTATCTACAATTTCTATTGATAGGAGAGTCCATGTTAACTCAGGCTACTTTGCTATGGGGCCTTATGATGTCTCTTTAATTATGGCTGTATTTCTTTCGCAACACAATTAGCAACTTATGAGGATGCTGAAGATAAGGCTTTTTGATAAAGCAAATTCACCTTTTGGTAAAGTTCCAGTCTTTTCAAATGGAGTTTTCCTCTCTTTAACAAAAGATTCTAAGTGTCTGATCTCATTTCAGGATGGTCAGACGTAAATTGGTCCTTCAGATGTGTTGCTGCCTTGGTCCAAGAGGTTCAGTCAGCACTTGCCAATGTATTACCAGTGTTGGACAGTGATGTTCTCAATCTCATTGCAAACCCTTCTGTCTTCTCACCTTTAATGCCTCCCTTGTTATAAGCTCGGTCTTACTTTGTACTCTCATGAAATCTTAGTGAGATCCTCGACCATGTCGCCTGCTTGTTCCATATCACCCACAGTGCCAAGCACACAGTAGGCAGTTAAAAAAAGACTATATGCTTTATATAAACTCATCTGTAATTAGAGATATTAAAATTAAAGCAATTTGAGATGTCATTTCACACCTATTAAACTAGGAAAAATTAGATACATGCCATGTGTCAGAGTGGATAAGAGGTTATAAGAACTCTCAGGGAAGGCTGATGGGAAAGGCGGACTGGTGTAATTCTGAACAGCAATCTGACATGACTGTCAAATTAAACATATCAAACTCCAGAGTTCCACTCCTGGGCAGATAGACCAAAGACAACCTCACAAAGCTCTGTAAAAAGACATGTGTGAGGAAAGATACTGCAGTGTAGCCCTAGAGGTGGGGAGCTGGGCACAGTCTCAGTGTCCATTGCTGGGAAGGCAGGTGGGCAGGCGTGGGAATGCATAGCCGGAGTCTGCCGCAGCTCTTGGCATCAGCAGATTAGATAGACATGAAGCTCCGCAGATACACCCTAACAGTCGATCCCGGAGTGAGGAAAAGGAATGAGGTATTCTGCATAATATCATTTATGTAAATCTTTTAAACCTGCATGCCAAACAATACACATTTTGCAAGAACATACACAAGCAAAAAGATGCCCAATAAATATATGAGGATGGATGGATTGCTTCTGGGAGAAGGGAACGAGGAGAAAAGTGAGTACATTAATTAATGAATACATAAGAAAGGGGCCGTCACAGACCAATGATGGTGACAAGTCACAGAGCATGGGTGTGATTAACTCACAACACATGATGTTCGGAAGAATAAATAAGAAGGAAACATTTGTTCAGTTGGGAGTCTCATTTTCTCCTTGAATTCTTGCCCGCTCAGGCCAGCCTTGTGTGTTTTCTGGAATCTTAAAATTATTATCTTAATATGTGTCCTTCCCTGATAAGCTCTTCAATTGCAGGAGGTGTGTCTCATCTGTGGTTACATGGCTGCC
Source organism: Bison bison bison (assembly GCF_000754665.1). Classification (NCBI taxonomy): domain Eukaryota; kingdom Metazoa; phylum Chordata; class Mammalia; order Artiodactyla; family Bovidae; genus Bison; species Bison bison. The sequence continues at coordinate 5,334,062 of NW_011494644.1, forward strand.
AAAGATGTAGTTGAAAGAGGATGAACTAGGGGTCAGATGAGCCTCTGCCCTTGACTGTGTGACCTTGGGCAAGGTCATGTCATCTTTCTGAGCCCCAGTCTCCTCATTTGGAAAACAGGGGCAAAAAGACCTTTGAGGATTATTACCAGGACTAAATGAGGAAATTTGAACCGTTGTCCCAGTACAGAACCTGTGGGATTCAGTAAATCCTAGCCTCCTCTCCTTGATTATATTTGCTATAGTCTCCAGCGCATCCTAGAGGTTCTAGCAAGATTTTTGGAGTAGAAATGGACTGATGTTCACATAGACTGGAGCAAAAGATAGTGGCTTTCGGTGTAGCTGAAACAGAGCTTTGGCACAGCATTGTTTTAAAGCATCCGGTTGCCTCTGAGTGTGGTTGTGCAATATTCTCCTTTAAGCACCTTTAGAAGGGAAGTCTCTGCTTTCACACACGCCTCCGCCATCCCACTTCCCGGCTCTGTTTCAGGCTTGAGGACTCTGTGACTTCTCACTCACCTTCCTCCCCGCTGGTCTTGGGGAGAAGTACTCTGTGTGTTCAAGTTGATTTCTCTCTCCCTTTTGTTCTCTGCTGTCTGTTAGAGAGACCATAACTTAACATGAGGCCAGATGATTATCCCCACGCCTGCTGCAGCGTCGAGAAACCCTGACACTCTACTGTGGACTGTGGTGATTTTCCGAGGCCTTTAGATTGATTGCATTCATCTTACCAGCAGGTTTCACACACTATAAAATTATCCAGCTGCTTTCTAAAATCTTGCATTCAACCTGAAAGTCTTTAAAAGCTTTCACATTTTGAACATTTTAAAATCCAGCAGATTTTTGGACAATGCAACTGACTCACTGTGATTTGGGTGGGTTTCTTTTTTTAACTGTTCTATGCCTTGCTTTTCTCATCTAGAAAATGGGAATGATCTTCAGCATGGCACACAGAGGGACGTGAACCATGCAACATGCCCTAAATAGCAGGCTGAGCAGAGATACTCACTTTCTGGCAGTTATCATTCCCTGATTTGTGTTATTTCATCACTACCAGTCAGCAGGAGCTCACAGACATATACACTTACCTCTTTGAAATAATTGAGTCCTCTGCCTCTTTAAGCCAGCCCACTCAGATACTAAGACCATAAATTAAAAGGGAGAAAAAAAAAAAAAAAACCTTTTACTAAAATGTTTACCATATGGAAACATTACAGCTCAACTTCAGTATGTGGGAATACAGACCATTTTGTTGTCTAGTTCTCATTCTAACTTGACTTAGACAGACTAAATAGGCTAGGTACTCTGCTGCATAACAAACAGCCCCAACATAATCATTAAACTTTGCACAACAAAGGTTTGTTTCTTGCTCATGCTGCTGCTGCTGTTAAGTCGCTTCAGTCATGTCCGACTCTGTGCGACCCCATAGACGGCAACCCACCAGGTCCATCCCTGGGATTCTCCAGGCAAGAACACTGGAGTGGGTTGCCATTTCCTTCTCCAATGCGTGAAAGTGAAAAGTGAAAGTGAAGTCATTGAGTCGTGTCCGACTCTAGCGACCCCATGGACTGCAGCCTACCAGGCTCCTCCATCCATGGGATTTTCCAGGCAAAAGTACTGGAGTGGGGTGCCATTGCCTTATCCATTGCTCATGCTACAAGTCCTTAAAGTGTCAGCAGAGGACACCATCCCCTAGTGTCACTGAGGGACCCAGCTCATGAAGACTTCATCTTAACATAGGCTTCGGGGGTCACCACAGAAGTGGAAAGGGGATGTGGCAAAAAATATGCAGTGGCTCTTAACATTTCTACCTGGCAGCAGCTTTAGGAAAGGCTTGATCCAGGGCACAAACAAGGCCATTATGCTCTGTCTTTTGGACCTGCTTCCTCTGGGTTATATCTATCCTCAGATTGTGGCAGTTCAGGGCTTCACGTCAACACAGATCCCATTTCAACAAAAGAATCAGGGACCCCTCAAATAGTCCCCACAAACCCTCTAAAAAGTCCTTCTCTGATTATCCTGGATTGAATAATACAGCCATCCTGAAGTGACAACCATGGCTAGGGCAATACAATTCATTATTAGCTTAGTGTAGTCATCCCCCCTTTTAGGACCAGGTTTGGGAGTAGTGTTTTGCTCACATAAAATAAAATATAGGATACCCAGTTACATTTAGATTTCAGGTAAACACAGCATTTTGTTTTTGGTATAAGTAAATACCAACAATTTCAAGAGATAAACTAAAAAAATGATTCATTGTTTATCTGAAATTCAAATTTAACTGCATATTTAACTGTATAACTTGCATAAAATTCAAGTTTTAACTGCATAAATTAAAACTGGCACCCCCGTATGGGAACCCTCTTCCAAACCAGTGGTTCCTTCAAAGCAAAGAGTGGATGCTGTATTATCAGAGTAAGAGGCTTCTGAGTGTCATAAGCTCTTGTTCACCATAATAACTATGCTTGAGCTGAATGGGTGTGGTGTTTCCCCTAGGAGTGATATAGTGTGATATGGCTCTGAAATAATACCTTACAATGGCATGACACTGGGTAACAAACAACCCCTTAGTCACTTAAACCAATAATGTATTACTGTCTCTCATGGTTCCATGCAATGACTGGGCTCAGCCAAGCATTTTCTCACGCAGTTGTGGTCAGATGTCAGCTGGGGCCATTACCATCTGAGGGTTCTCCCGGGGTGCATGTCCAAGAGGGGTCACTCACAATGCTGGAAGGTGATGCTGGCTGTTGGCCATGAGCTCAGCTGGGGTGTCAACCAGAGGGATGATGTGTGACCCCTCCACCTGGCTAGGGCTTCTAGCCACATGACAACCGGGTTCTGAGAAGAAGCATCTCAAGAGCAAGTGTTCCGAGAGGTCCAGGCAGAAGCTGCAGGACTTCCTGTAACTTAGCTTCACAAGTTTTAGAATTTCACTTGAGCATGTCACTGAGGCTGGTCTCGACGCAAGGGCAGAAGGGAATTAGACCTCATCTCACTCTAGAGGAGCAGCATGTGCATAGGAGGAAGGAATTGATGGCGTCATCTTGGAGGCCGTCAACCATGTGCGTTTTACTTACATTATGTAACTTAACCCTTATACTGACCCTGCTGGGTAAAAACTGATACAGCCGCATTTTATAGCTGAGCAAACTAAAGTCTCACTAGAGTCAAAACACTTGCCCCAAATCAAACAGCTAGTAAGTGCAAAACAAGGCCTGGATCTCAGGTCTTCCAATTCCAAGTCAAAGTGAGTTTCTTTGCCATTGCAGCCCAGCTCTCTCTTCTTTGGAGTGAGATAGTCTTTGTACATAGATTGAAGAATAAGAATGAAAACCCATCCTAAAGGAGGATGTAATCATATTCCCCTGACCCATGAGAATTTTCCACTCCCTGCTTCTTGTATCACATTCCCTGGGTATCCCCTAGGATAACTTAAGATAAAAGGTAAAGAACTTATTTGTTGTTATTGTTGAGTCACTAAGTCATATTTGACTCTTTGTGACCCCATGGACTGTAGCCTGCCAGGCTCCTCTGTCCATGGGATTTCCCAGGTAAGAACACTGGAGTTGGGTATCCATTTCCTTCTCCAGGGAATCTTTCCAACCCAGGGACTGAACCCGAGTCTTCTTCTTGGCAGACGGATTCTTTACCATGGAACCACTAGGAAAGCCCAGAGAACTTAATAGACTAACAATTATCAGTCAGTGGTGGTATTGATGGCTGGATTAGTTTGGATTATTATTCCCTAAATCCTCACTCCTGTGTCCCCTCCATCAGTGTTGGGTGGCCTGTGACTTGCTTTGCTCAAAAGGATGTTAGTGGAGGTATTGAATTGGCCAAAAAGTTTGTTCAGGTTTTTCCATAAGACGTAGAAAAATCCAAATGAACTTTATGGCCAACCCAATAACATGATCAGAGGTTTGAATGTGCTTGTGTCACTGGGAGTGCTCCCAGTGCTTCTATAACCAACAGTCCTTGAAGGAGGGGAGACACGCGGACTTAGACTCCTGCGCAGGTGAGTCCAGCCCAAGCTCAACCTGGGCCAGTGGTTTTCAACTAAAAGTGACCTTGCCCCTCAGGTAACATTTGGCAAAGACTGGAGACACAGCTAAGAGGAAGCTGCTCTGGGGGTTTAGTGACTAGGGGCCAGGGATGCTGCTAAATGTCCCACAAAAGCCTAGGACAGCCTCCCATGACAAAGAATCATGTGGCCCAAAATTTCAGCGGTGCTGAGACTGAGAAAACTTGACTCCTAGCCTATCTGTAGACATGTGAGCAAAAATAAGTGATTGCTATTTGAAACCTCTAAGTTTAGGAGGAGGTTTTTAATATAGCATTACAGGGCTTCCCAGGTGGTATGCTGATAAAAAATCTGCCTGCCAATGAAGGAGCCTCAGGAGATGCGGGTTCGATCCCTGGGTCAGGAAGATTCCCTGGAGTAGGAAATGGCACCCCACTCAGGTATTCTTGCCTGGAAAATTCCGTGGACAGTGGAGTCCGGCGGGCTACAGTCCAGAGGGTGGTAAAGAGTTGGACACGACTGAGCAACACTATTACTCCATTATAGGTAATAAATGACAGATAGGATGGCAAATGAGAAAAGCATGTTTTACGGGGCAAGCTCATGAACGGTTCCTCCCAGCTAGGCTTTGTGATCTCCTTGCTGGGTCTGATCCCCAGGCATTTGCCCTGACAAAGGGCAGTCCAGCAGATCACCCTGGAATTTTACCTCCTGGGAAGAAAGGGACCACCTCAGGCCCCTAAGATGCCTCCCTCAAGCTCCCCATCATCCTCTTTCTTGCCTCCTGAAGCCCTTAATGACTCTCTGCCTCACAAGGCCTGCCCCTTCCCCTCTCTGTCACATTCAATTCGTCTGAAGAATTTTCTCCAGCTGGTTATTAATGCTTGTTTTCTCTTGCAGAAAAACTTGGCTTTTCTCTCATCAGTCCAGGCTAGACTCTCCAGTCCTGATGAACATGTGCATTCGATGGTGACTTGTATCCCCAAGGAACTTAATACATTCTGGACTTTCTCAGAAAACACAAAAAGTGTTCCTTTTGGTCCCTATGTCCTTCAGGATCTTTTTATGTAATTTTGGTTTTCAGACTGAGAAAAGAATCAAGTTCTGACTAATGTGCACAAAAGAAATTATAGAAATGGACTTCCCTGGTGGTGCAGTGGATAAGAATCTCCCTGCCAACACAAGGGACATGCGTTCAATCCCTGACCCAGGGAGATTCCACATGCCTCAGAGCAACTAAGCCTGTGCTCCACAACTACTGAGCCCGCGTGCCTAGAGCCTGTGCTCTGCAGCAAGAGAAGCCACCATTAGCTGCACCTAGAGAAAGCCCATGCACAGAAGACCTAGTGCAATAATAAACAAAGTTTAAAACAAGAAATTATAGAAGCATTTCTATATTGTTCTTTACCAGTTCACCTTCCTCCTCTACTTAGAAGGGTTTTTTTTTATTTTAATTAATGTATAATTTGCATGCAGTAAAATGCACAGATCTGAAGGGTACAGCTTGATCAGTTTTTATATCTATATACACCATTGTAACCACTACCCTGATCATGATCTAGAACATTCTGTCACCTCATAATGTACCCTATGGACTTCCCTGGAAGTCCAGTGCTTAGTACTCTACGCTTTCACTGCAGGGGATGAGGGTTCAATCCCTGGTCAAGGAACTAAGATCCTGCATGCCATGCTGTGTGGCAAAAAGAGAGAGAAGGAGAAAACAAAATATTAGTACCCTTGTGCCCTGTTCCAGGCAATCACTACCCCCACAGAGGCTATGGCTATTCTTCCTTCTATCATCAAAGATTAATTTTACCTGTTCTTGAACTTCATAGAGGTGGAATCATACAGTGTGACATGCAGTATTTATTCACTGGTGTCTGGCCTCTTTCTGTTCATAATACTCTTATACATGTGGTTGAGTGTATTACTTAGAGGATTTTAAATAGCTTCATCCACAGGGAAGAGGAAAGATTTGGTAGCATTTCTACCATATTATTTCAGGAGTCCTTGAATGTGCAAAAGAGAAGATTAAGGGCTTCTGAAGAAGATGGACATCTAAGTCCTCCTCTTTCCCTCCATGCCTGTCAGGACGATCAACACAATAGGAGGGAAATCTACATTGGTTTTATCTCTTTATAATTTTTATTTTTTATTGAAGTATAGTTGATTTATAATGTTTCAGGTGTACAGCAAAGTAATTCAGTTGTATATGTACATATACATATATATATATTTTTATTCTTTTCTGAATTTTTTTCCATCATAGGTTATAGAATATTGAATATAGTTCCCTGTGCTATGTAGTAGGTCCTTTTAATCTATTTTATATATAGTAGTGTGTGTCTGTTAATGCCAAGGCATTGGTTTTAGATATTAAGAATTTTGTTGTTCAGTTGCCCAGTCATATCCAACTCTTTGTGACCCTGTGGACTGCAGTACTCCAGGCCTCCTTGTCCCTCACCATCTCCTGAAGCCCAAGTGCATGACCATTGCATCGGTGATGCCATCCAGCCATCTTATCCTCTGATGCCCTCTTCTCTTTCTGCCCTCACTCTTTCCAAGCATCAGGGGCTTTTCAAGTGAGTCAGCTCTTCACATCAGATGACCAAAATACTGGAGCTTCAGCATCAGCATCAGTTTTTCCAATGAGTATTCAGGGTTGATTTCCCTTAAGATTGACTGGTTTGATCTCCTTGCTGTCCAAGGGACTTTCGGGAGTCTTCTCCAGCACCACAGTTTGAAGGCATCAATTCTTTGGCATTCTGCCTTCTTTATGGTCCAGTTCTCACAACCATGACCACTGGGAAGACCATAGCCTTAACTATAGGGACCTTTGTTGGCAGAGTAATATCTCTGCTTTTCAACACACAGTCTAGGTTTATCATAGCTTTCCTGCCAAGAAGCAATTATCTTCTGATTTCATGGCTGCAGTCACCATCCACAGTGACTTTAGAGCCCAAGAAGAGGAAATCTGTCACTACTTCCACCTTTTCCCCTTCTCTTTGCCATGAATAAAGGGGCCGGATGCCATAATCTTAGTTTTATTTTTAATGTTGAGTTTTAAGCTAGCTTTTTCACCCTCCTCCTTCACCCTCATCAAGAGGCTCTTTATTTCCTCTTTGCTTTCTGCCATTAGAGTGGTATCATCCACATATCTGAGGCTGTTGATGTTTCTCCCACCTATCTTGATTCCACCTTGTAATTCATCTAGCCTGGCATTTCTCATGATATGCTCAGCATATAGGTTAAATAAACACAGTGACAGCAGACAGCCCTGTTGGACTCCTTTCTCAATCTTGAACCAATCTATTGTTCCATATGGGGTTCTAACTGGTGCTTCTTGACTTGCATACAGGTTTCTTAGGAGACAGGTAAGATGGTCGGGTATTACCATCTCTCTAAGAGCTTTCCACAGTTTTTTATGATCCACACAGTCAACGGCTTTAGCATAGTCAATGAAACAGAGGTAGATGTTTTTCTGGAATTCTCTTGCTTTCTCTATGATCCAGCAAATGTTGGCAATCTGATCTCTGATTCCTCTGCCTTTTTTAAACTTAGCTTGAACATCTAGAAATTCTTGGTTCACATAATGCTAAAGCCTAGCATGCAAGATTTTAAGCATGGGAGATGAGTGCAATTGTCCAATGGTTAGAACATTCTTTAGTACTACCTTTCTTGGGAATTGGAATGACCTTTTCCAGTCCTGTGGCCACTGCTGGGTCTTTCAGATTAGCTGACATATTGAGCACAACACTTTGATAGCATCGTCCTTTAGAGTTTTGAATAGCTCTTCTGGAAATCCATCGCAGCCACAGCTTTATTAACAACAGTGCTTCCTGAGGCCCACTTGACTTCACACTCCAGTTCTGGAGTGGTTTACAGGCTCTGGTTTACTGAGCACACCATCACCATAATCCTGTTCATGAAGATCTTTCTTGTATAGTTCTTCCATGTATCCTTTCCATGTCTTCTTGATCTCTTCAGCATCTAGTAGGTCTCTACTGTTCTGTCTTTTATTGTGCCCATCTTTGGGTCAAATAGTCCCATGATATTTCTGATTTTCCTGAAGAGATCTCTAGTCTTTCCCTTTCTGTTGTTTTCTTCTAGTTTTATGCACTGTTAATTGAAGAAGGCCTTCTTATCTCTCCTTGCTATTCTTTGGAATCTTAAGAATAGCTTCACCTATTTGTAGAAACTTCATGGGTTTCCTGCCAGATCGGTTACTGATAAAGCTGGTCTGAAGGAGCCTTGGAAGGCAGCCTCACTTTCCCCATCCTGAGAGGAGGGAAGACGCTATGGGCAGGCAGAGATCCCTAAAGCCAAAGCCCACGTGGTGGTTGACTTTCCTCCAAGACTGGAAGGCTGCCATGCACAGCAAAGTTCTATAGAGGGCATCTCCCTGCTGCTGGCAGCCAAAGCAGATAAAAATCCACCGAGACAGGGCAACCTCCAAGGCCTCCTGTCAGGTCGAGCTAGAAGCCTGGCACCCTAATTGGTCTAAGCAAGTTGACTGTTCTTGAATCAATTTTGGTAATTTATCTTTTCCTAGAAAAACTTCCACTGCATCCAACCTTTCAGTTTATAAGCACAGATGTGCATGGTCTCACAATTGTATTTTAAGTCAGCCAATGGTTGACTGGAGTATTATTTCAATAGAATGTGGCCATTGAACCCTTAGAGCCTTAAATAGCTGAAAATAGCTTCCCTTTTGCACACATGGGGACAGCAGCTTGGCTGTGTTTATAGAAACCTGGGGTTGCAGGTTTTCAGAACCCCCAAAACTCGACATTGTCTTCTGTCTGATGCTGCAGAGGTAAAGTCTGAGGCCAGGCTGACTCGTCCTTTATAGATAAGCTTTTCCCCTGAATATTTGTAAAGTCATTTTCCTTAAAGTTAGAACTTTACTGGAATATACATCAGGGTTTTTCTGTGTTTTATGATTTTTTTTCCTGATACAATTTTTGCATTCTTTTGAAACACAGATTTGGTTTTTCTTTAACTCAAGAAACGTTTTCTCATATTGAACATTGTTTCTATTACATTTGCTTTGGCATCTTGTTTGATCTCTGGGTTGGGAAGATCCCCTGCAGAACGGAAAGGCTACCCACTCCAGTACTCCGGCCTGGAGAATTCCATGGACTGTATAGTCCATGGGGTCGCAAAGAGTCGGACATGACTGAGCGACTTTCACTTCACTCACAAATACGAGTTTTCTTGATGCCGTTTCACTGTGCCTGTCTTTAATATCTACCACCTTTCACAGTTTTCATCTCGATCCTCTTCCTCTGAATCCTTGGCAACTTTTTCACACTTGCCCTATTGTCGCCAAGTTGCTTTTCTGCATTGTTCATTTAGCTGTTACTGTGTCAGATGCACTTAAACTTTTTTATATTGGAATACAGTTGATTCACAATGTTGTGTTAGCTTCAGGTGTGCACAGATGCTCAGTCACTCAGTCATGTCTGATTCCGTGACACCAGGGACTGTAGCCCACCAGGCTCCTCCATCCATGGAGTTTTCCAGGCAAAAATACTGGAGTGGGTTGCCATTTCCTTCTCCAGGGGACCTTCCTGACGCAGGGATTGAACCTACATCTCTGCATCTCCTGCATTGGCAGGAGGATTCTCTACCACTGTGCCACCTGGGAAGCCAGTTTCAGGTATACAGCAAAGTGATTTAAAGTATATATATATTCATGTATCTATTCTTTTTCAGCTTCTTTTCCCATATAGATTACTACAGAATATTAAGTATAGTTCTCTGTGTTATACAGTAGGTCCTTGTTGATTATCTGTTTTATATATAGCAGTGTGGCTATACCAATTGCAACTCCCAATACATTCCTCCTCCCCACCTTTCCCCCTTGACAACCACAAGCCCACCTCGAAATCTCTGAGTCTTTTTCTCTTCTGTAAACAAGTTCGCCTGCATCATTTTTTTGGATTCCACATATAAGTAATATCATATGGAATTTGTCTTCGTCTGACTTCACTTAATACATAATCTCTAGGTCCATCCGTGTTGCTGCAAATGGTATTATTTCATCCTTTTTAATGGCTGAGCAATATTCCATCATGTGTATATATCACATCTTCTTTATCCATTCATTTTCCAATGGACATTTATCAAATGCATTTTTAAATGGTTTGATTTCTTTCTGCCTCTACACCAGAATCATTTTCATATCTTTTTATTTTCATCTTGTCTATGTTTTTATTTCATGATGTCTGCATTTTTCTTCAATTTTATTAAAAGTACAAAGCAAATGCTATTGGAATTTACTTCTATTTCCTTTGGTAAATCCCTTGCAGAAACATAATTGTGCTCTGTCCATTTATGATGGAGTTTTCATAGGCTTCAATACTTTTACCTTTTTATCATTTTTAATTCATGAGGGTTCTGTCCAAGTCTGGCATTTCCTCCCAAGCATAAGGCAGTTATTTCTCCTTATGATTTTCCTCCACATGGATCCCGAGCTGGAATATTTTGCAGGTTCCTGGATTGAGTACCCTGAGGGGCAGAGAAGGAAGATGAGGCCACAGATGGTCCTAGCACTGCACTGTGACTTCTCCACAATTAACCAGGCCACCAGCACAGGCTTCAAACACCCCAGATGTCCAGACCTCTCAAAACCAGTGAGGGGTATAAGGCTTAGGACTTTTTTGTGTGCGAGTGACATTAAAACAAACTCAGGCTGGCTTAAGCAAAAGAGAACTTTTTATCTCATATCACTGAAAAGTTCAAGGGTCATTTGGGCTTCAGATCTGGCTGGTACAAGGAAAACAATGCACCAGGCCTCTGTCTTTCCTCTGCTCTGTGTGCTGACTTCATTCTCAGGCTCCCTGCAGAGGCATGTTCCCTGCTGCAGCTTCAGCCCTCGTATCCTCGCAATTCTGAATACACCAAAAAGAATATTTTCTTCTCTCCCAGCATTCCCAGGAAATGTCTGATTGTAGATTCATTGGCTTCAGTTGGATCACATGCTCACTTTTGAACCACTCATCACATCTAAGAGGTGGGATATTCCCATTTCTCAAGCAGGGTTTGGAATCCGCCCCATGCGAATCCTGCAAAAGAAACGTTGGGTTAGTGTTACTATAAAAAACAGTGACTGAATGGTAGTGGCACAAATAGATGCTGACTGTAGAAGACTTTTCCACTTAATTCTGTGAAACCACTCTCCTCCCTCAGAATGGTAAGTAGTGAACTGGCCCAGCAAGAGGGCGATGTACAATTGGGTAGATCGTGTACTGTACAACCATGCCACCTTTAAAGGATCCCAAGTCATATCATAGACATTATAGATCTGTGTAACTTTTATGGTTTCCCAACAGATAGAAGTATTGTTGCATAAAGATACCCTATTGGTTAGGTGTGCATGCTCAGTTGTGTCTCTTTGCAACCCCATGGATTGTAGCCCACCAGGCTCCTCTGCCCATGAGATTCTTGGGGCAAGAATACTAAAGTGGGTTGCCATTTCCCACGCCAAGGGAGCTTCCTGACCCAGGGATCAACCCCACATCTCCTGCATCTGCTGCAATGGCAAGCAGATTCTTTACTACTGTGCCATCTGGGAAGCCCAAAGCTACCTTACAGGCTGACATCAAATGGTAGGCGTCGAGAGGTATAGTGTGCACAGTGCTTCTTTCTACAAGCTGTAATTGCTTTCCTTAAGCTACTAGTCCTGGTGCAGTTTCTTTAGCTTATTTTTGCATGTTTAAGTATGTAAATCCTCAATCCTGTGTCATTTCCAGAAATAGAAATCCCATTGCTGATAACGGATTATTCTTGTTGCCTGGCCCTGAAACATATACCTTCCCTAAGAAACCAAAGCTTTTCCCATCCTTTAAAAAAAAATAAAATTAGTCGCTCAGTCATATCCTATTCTTTGTGACCCCCATGGACTGTAGCCCGCCAGGCTCCTCTGTCCATGGGATCCTTGAGGCAAGAATACTGGAGTGGGTTGCCATTCCCTTCTCCAGGGGATCTTCCTGATTCAGGGGTTGAACCCAGATCTCCTGCACTGCAGGCAGATTCTTTACTGTCTGAGTCACCAGGGAAGCTTCTCTTACTTCTTAGTTGTTGAGCACTTCTGGTGGTAAAGAGTGGTGGGAAATCCATTCTGGGGTAAGTGGATTAGGCTCTGGAAGAAAAGGAGAGGTTCATATCTACTTCCATCTGGTAGCCAATGTGTCATCAAGTCGGTAGTGACCTTAAAGTGCCCCAGAAAGCAGTAGTCCTGATTGTTCTCTGCCTTGGGCATGTCATGTCTCTCCTCTGGGCCTTTACATGAGGGAGCAGGGCTGGGTCATTTCTGAAGGTTTTTGCAGCTTTCAGCTGATGCCCCAGGATGTCATTCGAATGGAAGATTAGAAACATTTCAACATATGCTACATAGTCTCAATAACAACCCTTTATTCAGTGATTCTGTATATGAGGCACTGCCCTAGGTATTTTATACCCTAGAATTAACTACATCCGGAAAAGGCAATGGCACCCCACTCCAGTACTCTTGCCTGGAAAATCCCATGGATGGAGGAGCCTGGTAGGCTGCAGTCCATGAGGTTGCTAAGAGTCGGACACAACTGAGTGACTTCACTTTCACTTTTCACTTTCCTGCATTGGAGAAGGAAATGGCAACCCACTCCAGTGTTCTTGCCTGGAGAATCCCAGGGACGGGGGAGCCTGGTGGGCTGCCGTCTATGGGGTCGCACAGAGTCGTACACGACTGAAGCGACTTAGCAGCAGCAGCAGCAACATTAACTACATCAGTTAATCCTTACAACTCTGCAGGTATGTATTACTATCACTTCCATTTTATTCTTCTTTATTTGGCTGCCTCGGGTCTTAGTTGCCACATGCAGGATCTTTCATTGCAGCACAGGGACTCTCTAGTTGTGGCACTTGGGCTCAGTTGCTCCACAGCATGTGGGACCCTAGTTCCCTGACCAGGGATCGAACCCATGTCCCCTGTATTGCAAGGCAGATTCTTAACCAGTGGACCACGAGAGAAATCCCTCAACCCCATTTTATAAGTGAGGAAAGTTAGAGAGATTGAATGACACCTGTTTGTATAATAAAAATTCAGTTTGCGCTCATACCCATGACTTTATGTGAGATTTCCTGAGTACAGTGATAAAAATAATATTGATTTTAATGACTGACACCTGTACAGCAAAAGTGGATGAGCATGAGACACGGATCAGACAGGGATGCATTCAGATTGGCTTTTGTTCCTTAATGCCTCTAACCATCAGCTCTTATTTTCTCTTCTGTAAAGTGGAGATGGTAACACTTGCCTCATGGTCAGGAGGATAAAATGAGTCGATATGACCACTTGGCAATGATATAAGCTCTCAAGAACTGCTCCTCCTTGATTATTTACATGTTATTTACTTTTAACTTGGGTTTCCACAGTTGTAATTTTTCACATAAATGAATAGGAACTCTACTTGTTCCACATTTCTGGCGTCTTTCTGCATGTGTGTTATCCAGGCACCATTTTCTTTCTGCTAGCCTTTGCATGATTTCCCTTTAAGAAAGCCTTCTTGTTATTTCCACTGGAGCCTCTAGATGAGTATTTGAGATGATTTTAAAGCATAAACAGTGGAAAATGCGTTAATATCATTTCCTTTCCAGCCCCGTTTCAAATGAAAGGAAAATGCGTTTGGGGAAAAATTCACTTACAATTTTGGCCAGATGCCCAAACTCTCAAAAGGGCCTGACAAACAGAGCAAAGTTTAACTCTCTCTAAATAAAATCCCAATGTCTCTGATTCTGCACTGGGGAAAGCTCTTACAGCGACCCATTTGCTAATGATAGCCTGGACATCAATAATGGAATGTGAAAGACAATCTTCTAATCAATTTTTTTTTTTCTGCTGGTTTAGATTAAAGCACAGAAAATGCCCAAATGCTCCATCTGCTTCCTCTAAGATTTCTGGTGGGCTGAAGCCCAATTATGGCTGCCTTATCCATTTTTAATAATCTACTTATGATCATGCAAACACAGGGTGTGATTATACCCACGTCGGTTTCTGTTTCAGAGCTTCCATTTCCATCCATAATTAATAAGCCACTCGGTGCATCGGAGGGGAGCTGAAGGAGAGATGTGAGCGATTCGTAAGTAGGTAGGATAGCTTTTTCCATTGTCGTTCATTCATTCATTTTACAAACCTTTCCTGACATCTCCGGCGTGCTGGGCATGGGGCTAGACACCAAAGTTAGAAGAATAAGGTGTGCTGGGCCCTCTCGAGCATGTGTGGGTTGTCAAGGAGGGTGTGTAAGCACCTGCATTCATGGTGTGGATTGTGCTTATTTTTCCACCAGAAAATTCAGCCGATGAGACAACAAAATTCTTTGTTCTCAAATTATGAAGTATAGGATAATTAGATTACTATATTATTATAAATATAATTCTAAGAAGGCCTATTTTGGAATCAGTTTCTTCTGTTTCAGGGAGAGTCAGCTGTTCTGGGGAGGCAGTCAGTTTAGTGAGGAGACTAGAGTAGCTTTAAAGAGCTTTAAAGTCCCCCTCAGACAACCAGGGTTCAAGTCCCTGCCTTGTACTGCGTGACCTTAGACAAGCTCCTTTCCCTCTCTGAGCCTGTTTCTGCATTGCACAATGAGGGAAATGCCCTCCTTGCTGGACTTCTCTGCGATGATGTACATGAATTCATTGGATGGATTGTAAAGGACTGCTGCTGCTGCTGCTGCTGCTAAGTCACTTCAGTTGTGTCCAACTCTGTGCGACCCCATAGACTGCAGCCCAGCCCATCAGGCTCCCCCGTCCCTGGGATTCTCCAGGCAAGAACACTGGAGTGGGTTGCCATTTCCTTCTCCAATGCATGAAAGTGAAAAGTGAAAGTGAAGTCGCTCAGCCGTGTCTGACTCTTAGCGACCCCATGGACTGCAGCCTACCAGGCTCCTCCGTCCTTGGGGTTTTCTAGGCAAGAGTACTGGAGTGGGGTGCCATTGTCTTCTCTGTGTAAAGGGCTACTTCAGTATAATAAAGAAAACCCCAAATCTTGCCGATCAGAAATATGATAAACCCATTCTGTTCTTGGTTTCCAATTTTGCCTCTCTACCTAATGATCCCAGTCAAATATTACCCACACACAGGGAAGACCCTTCCTGACCCTTCACACTGCCTAGCACGGAGGGTTTTGTAACATTCACGGTACACGTTCTTGTTTTCAAACAATGCAGGCTGCCTCTAATAATTCTTAGCACAAAGGGGAATATGTGGGGAAAGACATTGGGAACTCATAAATTTGCACAAGGCTAGATAACTGAATTTAGTACATGTTCTGTGATTCTTTACTGAAAATGTAATTGAATCAGTAATTTACTGCTCATTCTCATGGTTGGTATTCCAGCTGCCAGATCTCCTGGCAGCCTTTCCGGGCTGCCTGCCCTCCTGCTTCAGAGACTTCCTTGTTGGGGCCAAAGTGGTCTTCTCCTGTCAAAGCTGACTTCCTTTTTTTTTTTTTTAATTGGAGAATAATTGTTTTACAATTATTGTAATTGTGTTGTGTTGGTCTTTGCCATACAACAACGTGAATCAGCCATAAGTACACATATGTCACCTCCCTCCTGAACCTCTTCCCCACCCCCACCCCTCTAGGTCATCACAGAGCATTGGGCTGAGCTCCCTGTGTCATATAGCAACTTCCCATTAGCGGTGTGTTTTACATATGGTAATGTACGTGTTTCAATGCTACTCTCTCAATTCATCCCACTCTCTCCTTCCTCTGTTGTGTCCACAAGTCTATTGCCTACGTCTGGGTCTCTATTCCTGCCTTGCAGATACCTTGCAGCACCATCTTTCTAGATTCTGTAAACATGCGTTAATATACCATGTTTGTTTTCTCTTTCTGACTTACTTCAGTCTGTGTAACAGGCTCTAGGTTCATCCACCTCGCTACAACTGCAGAATTGGCTTAGTCCAACTTAGAGGAAGTCTCTACTTCCCTTCAAAATTCCCACTGCCAGTCTTGATGGAAAACTCCAGCAATCTGTAGCCTGTGATTTATGGCTGCATTAAACCTACAAACATTAATCTCTGGCAGAAACTGAGCAGTCCCAAGTGAAATGGCAGAAACCAAATACTTTATTTCCAAGGAAGGAGACTTACTTTCCACTGGTCGGAAGGTTTCTTAGGGGAGGGGTGGTTGGCCTAAGGTGGGCAGGTGGAGAGTGAGTCTCCAGGTGATTGCAGACCTGGAGAGTTTTGATGATGTGCCCCAGATCCTTCCAGCCTCCTCCCCACCCCAACAGCCCACCACAGGGCTCGTCCTTAAATGTCCAGCACACCTGCCTCAAGCCCTTCACACTTGCTGTTTGTACTGGAATGCTCTGCCCAGTTAGCCACGTGACTTGCTTCCCTCTTTTGCTCAAATCTCTATTTCACTGTGAGTGAGACTCCCCCTGAACATTACTTAAAATTACATCCACCCCACCCCATGCACATCAGAACTCCCCATCCTGCTTCCATACTTTATTTTCTTCATAGCAATTATGACTTTATACTATATAATTTACTCTGGGGGAGTCTCTCTCTCTCCCTTTAGGCAGGAATTACCATCAGTTTTGTTCACTGCTGTCTTCAGCACCTAGAACCACCCCTGGCACATTGTAGGCTCCCAGTAAATATTTGTGGAAGGAATGGGTGAAACAGCCCTAGTTTTGTCCTGGGCTTTGGATGTGCATGTTGGTTTTCTGGCCCCCAGAACTCCAGCCCACTCTGGGGCCCCATCAGTGACACGAGGCTTGTAGACACCCTTCTCCTCACCCTTGTCTCAGCTTGTGGCTGAACCCAGTTGGCTGCTGCTGCTGAACATGTTGACACCTGCACCTGCTGGGCAGGTGGTTTTTGTTTCAGAGGGGCCTGGGTTGTGCCCTGGGAGGTGAGGTGACAGGGAAACTGGGATCCTCAGAGCAGCCTCAGTCCTCTGTCTTGGTAGTAGATAGGCATCTGCACCATCATCCGAATACGAGTTTGTTTTTAGTCCAGAGCTAGGGATGGAGCCTCCTTCCTGGAGTCATGGGTCAATGGAACTTAATAAAATACAAAACTCCTACCATGGCCTCCAAGATCTTGGTTATTGTTGATTTCTGTGGCCCCTGGCTCATACAGCCCTCACTAGAGCCACAGGGGTCCCCTCTGCTTCCTGAACCCCCTGAGCTCCTTTCCTGCCTCAGGGCCTTTGCACTTGATTCCTAGAGTGAGCTCTCTGCTGCCCAGTCCTGATTCCCTCCCATCATTCAGACCAGAGGCCAGTATATCCATTGGAGAGGCCTTTCTAAAGTAGCCTCTCCCGTCTGTGTGTTTTCTTCATGACATGTTTCACTTACTTGTTTAATTTCCATGACTTGTCTCCCCATCCCTACCTTGGGAATGTGAGCTCTATGGAGTGGGCTGGGAGATGGGGGGAGTTCATTTATGACTGTAGCTTCAATACCTACCACAGCACCCTGCACTTAATTGGTCCTCAGTAAACAACCAGTCCATCCTAAAGGAGATCAGTCCTGAGTGTTCATTGAAAGGACTGATGTTGAAGCTGAAACTCCAATACTTTGGCCACCTGATGGGAAGAGCTGACTCATTTGAAAAGACCCTGATGTTGGGAAAGATTGAAGGCAGGAGGAGAAGGGGACGACAGAGGATGAGATGGTTGGACGGCAACTCAATGGACATGAGTTTGGGTAAACTCCAGGAGTTGGTGATGGACAGGGAGGCCTGGCATGTTGTGGTTCATGGGGTCGCAAAGAGTCGGACACGACTGAGTGACTGAACTGAACTGAAACATTCATCAAATGAATAAATGAATGAATGTACCAGCAGGCCTACTCGGCATTCTTGTCTTAGGATCTAAGGGTAACTGGTGTGGCTACATTTCTCATTCGTGAGGCAGGATTCTCCTTAGTTTCTTTGAAGAGAGTCAGCAGTAACAGTTGCAGACTGGTCGGATGTGGAGCTAGACGCAGCCTGCGGATTTGTTGAAGGGGGTTGATTGGCCTCCTGCAGTGCTTTAAAGGCAGACTACCCAGGCACCTGATATTCTTGTAATCCCAGCTGTTTAGCACCAGTTGTCTTACACTCTTCCCATCTCATACATCTCTGTTACCTGCCCGGCTGCTGCAGCATTTGAGCTTACCTACCCTAGACTGTTGGATCATTTTGGACAAAGAACTCAAGACACCTATTCTGGTTTCTACAGCTGTCCTCATGGATCCGAGTCTGTTCTCAGGAAGCTGGCTGGGGAACCAGTCTTCTTACCTGTCTCTGATGTACCTGGGCTTGGGGTTCAGGGGATAGCAAGGTATAGCTGCTGGCTTTCATCTTTAAAGGAGTTAAGCAAGGCTGACAGCTGAGAAGTAAATCTCTTTACTTTGTAAAGAGGTTTGGAACATCTCTTTACTTTGTAAAGTAAAGGGTTGGAACATCTCCTATGGGGATGCAAGAGGCAGCTCACGAGAGCAGGAAATGGGTCTGTTTTGTTCCATACTAATATCCTCTGCACGTAGCACAGCTTGGAAAACAGTGGATGCTGAGGAAATACTCAAGTACAATTTTTTAAATGGCCCTGGCTAAAATGACAGTGCTTCCTTTTGAATTTACAGTATCCCCATTTAGCTAGGTTTTATTACTTTCCCCATCAGCTTGGTAAGAAAAGCAGGGAAAGCAGATGATGCTGATTTCTGTGTCCTGGAATGCCTTAAAAGATGCAGTGGGACAAAAGTAACAGTGTATGTGGGTGGTCCAATAAAATATTCAACATACCTGCCAATACCAGTGTATCCTGAGAATTTCCTGGTGCACGCTTCCTACTCTCATCAACTTGAAGTTGACAGGTGACAGCTCACTTGGGGCAGAAGGCCTTTGGGCCCTCAAGATGAAGGTGTGTTGTCAAGGCTTCTGCAATGTATTAACCACTCATCCCCACCACAGGAATCCCAAGATCTCTGCGCCGCTGTCTGGCTTTGTCAGTCACAGCTGTGCTCTTTGCATCTCTGTCCCCACGTCCACTTCCAGGTGTCACACATCCTGCATGTCCAGCCCCCTTCCCCATGGTAATTAGTTCAGGGTACCAGCTGAACCATTAGTGTCTGTGGCAGGAATTTCCTGCCAGAGTCATCAGGACAATTTCATTTTTCTACTGAACTTGCTGGGCTGATAGGATGCCTGGCCCTGGCACGTGGATAAGACTATCGGGGAGTCGTGACTGGGAGGAGCAGACAGGGGGCAAACTCGGGACATCATCTGAACCCTCAGATCCAGCAGGGTCTGTGTGTTTCCATTTTGTGGCAAAAAATTCACTCTTCATTTGAACCCTTTTAGTTTTGGTTTCTGTCGAGCTTGGCAGGGTTCCTCACTCATCAGAAAGCCCCCCTCATCAGAGCTCATGTGACCAGGTTTTAAGACTTTGTTACAAATACACATTTGTTACCTGGAGCACAGGGTGCTGGACAGTGAGGAGGGTCAACAAAAGGCCATAAGAGAAACTGAAACAGAAGTTAATTACTCACCAGTCCTGGAGGAAGTACGTGGTACACCTCCAAGGGCCACATGGGGATGTCAAGGTAGGGTTCAGGCAGAGAGACAGATAGGACCTGGGAAATATGCCTCTTTTACGGGCCACATGTGGAGTAATTTGAGGTTCCTGGAGAAGGAAATGGCAACCCACTCCAGTGTTCTTGCCTGGAGAATCCCAGGGACGGGGGAGCCTGGTGGGCTGCCGTCTATGGGGTTGCACAGAGTAGGACACAACTAAAGCGACTTAGCAGCAGCAGCAGCAGGCTAAGGCCAGACGGTCAATGTAAAGTAGAAAGAGTGCGATTTTGAAAAGTTCCACATGTGTCTTATCTAAGGGGCATACAAGCGAAAGGCCTTGAGAAGGGTGAGGGGCTGTTGGTGAAGTCATACGAGGAGCTTACATTTGTTTATGACTCTATGAGCTTTTATCTGGGACACATGCTTGCATGTGGAGTCGAGTGTCAGATTAAGGCCCCCACTGGTCACTTGACCAAACAAAATGAATGTCAACCAAGGCAGCAATACCATGGAGTAGCTTAACCAAACTCTCAATACCAGAGTGACTGTAAATATATAGCACAAACGTTCTTTTAGTAAATCAGGTGGAAGTTGAAATCTCTTAAGATAACCCATAAACTTAAAAAGTAAGATGATAAGGGGCTTCCCTGGTTATTCAGTGGTTAAGAGTCAATGCTCAGTGCAGGGGGCCCAGGTTTGATCCCTGTTTAAGGAACTAGATCCCACATGCTACAACTAAGAGGTTGCCTGCCACAGCTAGAGATCCTGCATACCTCAACAAAAATCGAAGATCCTGCATGCTGAAACTAAGACTTTGTGCAGCCAAATAAATAAGTAAATAAATAAATATCACCCCCAAAAGTAAGAATATAGAGGGACTGACCACCATCTGATTCACACTGTCCCTTCAGTCGAGGCCACACCAACATGCCCAACATATAATTTCTGTACTTCTGGAGGTGGTGATGTGGTGGTTATTGGACTCAGTGATCGTCTGAATCAAGTATCATCCAGCTGAAAAGAGCAGAAACATTCAAAATAAGTAAAGCAGAAAAAGGTGATTTATTATAAAGTTATAGGTATATTTCATGGAACCAAATATAGGCAAGATGACAGGACCTCAAGAAGAACTGTAGCCAGAAACTAAGGCAGTAATTATCTATTCGAGCAAATGGTAGACATTAACTAGTATGTGTGATTCTCAGTTTCAGGTTCCCAGGATTGCTTAACGTTAGCTGTAGTTTGAGACAAGTGTCTCTTTACCTGGTCCAGTCCAGATTAGGAGGTCAGGCTATTCATTACCAACATGGCTGCAGGGGCCACTGCTCTAAGTGAAGGGGTTGCTTGCAGAAAGGGAGATGTAGATGAGCAGAGAGCCCTGGGTATATCCATTCTAGTGACTGACTACATACAGATAACACATTTACTACTTCTTCTAGAGGCATGGCTCTCAATACACTATGCTTAATAAGTAAACCCAAGTGCTGCTTTTTTAAAGAAATGCAAAATAGATCTCTGGATAGGTAAGTTGGGGGTAAGGGGAGAAAACGTGCATGCACAATATCAGAAAGATAAAACAGCAGATTTTAAAATATTGTATTTAAAATATACATATTTTACTTATTAAAAGGTAAAACCTAGTTTGAGCAAATGGTTTTCTAGGGAAGAAAATTGGCTCAGGAAGATGGAGAAAAACTGAAAACACTAACAACCATGTAATGTATTTGAAAATAATGTCTCCCCAATAGTTTCTAGACCAAAGAGATTCCATGTATGAGTTAAATAAAATCTTCAAGGAACTTGAAAATTTATGCTATTCTAGATGTATAAAAATATAATGTTTATTTTACTAACAAGCAACTGGATTTCCCTGATACCAAATTCTGAGCACAAATGCAGAAAACCTGAATGATAAAGGAACAAATAATATCCAGCTAAATTAACACAAAGAAATATATACCTATAGAATTTGTTAGGGGGTACTTATTGTAGCTGGAGAAGGCAAAGGCACCCCACTCCAGTACCCTTGCCTGGAAAATCCCATGGATGGAGGAGCCTGGTGGGCTGCAGTCCATGGGGTTGCTAAGAGTTGAACATGGCTGAGCGACTTCACTTTCACTTTTCACTTTCATGCCTTGGAGAAGGAAATGGCAACCCACTCCAGCGTTCTTGCCTGGAGAATCCCAGGGACGGGGGAGCCTGGTGGGCTGCCGTCTACGGGGTCGCACAGAGTCAGACACGACTGAAGTGACTTAGCAGCAGCAGCAGCAATTTATTGTAGCCAAATTTCTTTGGCTACAATTTCTTCCAAGAATTCCAGGAATGGTTTATTAGGATGCTTCATAATACAATTAAAGCACTCTAGTGGGTAAAAAGAAAGAAAAATTCACAATCAGCTGGATGGCTTTTAAATTAGGCTTTCATGGAAATCAGTGTCATTTCTGAAAACAAAATACTAGATTAGGACTAGTGGATAGTGTTTTTTATTTATCTGACTAGATTTCTACATTTTTATTAAGTGGCATTTAAAGCCCACAGCAGTTATTTACTATTGTTCTGGCAGGTATAGCCAATGCAATAAGACAAGAAAAAAATGAAACTAGACACAGATTCTGAGAAGAAGTCACCTTGTTTCATGATTAGCAGATGGTATTGTCTGCCTACAAAACCAGAGAATCAATCGACAGTCTAGGAACTAATAAGAAGGTTTCAAAGAGTTTGGCTGAGGGGAAGATACCTACACACACACACACACACACACACACACACACAATAACCAGTTAAGAATATTGTGTATTGTGTATTTTTCCACAGGGAGGAAGGTTGTTTATGACAGAAATAAAATGCTAAGTACTTAAATAAACACCCAGAAAGAATGTGTATGAAGTATCAAACTTTACTAGATAATGTAAGCCAAGACCTAAATGATGGAGGGCATGGCATATACCTGGTTGTCAAATCTCCTCAAATTAATCTCTTCCTTTCATTCAATTAAATGGAGACACCAATAAAAAGAAAAATCTTGACTTTTAAGGTTCATCTGGAGATTGATGAGAACACTGGAGAAAATTTTGAATTGGAGAATAAGATTGTATTAAAATATAATGTAAACGTATAATAATTAAAAGTATAGTACTGCTATAAGAAAGATCAATGAAGTAGAATAAAAAATCCATAAAATATTTGAGCTTGTTATATAATAATGTGACACTTGAATCAGTGGGAAAGACTTATTTCAGTTCAGTTCAGTCGCTCAGTCGTGTCCAACTCTTTGCGATCCCATGAATTGCAGCACTCCAGGCCTCCCTATCCATCACCATCTCCCAGAGTTCACTCAAACTCATGTCCATCAAGTCAGTGATGCCATCCAGCCATCTCATCCTCTGTTGTCCCCTTCTCCTCCTGCCCCCAATCCCTCCCAGCATCAGGGTCTTTTCCAATGAGTCAACTCTTCGCATGAGGTGGACAAAGTACTGGAGTTTCAGCTTTAGCATCATTCCTTCCAAAGAAATCCCAGGGCTGATCTCCACTTTCACTGTCATCAAGAGGCTTTTTAGTTCCTCTTCACATTCTGCCATAAGGGTGGTGTCATCTGCATATCTGAGGTTATTGATATTTCTCCCAGCAATCTTGATTCCAGCTTGTGCTTCTTCCAGCCCAGCATTTCTCATGATGTACTCTGCATAGAAGTTAAATAAGCAG
>NW_011494644.1:5357442-5382152 GCF_000754665.1 Bison bison bison
CAGGGTGACAATGTATGGCCTGACGTACTCCTTTCCCTATTTGGAACCAGTCTGTTGTTCCATGTTCAGTTCTAACTGTTGCTTCCTGACCTGCATACAGGTTTCTCAAGAGGCTTATTTAAGAAATGGTATTGGGATAACTGGGTAGCCATTTGGAAGATAGTTCTTCCCTCACGTATATCAAAATGTCTCAACATGCTTACAGAGTTAAATGCTAAAAATAAAACCACTTTATGGCTATGGAATGGTCAGAATTTTCTTGGCATGACACCAAGACAGAAAACATAAAGGAAAGTATTAAGAGAGTGGACTATATAAAAATTAAGAGCATTTGTACACTAAAAAAATTATAAAAGTGAAGAAGTTAAAGTAGATTATGATATGTGTAACACAAATAATCAAGCGTTAACTCTCCTTAATTTGTAAAGTGGAGAGTGAAAAAGTTGGCTTAAAGCTCAACATTCAGAAAACGAAGATCATGGCATCCGGTCCCACCACTTCATGGGAAATAGATGGGGAAACAGTGGAAACAGTGTCAGACTTTATTTTTCTGGGCTCCAAAATCACTACAGATGGTGACTGCAGCCATGAAATTAAAAGACACTTACTCCTTGGAAGGAAAGTTATGACCAACCTAGATAGCATATTCAAAAGCAGAGACATTACTTTGCCAACAAAGGTTCATCTAGTCAAGGCTATGGTTTTTCCTGTGGTCATGTATGGATGTGAGAGTTGGACTGTGAAGAAGGCTGAGCACCATAAGAATTGATGCTTTTGAACTGTGGTGTTGGAGAAGACTCTTGAGAGTCCCTTGGACTGCAAGGAGATCCAACCAGTCCATTCTGAAGGAGATCAGCCCTGGGATTTCTTTGGAAGGAATGATGCTAAAGCTGAAACTCCAGTACTTTGGCCACCTCATGCGAAGAGTTGACTCATTGGAAAAGACTCTAATGCTGGGAGGGATTGGGGGCAGGAGGAGAAGGGGACGACAGAGGATGAGATGGCTGGATGGCATCACCTACTCGATGGACATGAGTTTGAGTAACCTCTAGAGTTGGTGATGGACAGGGAGGCCTGGGGTGCTGCGATTCATGGGGTCGCAAAGAGTCAGACACGACCGAGCAACTGATCTGATCTGATCTGATAACATATAAATAATGAAGAGACAGACACTCTAATAACAAATTGGGCAGTGAGCATGAAAAAACAATGTGTAAAGCAGAAATTCAAATGGAAAATCTACAAATGAGAGAAAAGTGTTCAACTCAGTAGCACTTTGTGGAAAAAAAATAAAGTAAAATAGTGATAGTACTTTTTCACTGATGAAATTAGGAAATGTGAAAATATCCTCCTGAGGTAGTATTATGACTGTCTATTGATCTGATTGTTCTGGAAGAAAACTCAGCTATTTGCTGAAAAGTCATAGATTCAGTCGCATTCAGAAACTGCTTTTGAGAAAACAAATTCAAGGAAATAAAGGGTAGATGCATATTTAACTTCAAAGATATTTAATATAGTTTTGTTTGAATATTTTAAAATGCAAACAAACAAGTATCCAATATTGGAGATGAGTATGGAATACTATACAACTAAGAAATGAAGTATATAAATGTAAGCTGTTATCATGGAATATTATCCATCGTATTGTTGTTCAGTTGCTAAGTTGTGTCTGACTCTTTGTGACCCCATGGATGGCAGCACGCCAGGCTTCCATGTCCTTCATATATTAACAAGTTCTGGAAAGTTATAGAACATCACATCAATTTAGTGTAATTCTGTTTACTTTTTGAAAATCTACACACAAAATCATACAAATAGAAACGTAGAAAGTCTGAAGAATATGTAACACGTTGTTAATAATGTTCATTTCTGCATGGTGGGATTTTACAGGATCTTTGTTTTTTCCTTCTTACTTATCTGATGTGTTATTTCCATGTAAGTCAGCCAGACAATGCAAAGTCAGGATATATTTTACAGTCAGCAGCAGTTAAGTTTCAGATCCATTTCTGAGCCTGGGCCATACCCAGGACTGTTGTTAATCTAAAGATGAATTCATCCACAACTGTGCTCTGTCTTACAATCCCGGGCATTGATTTGTTTCTTTTTGGAGTTAATTTTGCTGCTGCAGCATTCTGAGGTCTCATGAGCTGGGGGTGCCTATTTAACTAGCAGTCCTCTGTGTCCCTTGCTAGATTTATTCAGCAGTTTATCTGGTGCTTTTCCTAATTAAATAAAACCCATAATTTCATTTTTAAAATACATGAGCCCATTAGTGTCAGTAATTAGACATTAACAAGTATGAAGATGGCCCATTAATGAAACAGCAGTTTTAGGAGGCTCCATTGGTAAAATCTTCAGGGGGAATCACTTATAAATGCTGTCCCCTGAGGATTTTTGATGGACCTGTTTGTGATCATCTGAACAGCAGTGGGATTCACAATGAAATTAACATTTTCCTGACAGGTATTACACAGCGAGACCTGTAGCTGGGATTTATGTTGTTGTAAGAGCAGAGACTTTGGAAGGACTGATACTAAAGCTGAAACTCCAATACTTTGGCCACCTCATGCAAAGAGTTGACTCATTGGAAAAGACTCTGAGGCTGGGAGGGATTGGGGGCAGGAGGAGAAGGGGACGACAGAGGATGAGACTGGCTGGATGGCAGTCACCAGCTCGATGGACATGAGTTTGAGTAACCTCTGGGAGTTGGTGATGGACAGGGAGGCCTGGCGTGCTGCGATTCATGGGGTCGCAAAGAGTCAGACACAACTGAGCGACTGAACTGAACTGAACTGAACTGGAGAGCAGACAGAAGCCCAATGAAGCTGGAGAAGGGGGTCTCTGTAGAACTAGCCCTCTAAAGCAGGGCTGATTCTGACTTTGCCTTCTGTCAGAGACCTCCCTCATCAGCCTTGCTGGACAAATCTTTGAGGAGAAAGTCTTCATCACATTCAGGAAGCCGCATGGTATTATATAGAAAGGTTAGCATTAGAGAGCTGTGGATTCAAACCCAGCTCTGCCACTTTCTAGCTCTGTAATCTTGGGAGGTTATTGCAAATTACCTTAGCCTACCCAAGACTCAGTTTCCTGATACAAGATTATAGGGCACGCCTAAGCTAAAACCCCAAGATCTTCAACCTTTTAAAAATTGAAGCCAGAGGAATAAAAGGAGCCCTTTTATACCAGATGTGGTCTGGATCAGGTTGAAGGCAAGGTCTTAGTCTCAACCTTATTTGGGTTACTGACATTTGGAAAAAAACTTGGATAAAATTAGCTAATGTATATTGAATGCTTACTATGAAGTATTTTACAAATATAGCCTTCAATTCTTGAAACCAAGGTAGGCATGGTTATTAATATCCCTGAGTTTACAGGTGAGGAAAGTGAAAGGAAAGTGAAAGTCACTCAGTTGTGTCCAACTCTATACAGTCCATGGAATCCTCCAGGCCAAAATACTGGAGTGGGTAGCCTTTCCCTTCTCCAGGGGATCTTCCCAACCCAAGGATCAAACCCAGGTCTCCTGCATTCCAGGTGGATTCTTTACCAGCTGAGCCACAATGGAAGCCTACAGGGGAGGATACTAAGGTGTAAAAGCTTGTGTGGGGTTACAGAGAGAGTAAGGAGCTCATGTAGAATTTGAGTTCAGGCCATCTGACTGCAGTTTGCAATCCCTGGAATGTACTGTCCTATGCTGACCCTCCCAGATATATACAGTACACATAACAGCGTTGTGTAGACAGTTTCAAGGGATCCATGGGGTCCAGCAAAGCCCACCAGGAATGCCTAATAAACTTGTAATGGCGGTAATAAGCAAGAATTTGGGGATTTGGATGTATCCAGTCTGACCACTTCTCACCCTCTTTTGCCACGCCACCATTATCTCTTCTGTGAATGACTGTCGGTAGCCTCAACTGATTCATGCTTTGGCGCTTTGCTCCTGTCTGTCTGTTTCTAGCACTGTAGCCTGTGAGATCTGCTCGAACATAAGTCAGGTCAGGTTACTGCTCTGCTTCTCAAAGTCCTGCTGTGGCCTCCCGTGTCCTACATCCAGCCTTTTCTGCTCTGTCCCTCGGACCTCCTCCCCTGCTATTCTGTCCCAGCAGCATGGCTTCTCACTGTTCCAGGCGCAGTGCCACCTCAGGGATCATGCACCTGTGTGTGCCCCACCTGGAATGCTTTCTCCTCCAAGAGCCTCGTGCCCCCTCCGTCTCCTGAGTAAAGCCATCCCCAGACACTCTTTGTAAAATTTTAACCTCCTCGACCCTTCATCATCCATGTCTCTGCTTTATCTTTTCTCCTTAGCACTTACCTTCTCTAACATGCTGTTTTGCGTATTCATCTTGTTTATTGTCCACCTCCCCACCATGATACAATCTCTGTGAAGGCAGGGATTTGTGTCTCTTTTGTTCAGTCTACCTTTGGACTCTGGAATGGTGTCCTGCACACAGTAGGTGCTCACCAAACACTTGATGAATAAATGAACCCAATCCAATATCCTTCCACCCATAGGGGGCTGGGTTTTCAAGGCAAAGTCCCCCAAGGAAGCCAGCAAGACTTTTACATTGAGAGCAGCCACTATCAGCAATAGTCGTGGGCTAGAAACCTGTGTGCCTAGACTCTGATGCTGGCAGGGGCAAGGATTCACTTCCAGATCTAGACTAGGCTCACCTGGGAGGGGCAGAGAGGCCTGGAATAGCCCTGCAAGGAACTGACCAGGCATATAGACATTTTGTTGGGCACCAGTGGAATGATTGCAGATAGTGCCTGTACTTCTCCAGACAGTGTGTTTATTGTTGATGGAAACGAGATCTGTAGACTATTGTAGATACCCAAAGAGCCAGTAGCACACCAGACTCTCTGAGATGAAAATTTCAGAACTTTGCTTGTAAATCTGCTCTCTGCACACAAATGGGACAGTCTTGTGATTTGTCAACTGAGTATTAGGATGTCAAGTGGCAGCCCTGAAGATAAACCCAAGCGAAAGACTATTTAATAATCCACCCTTCACTTCACTTATCGACCCTAAAAATGATTATTCCAGACTTATTTTCCAGGAGATAAGTTCCCCCTTAAGCTCATTCTGGTTTTTATTGTCATTTACCCTGAGTTTTATCTCCTCTACCAAATATAGCAAATGCTACTCTTGGGCAATATTTGGCTCAAAGAAATTTTGTTTGGCTCACATGTTTTGGGAGGAAAAAAAATGTTTATTGGGTTCCAGCTTAAAAAATGAAAACACATGAAAAAAATTAAATCTCTGGCTTGTCTTGAAAAATGGGAAAGTTAAGGAACAGTGGACCCATATTCCTGCTTGCTAACAATCAGCTGGGGAAAATGATTTCCTTTTTACATGAGATGTGGAGCCAAGGGTTCCCCACCAGCCTTCCCAGCCCAGTGACTCACCAGTTACTGGCCTGATCCATGGAAGTGCCTGAACTGGCAACTCTAGGACCCTCCACTGGGCAGGAGGCTGCGGATGGAGGAGGGGACAGCTCTGGACCCCAGAGTATAAGATTCTCCTGAACTTCATCCCAAAGAATCTACAACATGGACTTGCAAGGCAATCTGCTTCCCTGCCTAGTGTTGGTTAGTTTCTTAGAGGCAAAATTAGCAGGCATTATTTGTATAATGACTTCCAGACTTTCAGTCATTAATACTGAACAACTGGGCTAAAATGAGCTCTTGAGGCAGGAGACCTCTTGTCAAGTCGACCACTCATCAGATGTGTAGCCATGCACGTTTCTTAAGCTCTCCATGCCTCAGTTTCATCATCTATACTGTGATGGTGACAGTAGTTCCTACCCCATTGGGTTAGAATTGAGGATTAAATTTTTTATGTAAAGCACTCAGAAAAGGACCTGGCACCTAAGTAGTGGTCAACAAAGGTTCACTGGAATGGGGATTCTGTGCTATCAGAAAAACCCTCAAAGTTTGAATTGGCAGAGCAGATTTCAAACCCTGGCTCCTCCACTCCCAGGGAGAACATGCCTCTTCTCTGAGCCTGGGCTTCGTAACTTGCAGAAGCAGAATCCATCTTATAGGTTATTAAGTGGGCAGGGAAGGAGGGTAGCAAATGAAACTGAGAATGTTTAAGACACCAAGTTCAAAGCCTGGCACATGGTAGGCATGTCAGTGTCCATTAAATCCTATGTTACTTTAATGGTGAGTTTCTTGGACCATTTTTACTTATTGCAACATACATTCAACTAAAACTTTTGGGAGACAGATAAACTAGACTGGAAGTGATGGAGCAATGGGAGATGGTTTTTTCTTTCTGGTACAGGTCATTTTGAATTCATAATCATTCCTTTGTTCTTTGAATGTTTTAAACAGTCATTCTGGATTGTTCTGAACAGAAGTGCCAGAGTCTAGCTGGATTAAGCCCCAGTGATCTAGCTATTTCTGACAACACAAAATCCACATGTCTCCATTTGTTGTGTAACAAACCACTCCAAAACATCGTGACTTAAACAACAGCCATTTATTAAGTTCAGTGACTCTGCAGGTTGGCGATCTGGCCTGAGCCCACCTGAACAGTCCTTCTGGTCTGGGAGAGGCTCACCTGAACTTGGCTGGACTCACTCATGCATCTGTGGTCAACTAGTGGGTTAACCGGGCTGCCTGGTGTCTTGGTCCAGGACAGCTGAGATGATGGGTGTCCCATCTCCACATGGTCTTCCATCCTCCAGCAGATGAACCTGGGAGCACTGAATGGTGGCCACAGGGCTCCGGAAGCAGCAAGAGGGAAAGCCTCCGTGTACCAGTGATTTTCAAGTATCTGCGTTTCACGTTTGCTGCTCTCCTATTGGCCACAGGAAGTCACGTGGCTAAGCTTAGAGTCACTGTGGGCGGGCTCTACCATAGGGGTTCATACAGGAAGGGGAGTTACTGTAGCCATTTTTGCAAACAGTCAATCTCACAATGACTGTAAGCCAACCTGGAAAGCTACTCCCTTGACTTCTAGTAGGTGGGAAAATCTGGAAGTGGAGTGTTCCTCTCTCACTCCCAGTCTCTATGTTCCTGGACTTGGGGGAATTTATTCCTTGATGACTGCACCAGCCAGCCTTCCAGTGGGGCCCGTGATCAGTTCCCCTTAAGCCTGGTTCACTCATTCAAGTCCCCCAACCCATGCTGCCCTGGGTGACCTAACTTGGCCAGAGTAGTTTGGGCAGTGAGCCCATATGGCTGTGAGTCGGTGCTTCTTGAATCCCAGACTCTGCCAAGGCCATATGCTGTCTGGGAAAGGGCATTATTCACTGTGAACATCACTGCTGAGAACTGGCAGAGGCAGCTGCTGGGGCTGGAAGCTGTCACAGTCAGGACAAGTACTGGAACCTGCTGTACCCACAGGTCCCAGAAAGCTGAACCAGTGAGACTGATGACAGCTCTCTTGGTTCTCCTCAGATCTCGAGGTCCCATATCCCCAGGCCACTGGTGCCAAAGGGGCTGTGTCCTGAGTCCCCCAGGTCTTCCAAAGATACTCACCAGGGTTTACACCCAGAACTTTCCCAGTATCTGGACAATCTGGGACCTGCCTGATCCTTGTACCATGTGGGGTGACTCCCCCAGGGCTGGTGAAGGCAGTGGGCAGGACTCTTTGGCTGCAGAAGGAGAGTCAATACCAAACATGAACAAGAAACGATGAGGGAGGCCCAAGCCTGCAGAAATATACCCTAGTAGGACCATCATAACAGCAGCTGACAATGGCAGAGCATTTGCTGTGTGCCAGGCACCTTGCTGAGCATGTACCCTGCAGGTCAGTATCATTGTTATCGCTGTTTTAAAGAAGGGGAAACTGAGACCCCAGGAGATAGTATCACTCTTCTGGTCCAGCCAGTGGTAAGTGGAAGGAGTGCTGATGAAACCCTAGCCTGTCGGTCTGACCCTGGGACCCATGCCCTTAATTGCTATCCCTGGATGCCAAAGACAGGGAAGATGAGGTGGCCATGAGTGGCTGGAATTGGGGCTCAGAAGAATGAAAGCAGAAAAGGGGGGCAAGTGAGCCCAGAAGGGTGGGTTCTTGACATGGCAGGATTCTCGTGTGAATCAGATCTCTTCCAAGGGGCTGGGACTCTGGGGCTTTGGCATGAGTGTTTAGATAAACACTTTAGTCTTCCAACAGTGCCCCTGGTTGGGTCCTGGCTCCAGATTCCCTGACAACTCAAGCCAGGTCCTCTGCCTAAGCCAGTGACTTCTGGCTTCTGTAGACTTACTTTTTACCCCACTGACCGTTGGTACTCAATGGACATGAGTTTGAGCAAGCTCTGGGAGTTGGTGATGGACAGAGAAGTCTGACATGCTACAGCCCATGGGGTCGCAAAGAGTCAGACACAACTGAGCAACTGAACTGAACTGATGGGGAGAAGAACAATACTGCATTCTTCTCTTCCCTTCCCAAGTTCAGAACCAGCTGAGTCAAGAGGCAGACAGATGGTGATCAGAAGGTCAGCTGTGTCACTGATGAAGGTGGCTGAGAGTGTGGTCACGAGAGCGTGCCACTGGCCCTGGTGACTTAGACTCACACCTGGTCACTGCTGAGCTGGGACTGTAGCTCTGGGCATCGCCTAGAGACTGTCCCTTGGTGTTGATGGCCCAGAGGAGTGGCAGTGCCCTTTAGGGGGGATAGCTGGTTCTGGCAGGGCTCGGGGAGGGTTGCTGACCACAGTATGGCTGGTTATTTCTTCCAAACTTGCCAGCTAATTAAATCAACATGAAGAATGACTACAGGGTGGCGAGAGAGATCAAGAGTGTGATTCTCACTGAAGACTTTGCACGTGGTTATAAGTGGGCAGGGAAATGGAGGTCCCTCTGACACAGCCAGCTGGCCAGGTGACTCAGTGTACCAGGGAGGATGTGCTGGGCTGGGAGAGTCTCACCTGGACAGAGGACTGAAATCTGGGGAAGTCCTAAGGTCATGACTTACCCTGAGGAGGGTGCAGGCCAGGATCAGCTTGGATTGCCTTCTAGACTTATCCCTAACCCCAAGTGCCAGGCAATCAGGTTTTCCTGTAGAGTACTCATGAGATGGTATTTCACTCAACATTTATTTGGCATCCAATGTGCCAATGTGTACTGGCCACTGTACATAGTAGATATGAAGAGGGCAGTCTCTGCTATCTCAAGGAACTGTTGTCTAAACAAGTGCCATGTAATTCATGCAACAGTACAGGTATACAAGTTAGGCAGGCAACACAGTGGAGCGAAGGATAACTTCTGTCTTGCAAAGAGGGATAGCAAGGGGCTTCTCAGAGGTGGTGATGCTTGTGCTGACTTCTGAATGGTTAGAGTTCACCCAGGACAGTGCTGGGAGGCCCATTCAGCATCCAGATGTGTGAAACTGCACAGAATGCCAGGGACATCGTGAATACTCCTGCATTTCCAGAGTCAAGTCCATGAGGAGAGTATCTAAGAGACTAAAAATGAACCAAGTGCCGGATCATGGAAGACTGAGCGTACTGTTGAAGGATATTTCAAATCTGTTGTATACGTTACAATTTCTTAAACCTCTGTCATGTAGCCCCTTCATGATTTTTTTTGTATCATGTACTTGGGTTTTCTACTTAAACTTATTTGGAAAGTAAACTTTTTATCACCGGTGCATGGAAAACTGGTATCATTTGTCAAATCAATAAATAAAACCAAAACAAAATGATGTTCTTTAATTCTGATTAGACACTGTCACCTGCTGGAAGCTCAGAGCCTGAGACTTGCACTGTCTTTGTCAAAGATGGAGAACACGTTGGAGACATGCTGACATTGACTGAGACTCTGTCCTTGACTAAGCAGGGGAGAGTGGCAGCAGTTAAACTTTTTGGTCTACAATTCGATGTTAATTAATGCTGAGCCCAAGGACCACCTGCATCACCCCACCCTGTGGGTGACCCGTGAGCCATGGAGAACTGCTGGAGGATATCAAGTAGGGGCATAACATGATCCAAACAACAGAAATAAGTAGATTATAGAGTATGTTAGAAAGTGGCGAGGCGGAGAGAAATAAATACATGCAGGTAAGCAGTGCTGGGGGAGGGTGCTGCAACTGTGCTTAGGGTGGTCTTCCCTGAGAAGGTGCGCTGAGTACACAGTTGAAGAAGGTGGTGGAGGTATAGAGCTCTGAGGAAAGGGCTTTCCATGCAGAGAATGGCACATGCAAAGGCCCTGGGGTGGGAGTGTGCCTGGCATGTTCCACTGCAGATGGCCAGCGAACCTGGACCAGAGTGAGGAGAGGAGAAATGGTGAGCGATAAAGGCAGAGAAGGGAGGGGGGTGCAGAAGGTCTCCTGGCATTTGCTCAAAGCCCTATCTATGTATTCCTGCCACAGTCTTGGGGAGAATAGGTGAAAAATCCAGCTGGCCACTTTGTGCTCTGTTTTCCCAAGCTGAGCACCAGCCTTCCTCAGCCAGAGCCAAGGTTATCAGTGTAGACAGTCCTGGCACCATTGACGCAGATTACCTGGGCTCTGCCTACACTCTCGGGCTCTGCTTTCTGAGCAAATGACCTGTTTGACTGATTATTTCTTTGGATTCCAACAGAATCGAGCAAGAGTTTTAGTGTATGGTAGACTTAGGAGCCATTATGTGCCTGATCCCCTGCAGGGCGGGACTGTGATGTTGAGTTTTGTCCTTGGAACTGTTACCGTGGTAATTGAGTTCCTTGTGTGGAGTGTGTTCCTGCCAGGCATCCTGTGTGACCCGCGCCATAACCTGGGAAGGATGAAGGCAGGTGGTGGATGGACACAGGGCACTGAGCACCCTCTGCTGTGTTGGCAGCCGAGCTGGGTATCCACCCCAGGGATCTGCTGTTGAGTGCACGTGGCCCCTAGGATCTGGTCCCATTTTACGTGAGATTAACTGTGTCCAAGATGTGGTGAGGAAGGAGAAGAACTCGGAGCTAATGAGCTGAGTTTGTGGCAGCATTAATGCGGCTGCACACCCAGCAGGCATCACCATCCATCAGTCTGTCAGCCTCTCTGGGGGCCGGTAGAGTGTAAATTAATCTGGAGGTAACAGCTCCAGTGCTGAATCCTTCCTCCAAATATGTCTGAGTCTGAAATCTTTCTCTGGGCTCCCAGAGTGGGTAAGGTAACCACTTTCACCTTCCACCATCAAGGTCAGGGAATCTTCCAGGGCCAAGCATCCCAGACAGGCTTAGGGGCTGTTGGTCTGGGAGACGGTTCCTGATTGCCAGGCATGGACTGGATGGGTCACGGTGAGAGAGAACAAGGAAACCCACCCTCCTGTTAAGCCCCCACAAAGCTCCATACAGCTTAGAGTCCAGCCTCCAGGATTATTTAAGGACATTCTGCCAACCGAGATATTAAAGAGTAATCAAATGAATGAGAAAAGGCTCAGATTTGCTGAGTCTCCTAACTTTATTTGTCTTCCTTCCAATAAAAATGTGTGGGAAAAGCTTTGATATTAGAAAGTGTTGTTGCTGTTGTTAGTTGCTAAGCTGTGTCTAATTCTTTGCAACCCCATGGACTGTAGCCCTCCAGGCTCCTCTGTCCATGGGATTTCCCCAGGAGGAATAGTGGAGTGGGTTGCCCTCTGAGAAGTATTAGCTCAGCTCAGTTCAGTCGCTCGGTCGTGTCCAACTCTTTGCAACCCCATGGACTGCAGCAAGCCAGGCCTCCCAATCCATCACCAACTCTTGGAGTTAACTCAAACTCATGTCCATTGAGTTGGTGATGCCATCCAACCATCTCATCCTCCGTCATCCCCTTCTCCTCCTGCCTTCAATCTGCCCAGCATTATGATCTTTTCAAATGAGTCAATTCTTCTCATCAGGTGGCCAAAGTATTGGAGTTTCAGCTCCAGCATCAGTCTTTTCAATGAATATTCAGGACTGACTTCCTTTAGGATGGACTGGTTGGATCTCTTTGCAGTCCAAGGGACTCTCAAGAGT
Organism: Bison bison bison; assembly: GCF_000754665.1. Taxonomy (NCBI): domain Eukaryota; kingdom Metazoa; phylum Chordata; class Mammalia; order Artiodactyla; family Bovidae; genus Bison; species Bison bison. The sequence goes on from NW_011494644.1 coordinate 5,369,344, forward strand.
CTTTTCCAACACCACAGTTTAAAAGCATAAATTCTTCAGCACTCAGCTTTCTTTATAGTCCAACTCTCATATCCATACATGACTACTGGAAAAACCATAGCCTTGACTAGACGAACCTTTGTTGGCAAAGTAATGTCTCTGCTTTTGAATATGCTATCTAGGTTGGTCATAACTTTTCTTCCAAGGAGCAAGTGTCTTTTAATTTCATGGCTACAGTCACCATCTGCAGTGGTTTTGGAGCCCAAGAAAATCAAGTCTGTCACTGTTTCCCCACCTGTTTGCCGTGAAGTGATGAGAAGTATAGACAACCTCTATTGGTTTTTCCCACCCAGTATCCAGTCCCCTTTTTGGCTGGTACAAGACCTTTATTTCACCTTGTGCCATGTGATACTGATGAGGAGTAGGTCAGACCCTGTCTGATTGGGCACATGACTTCAGCTGGCCAATCAGGCAACTCTATCCCTTGGCCACTGTGGTTTGTTCAGGGATGGCATGTGACTCAAACTGAGCCAATCAGAACATCCCTAAGATATGATATATGGACTCCGGTAGAAATCAGTCTCTCTTCCTCTGGGATCTCAGGCTGTGCCAATGGACATCTGTGCCAGTCACATGGAGGGAGTGGTCTGCAACATGAGGCCAGCATACCAAGGACAACAGAGCCAAGTGATGGAGACAGAATCCCAATGACACATTTGAATCCCTAAATCTGGATGCGCCTAAAACCTGTTGAGTCACTGAACTTCCAAAGTGTGTGTGGCCATAAGTTCCCTTATTGTTTGAGCTGAGCTTCTGTAACTTGCAACCAAGGGACAGACCTCAGTTCAATCCTTGCTCTGCCATCTGCTAATTCTATGATCTTAGGAAAGAATTTGGGCTTCCCCAATAGCTCAGTTGGTAAAGAATCCGACTGCAATTCAGGAGACCCTGGGTTGATCCCTGGGTTAGGAAGATCCGCTGGAGAAGGGAATGGCTACCCTCTCCAGTATTCCGGCCTGGAGACTTCCATGGACTATACAGTCCCTGGGGTTGCAAAGAATCAGTTACCTCATCTATGCTCAGTGTGCTCATCTGCAAAATATGAATAACAAAGCATGTCCTCTGTAGGGCTGCTGGGAGGAGCAGACATGAGGGCTCCTGGTGATTCTGTAAGCTTAGCAAGTGCTCAGTGCCATTCTGGGCCCCTTCCCTCGCGGGTGCTCTACTCTTGGTGGGCAGTGCAGACATCAAGGCTGGCAGGAGGGCAGATATCAGGATCCACATGAACACTGCAAGCTCTAAGGCCTGCTCTCAGGCTCTGCCTTTGCACTCTCTCTACCCCTTTCGTCTGTGTCCCTCAGTTACTAGCCCTCTCTGTGCTCTAAAGAGGGTACCAGAATGCATGTCCACCCATGTCAGAGTGGAAAGTATCAAGTCACACCAAGCTGAGAGAAAGCAGAGCTTGCAGGAAGCCCACAGGAGTAGGAACAACATTTACGTAGGGGCAGCTGACTTCCGTGGTAAAATCGTAACCACTCAGCAAAATGAGGACAGAAAGTTCCCAGTGACCTTGTGAAGCTGAAGACACTTCATAGCACCTCAGAAACTGATGCCTTAGGTTCTTGCCTTAATTTACTTATTTGCAGAATCTGCAGTAGCAGGAACTGTGGGTCTTATGCACGCTTCTTTTCTCTAAACATCTTCTCAAGTTCTTGGCACTTAGTTGGTCTTTCATAAACATCTGGTAAAACCAAGAACATGCCAGTGGCCTCTGGTACACAGGTTGTAAACTGGCCGTCAGTAGGCTGCAGTGTCAGGGAACACATTTGATTTGGTTCTTCTTGTGTTTTCAGTAGCTGTTGATGTTGTTTGAAAACACGTGCCAAAATTTTATAATTGAGAACATTCGCATGAAAATCTTTATTTCTGACTTCACTTAAAAAATACCATATGTGGGATTTCCAAAGAGAGTCTTAGGGATCAGCGAGGGAGGTGAACTCAGCTGCATTAAGATTCCCAGACCATAGCAACAATCCTGCTAACCATATGCTCCATTTCGGGCAAATTCAGATCACTTTCTAGCATTTGCAGAATATGATAAACTGCAAAAAGATGCCAATTCCAAGACACATTGACCATTTATGCTTCCTTCTCTGAGAGTCGCAGGCTGAGAGAAAGTGAAAGAAGACACTTAGTGGATGCTCCCCAAGCTTCCTGCATCAGGCAGCTGCTGCCCAGAACATCAGCCCAGCAAGGCAGAGGGTTTCATACCCTCTAAGAGAGAGTCAGATATGTCAGAGAGGCCAGAGGAAACTTTAAAAAATCTGGTTTAGTGGACAAGGGTTGAGGGAAAAGAACAGTTTTACCTGGACCCAAGAGTTCTAAGATAGAAGTGCTTGGATCATTTTTACTATCATTACTCTGAATTCTTTTTCAGGTAGCTTGCCTATTTCCTCTTCATTTATTTGGTCTTATGGGTTTTTAATCTTGTTTCTTCATCTACATGGTATTTCTCTCTCTTTTCATTTTATCTAACTTATTGTGTTTGAAGTCTCCTTTTCCCAGGCTGTGGGGACATAGTTCTTCTTGCTTCTGGTCTCTACCCTTGGTGGGTGAAGTTGGTCCAGTGGCTTGTGTAGGCTTCATGTTGGAAAGGAGTTGTGCCTGCATTCTGATGGGTGGAGGTGAGTTTTTTCCCCTCTGATGGGCAGGGCTATGTGAGTTGGTGCATTTTGGAGTGTCTGTGGCTAGCCTGTCTGCTGATGGGTGTTGTGTTCCTGTCTTGCTTGTTGTTTGGGTGCAGCATCCAGCACTTGGTGCTGAAGGCAGTTGTGTGAGGCCAGGTGTTGGATTCAGACAGTGGCCTTCATGGGAGTTCTCACTGATTAATATTCCCTGGGTTCAGAAGTTCTCTGGAGGTCTAGGAAGTAATTGAAAAGCTATTCCAGAAGAGCTGTTCCTGGAAGGCCTGCCTGTGTCATAGATGATAGATGGGAAGTTCAAGGCATCACAATTAACACCGTCAAAAATAATAATAATAATAATGAAATGAGCTATCTCAGGCAGTCACTGGAATGGCTGGAATAACCACTTAACTGGGTTTTTCCTTTCCCTTTTTTTTTTTTTTTGGCTTAAGGATTAAACATTAGAAGATAGTTGAATTGTATGCTTCCCTTTTGCTGAGATTACTACTGCTGCTGCTGCTGCTGCTGCTAAGTCGCTTCAGTTGTATCCGACTCTGTGCGACCCCATGATGGCAGCCCATCAGGCTCCACCATCCCTGGGATTTTCCAGGCAAGAACACTGGAGCGGGTTGCCATTTCCTTCTCCAATGCGTGAAAGTGAAAAGTGAAAGTGAAGTCGCTCAGTTGTGTCCGACTCTTTGCGACCCCATGGACTGCAGCCTACCAGGCTCCTCCGTCCATGGGATTTTCCAGGCAAGAGTACTGGAGTGGGGTGCCATTGCCTTTTCTGTTTGCTGAGATTAGAGGTTAGCATTTCATCACACCCCTCTTTACTTCCTGATTCTAAACTGAATTTTAAAAATGGATATAGGTAGAAATGAAAATATAATTTCTACTTGTATTCCTGATGAAGCTAGTTTGAAAAATGCATCTTGAACACAAGACCAAAAGCAGGCATTCCAAAAGTTCCCACCAGTCCTTGAACCTGCAGGAAAAGTTGGGGCACCCCACAGAGAGGTTCTGGATCTGCCTTGCCCTCTTTTGAGAAAAGCCAGAGAGTGGTTTCCAGACCTGTTTCCTAAAGCAACAGGTGGGACCTGCACCAGGTGGGATAAGGGCTCCAATTCTGGGCAAATCACAGAGACAGGGGGAGAGGAAGAAACGCAGGGTCAGGAAGGAAGCTGAGCCATGTTTGGCCCAAATGTGACCACGTAATTAATTAATCTTGACATCTAACACAAAGTGCTTATTACATGTCAGGGACCATCTTAAGGGCTTCATGTGATCTATCTCATTATATCATCTCATTTAATCCTTGCAATAACCACCCTCTGAGCTATTCCTATTATCATCTCCATTTTATAGATAAGAAACCTGAGGAACAGAGAAGTTCAGTAACTTGCCTAAGAACATACTAGTAAAATGTTGAGCTGAGCTTCAAATCCAAGTTCATCTGACTTTAAATTGAAGCTCCTGCCAAGACAGAAGGAAATGTAGAGGCTTTATTCACGATGCTTCTCCAGGAGGACACAAGAAGTCTCCCTGGTCCATTGGCCAGGACTCTGTAGTAGAAGGGGCTTCACATCTCATGTCTCCTCCCTGGATCCCAGGTCCTGCAGCTTCACCCTCCAAGGCAGGCACTGGGTCAGACAGATCTGAGGTCAAACCTCTGCCACTTTTGAGCTGGATGACCTCAGGTAACTTCCCTTACCTCAGTTATTCCATCTGTAAAATGGAGGGGAAAGTATCTACTCTCAGCTTTATCCCTTGTGAGAAATTAGGCAGTATTTGATCCATCTCGACATCTACCTTGATTGTCATTCTTTATTGCTAGATACACCTTCAGACATAGACAACTGTGTTTTTTCACTCTTATAGGACACAGTACCAATCGCTTCTCCATTTTTTTCCTCTTTAATTTAAGGGTCTATGAGAAATAGCTTGAAGAAAGCCTACCTACCCTTTTTCCTCTAAGCCTCAAATACAAGAAAATTTTTCAGAGGCTAACTCAGTCCACAGTCTCTGAGAGGGAACTGAGAGAAGCTAAGAAAACCCTACGAAGAACAGAACATTTGAACTTGGGGCTCTTACCTTCAAATTGCACTTTTTACCAGAGTGGCCTCATTGTGTGTCCCTATAGATTCCATTTTGTTCTAGATTTTTACCAGAGATGCTCCTCTACTGGGGATAAAATGGGGACCCTTCCCTAAAACATGGCATACACCTAGCCATAAGGAGATTAAACCAATCAGTCCTAAAGGAAATCAACTCTTAATGTTCATTAGAAGGACTGATGCTGAACCTGAAGCTCCAAAACTTTGCCCACCTGATGCAAAGAACTGGCTCATTGGAAAAAACCCTGATGCTGGGAAAGATTGAGGGCAGGAGGAGAAGGAGGCGACAGATAAGATAGTTGGATGGCATCACTGACTCAGTGGACGTGAGTTTGAGCAAACTCTGGGAGATGGTGAAGGACAGGGAAGCATGGCAAGCTGCAGTCCATGGAGTTGCAAAGAATCAGACATGACTGGGTGACTGAGCAACAAGCTAGTCATGGTGTCAGAAGAAATGAGGTCTTGGATACAACACCAAGCAGGAGGTCTGGGCCACAGTTGATCCCTGGTCCAGGAAGATCGCACATGCTGTGGAACTAAGCCTCTGCTCTAGAGCCTGAGAGCTGCAACTCCTGAAGCCTGAGTGCATAGAGCCCACACTCCACAGCAAGAGAGAAGTCCCCGCTCACCATAACTAGGGAAAGCCTGAGCATCAATGAAGATTGGCACAGCCAAAAGTCAATGAAATTTCTTAAAAAGAAGTTCTGGCCCATAGTCACTGGATCAATCCTGTCTGGTTGCCAAAAACCGGGGACTCAGAGATTTCGATAGACCACCTCAGGCCCAGCCTGGCTGACTCCCAGGATCAGGTCATCAGAAATCAGCTGTTCTCTCGTGGCTCCTGTGGGGACCCAGGCCCCCTCACACCCAAGACTGAGAGCTACATATGCGTCCCTTACAGGGGTGGAGTTAACACATGATTATCTTCCAAGTACAGTAGCCCTGGAGGTTCATTTGCTTCTCCCTTGAAAATCTTCCCAGGCCACCCCAGATCCCATTTTATAGCTCAAGTTAGCTACACAATTAAACCCAAAACAGCCTGGTTTATGAATATGAGATGCCAAGTTTCCCTGCACAACACAGCAAAGTAACAGATGCTTTAGAGCAATAAACAAACTGAAATAGAGCGTCTCTCTCCGCCCCCACCCCCCACCCTCTCTGATACTAATAGGCAAAAACCTTTCTGGGAAAATACAGGGGAAGGGAGCTATAAGGTAAGGGGGGTTCATATCACTCCCTTGGACATGGGGCCTGGATAGCCTGCCTTTGAGGAGCCACATTTGGTCCAAACCATGGTCAAGGGGACCCCCTGTATGAAGCCCAGGGTCACCACCCATCTCCTGCAAAACAGGCATCACTCCCAGTCAACCAGCTGTGCAGGAGACACTTGGTAAACCTGGTGGCAACTGGATTCCACCCTGTTTCTCCCTTGACTGGAACCCCTGGGGAAAGAGACAGTTTGTACAACTTTGGGTCATGGACCTGATGCGGGCACTTTTATGTGCAGAATGTGATCTCTGCTTCATAAAATTTAAGAAAAAATAAAAACTCAGGAATTCAAGGGCTTCCCACGTAGCTCAGTGGTAAAGAATCCTCCTGCCAATGCAGGAGCCACAGAAGATGTGGGTTTGATCCCTGGATTGGAAAGATTCCCTGGAGGAGGAAATGGCAACCCACTCCAGTATTCTTGCCCGAAGAATCCCATGATTAGAGGAACCTGGTGGGCTACAGTCCAGGGGATTGCAAGGAGTGGAACATGACTGAGCAACTGAGCACGCACGCAAGAAGGCAGGTAGACATTTGCTCCCCTCTCCTTTGCTGGTTTATTCTTCACTTTTGAAATATGTTCCTATGGCGCTGATGCCAGTGTTGAATTATGGATCCCACACTTCCTGAAAGCCCTGAGCACTTCCGAGAGGTTTGTGAGCCTTGTGATCCCCTCTCTCTGTCCCTCAGTGGTGACCTCAAACTTTTCATTCTACCTTCAGTCTTCCGCCTGCCCTGCCCAGCCCTGTGGCTGGTGGCCTTGCTCCCTCAAATCCTTCCATGATGACATGTAGGGTACTGTGTAGCCACATTATAATACACTTTATTTCACAGAAGCCCCATGAGAGACTGTATCAGCCAGGCTTCTCCAGAGAAACAGAACCAATAGGATATTTATAGATTATGTATAAAAGGAGTTTTATTATAGGAATTGTCTCACGTGGTTGCAGAGGCTCAAAAGTCCCACCATCTGCTGTCTGCAAGCTGGAGGCCTGGGAGAGGTGGTGGAATCCAGTCCACATCTGAAGGCCTGAGAACCAGGGGAGCCAATGGTGTGAATCCCAGTCTGAGCCCGAAGGTCTGAGAACCAGAAGCCCTGACTTCCAGGGGCAGGAAAAGATGGATGTCCCAGCTCAAGAAGAGAATGAATTTGTCCTTCCTCATCTTTTTGTTCATCTGCACTCTCAATGCATGGGATGATGCCCTAGCACCTTGGCAGTAAAGAGCAATTTACTCTCTGCTGAGTCCACTGATTCAAATGCTAATCTCCTCCAGAAACACCCTCACAGACACACCCAGATATCACATTTTACCAGCTATCTCAGCATCTCTTAGCCCAGTCAAGCTGACACTTAACATTAATGTTACATTTTAAGTTATCCATTTTACAAATATATTACTTTCTCCCTTCTTTATGTGCAGAAAATGACTCAGAGTTGAAGTGCTTTGTTCAATGTGCCCTGATTGTGAGTGATGGAGACTGGATCAGAACTCAGGCCTGAACTTTCATTGCACTGAAATTGTTTCCTGTGGGGTCATGCTGGACACAGTCCGCAGGTTTTTAAAACAGCTAGGAGGTGGGATGCTACCTGAGATTTGGGGAATAACTTGTAAATTTTTTCTAGGAAATCATGGACTTCTGACAAAAAATATTTCTTTAAAAATAAAACAGACTAAAGAGCTGCCTTTGAAGCCATGGCTTTTCTTAGGTTTGATTCTTTTGATTCTTAGGTTTGATAGCAGTTACATAGAGACTGCCTTCTTCCATGTCAAGATTCTGCTAAGTAGCTTCAGTTGTGTCCAACTCTGTGTGACCCCATGGACTGTAGCCTGCAGGCTCCTCTCTCCATGGGATTCTCTGGACAAGAATACTGGGGTGGTTGCCACTTTCTCCTCCAGGGAATCTTCCCCACCCAGGGATCAAACCTGAGTCTCTTATGTCTCCACTAGTTCTTTACCACTAGCACCACCTGGGAGAAGGCAATGGCACCCCACTCCAGTACTCTTGCCTGGAAAATCCCAAATCCCATGGACGGAGGAGCCTGGTAGGCTGCAGTCCATGGGGTCGTGAAGAGTCGGACACAACTGAGCGATTTCACTTTTCACTTTCACGCATTGGAGAAGGAAATGGCAACCCACTCCAGTGTTCTTGCCTGGAGAATACCAGGGACGGGGGAGCCTGGTGGGCTGCCGTCTGTGGGGTCGCATAGAGTCAGACACGACTGAAGCAACTTAGCAGCAGCAGCAGCAGCACCACCTGAGAAGCCCTGATTCTTAGGTTTAATAGCAGTTAAATAATGACTGCCTGACTCCATGTCAAGATATAATAAGGAAAAATCCATGTCTTCTCCATAACAATCTTATACAATCAGAAGGGAAAAAAAAAACTTCTGACATCTCTCCTTTTACCACCTTGCTAATTAGAAAATTACTTTTTACATAAGTGCTTGGAATTAAATAATAATTAGTTACATTTATGTGACAGCCTACCCCTTTAAAAAATGTTGACGTATGAGAGATCCCTGGTGGCTCAGTGGTAAAGAGTCCTCCTCCCAAAGCAGGAGACGTGGGTTCAATCCCTGGGTGGAGAAGATTCCTGGAGAAGGAAATGGCAACCCACTCCAGTATGTCTGGGAAATCCCATGGAGAGAGGATCCTGGTGGGCTACAGTCCATGGGGTCTCAAAGAGATGGACATGACCTAGCAACTCAATAACAACAACATTAGATAATCGTAGTAATAACCAGACTTCGGGATTTTCTTAAAGGATTTTCTTCTTAAAGGAACATTGCTTTATTTCTTTTTCATTGAAAACCAAGAAAATGTTTTCAACCATAATGCGATCATACTTTTAAATAGTTTTTCTCACATTTTCCTTTGAGGATATTTGATAAGCAAATTATTTATAAACAACACAGTGGACAACATACATGTTCTTTGTGATTGCTTTTTCTGGTCATTACAGGGCTCCTTACAGAGAATTCAGCCCCATATATCTTCCTTCAGTGGGTGACTTCCCTGTTGCTTGTGTGAGGACAAGATTCTTCCTTGGAATCTCATAATGCAAAAGCACATACATCTTTGTTTGTCCTTTTTAAAATTTTTTTGGAGGCTGTGCCAGACATTTTGTGAAATACCTTTAGTGCTCATCTATCCTCATCCTTATTTATTACCATAATCTTAAGAGGTAGACACCATAATTAGCCCCACTTAACAGATGAGAAAACTGAGGTTTACAGAGGTTAAATAACTTATCCATGATTTCTCAATTAAGGGGTGATCAAGCAGAATAGAAGCCATGTCAGACCAACTCCAGAGACTATGTGGGTTTAACCACTAAGATACGGTGCCTTCCTACTGTTGAAGAACTATCAAACTGACCTACTGTGTAAGAAGTGCCTGCGTGCATGCTAAGTCATTTCAGTCATGTCTGAATTTTTGGGACCCTATGGACTGTAGCCTGCCAGGCTCCTCTGTCCATGAGATTTTCCAGGCAGGAATACTGAAGTGTGTTGCCACACCCTCCTCCAGGGGATCTTCCCAACCCAGGGATTAAACCCTTGCCTCTTAGATCTCCTGCATTGGCAGGCAGGTTCTTTACCACTAGCACCACCTGAGAAATGCCTTATAGTGGGTTAAATGAACATTAGATTTTGCAGTTCAACTCTCCAGGCACTCAGCATCTTGCTGGAGGCACTGGTGGGAAGAAGAAATCGCCTGTATTTAACAGGAAAGGGCTAGGGTTTGCTGACATGTTTAGTTAATCCACATGGAGATGGCTGATGAGGATTCTGGTTAATTAGTTGCGGAATTTAAAAAAACGAGCAGATGTGCCATGGTAAAATGCATTTTACTTCCCAAACCCTGGGGGAAAGCACTGGGTATGTTCTGCGGCTGTATGTACTTACATATCTTGATTGAACATTCAACAGCATGTTTTGCAAGACTCAGGTATCCTGGCTTTGTTCCAGCCTGGATAATTGCATTCTGCTTCAGCTCTGCATACAATCTCAGGCAGATACAAGATTAATCATAATAACCACGGCTAACAAGTGCCTACTATGCACTAGCCAACACACAGGGAAATCTCCATGCATAACCATCAATCCCTTCCACAATTTTGCAGAGTAAGGCTTATTTTCTACCCTTTAATAGGGACACTGAGGCTCAGAGAGAGGTCAGTGACTTGCTCAAGGCTGTACACAAGTAAGTGGGAAAACAGAGACTCAAACTCAGACGTGTCTGGTTCCAATGCCTATTTTTTCCCCTTCTGCACTCTCCATTGAAAACAAAACCAAAAAATACACTTGACAAAAGTCATAGGATACACAAAGGATATGTAATTAAAATGGAGTTTCCTCCCAGCCCTTCACCGTCAGGTCTCCCTTCTCGGAGGCCCCCCTCCTAGGCTCTTCCACATCATCTCATATACCTATGCATGTATACATTTTTTTTCTTTGAAATTGCTGTTATAAGTTGTTTCACTGAAATGGACCATATGTCTGTACTAAAGTTTCTTATTTAGAATTTATAAATGCTTTGGGAGCAAAATTGGGAATAGTTTTGTATTAACACCAAAAAAAATGCCCTTTTCATCATAGTGGACTGAAATGCAAAAGTAGGAGGTCAAGAGATACCTAGAGTAACAGGCAAGCTTGGCCTTGGAATACAAAATGAAGCAGGGCAAAGCCTAACAGAGTTTTGCCAAGAGAAGACACTGGTCATAGCAAACGCCCTCTTCCAACAACACAAGAGACAACTCTACACATGGACGTCACCAGAGGGTCAATACCGAAATCAGATTGATTATATTCTTTGCAGCTAAAGATGGAGAAGCTCTACACAGTCAGCGAAACAAGATTGGAAGGAGTTGACTGGCTCCAATCATGAACTCCTTATTGCCAAATTCAGACTTAAATTGAAGAAAGTAGGGAAAACCACTAGACCATTTAGGTATGACCTAAATCAAATCCCTTATGAGTGTACTGTGGAAGTGAGGAATAGATTCAAGGGATTAGATCCGATAGACAGAGTGCCTGGAGAACTGTGGACGGAGGTTCGTGACATTGTACAAGAGGTAGTGATCAAAACCATCCCCAAGAAGAAGAATTGCAAAAAGGCAAAATGGTTGTCTGAGGAGGCCTTACAAATAGGTGAGAAAACAAGAGACACAAAAGGCAAAGGAGAAAAGGAAAATTATCTGTCTGAATGCAGAGTTGCAAAGAATAGCAAGAAGAGGTAAGAAAGCCTTCCTAAGTGAGCAATGCAAAGAAAGAGGAAAACAATAGAATGGGAAAGACTAGAGATCTGTTGAAGAAAATTAGATGCCGAGGAAACATTTCACACAAAAATGGGCACAATAAAGGACAGAAATGGTATGGACCTAACAGAAGCAGAAGATATTAAGAAGAGGTAGCAAAAATACACAGAAAGAGTATACAAAAAAAGATCTTAATGACCCAGATAACCATGATAGTGTGATCACTCACTTAGAGCCAGACATCCTGGACTGTGAAGTCAAGTGGGCCTTAGGAAGCATCACTATAAACAAACCTATGGAGGTGATGGAATTCCAGCTGAGCTATTTCAAATCCTAAAAGATGATACTGTGAAAGTACTGTACTCAATATGCCAGCAATTTGGAAAACTATAGGACTGGAAAAAGTCAGTTTTCACTTCAGTCCCAAAGAAAGGCAATGCCAAAGAATGCTCAAACTACTGCACAATTGCACTCATCTCACACACCAGCAAAATAATGCCCAACGTTCCAAGCTAGGCTTCAACAGTACATGAACAGATAACTTCCAGATGTTCAAGAGAGATTTTAAAAAGGCAGAGGAACCAGAAATCAAATCGCCAACATCCATTGGATTGTAGAAAAAGCAAGAGAATTCCAGAAAAATATCTGCTTCATTGACTACGCTAAAGCCTTTGACTCTGTGGATCACCACAAGCTGTGGAAAATTCTTAGAGATAGGAATACCAGCTCACCTCACCTGCCTCCTGAGAAATCTGTATGCAGGTCAAGAAGCAACAGTTAGAACCAGGCATGTAACAACAGACTGGTTTCAGATTGGGAAAGGAGTAGAACTGGACACGGAGCAACAGACTGGTTCCAAATAGGAAAAGGAGTACGTCAAGGCTGTATATTGTCACCCTGTTTATTTAATTATATGCAGAGTACATCATGAGAAATGCTGGGCTGGAAGAAGCACAAGCTGGAATAAAGATTGCCGGGAGAAATATCAATAACCTCAGATATGCGGATGACACTACCCTTATGGCAGAAAGTGAAGAGGAACTCAAAAGCCTCTTGATGAAAGTGAAAGTGGAGAGTGAAAAAGTTGGCTTAAAGCTCAACATTCAGAAAACGAAGATCATGGCATCTGGTCTCATCACTTCATAGGAAATAGAAGGGGAAACAGTGGAAACAGTGTCAGACTTTATTTTTCTGGGCTCCCAAATCACTGCAGATGGTGACTTCAGCCATGAAATTAAAAGACGCTTACTCCTTGGAAGGAAAGTTATGACCAACCTAGATAGCATATTCAAAAACAGAGACATTACTTTGCCAACAAAGGTTCGTCTAGTCAAGGCTATGGTTTTTCCTGTGGTCATGTATGGATGTGAGAGTTGGACTGTGAAGAAGGCTGAGCACCAAAGAATTGATGCTTTTGAATTGTGATGTTGGAGAAGACTCTTGAGAGTCCCTTGGACTGCAAGGAGATCCAACCAGTCCATTCTAAAGGAGATCAGCCCTGGGTGT
>NW_011494644.1:5382252-5397057 GCF_000754665.1 Bison bison bison
AGCCACCTCATGCGAAGAGTTGACTCATTGGAAAAGACTCTGATGCTGGGAGGGATTGGGGGCAGGAGGAGAAGGGGATGACAGAGGATGAGATGGCTGGATGGCATCACTGACTCGATGGACATGAGTCTGAGTGAACTCCAGGAGTTGGTGATGGACAGGGAGGCCTGGCATGCTGCGATTCATGGGGTCGCAAAGAGTCGGACACGACTGAGTGACTGATCTGATCTGATCTGATATCAAGGCTATATATTGTTACCTTGCTACAGTCCATGGGGTCGCTAAGAGTCGGGCATGACTGAGAAACTTCACTTTCACTCTTCACTTTCATGCATTGGAGAAGGAAATGGCAACCCACTCCAGCATTCTTGCCTGGAGAATCCCAGGGATGGGGGAGCCTGGTGGGCTGCCGTCTATGGGGTCACACAGAGTCAGACACGACTGAGGCGACTTAGCAGCAGCAGCAGCAGAACTGATGCTGAAGCTGAAACTCCAATACTTTGGCCACCTGATGTGATGAACTGACTCCTTGGAAAAGAACTTAATTCTGGGGAAAATTGAGGGCAAGAGGAGAAGTGGGCAGCAGAGGATGAGATGGTTGGATGGCATCACCAACTCAATGGACATGAGTTTGAGCAGGCTCCGAATGTTGGTGGTGGACAGGAAAGCCAGGTGTGCTGTGATCCATGGGGTTGCAAAGAGTCAGACACTGCTAAGTGACTGAACTTAAGTTGTGTGAATATCAAATGAAGAGCAGGCTATTCTATCTACACATCTTTCAGGAAAAATCATTAAGAACAGCAAATCGTGTTTTTTACATAGTTGGGAGACTTAGAGAATACCAGCCTATCCAGGGGTATCTAACTATGGCCTCCCTTTTGATATGCACACACCCACACACAAAGACCAGTTATCATGTATAATATGATATTTTCTAACTTCTTTTTTTGCCTACCAGTTTAACACCAGCATTTTCCCATTATCTTAAACATTTTCTGAAACTTTACTCATAATTGCAGCATAGCATTTCATAAAATGCATATACCATCACTTTTTAATCAATATAGTATCGTGTGCATTTAAGTTCTTTCCATTATTTTACCACTTTAACTAAAGAAGAATGTGTTGAACATGCCTATATTATAAATCTTTCAGTAAATATCTTAACATTTCAACAGGTTGAGTCCTAACAAGTGTCTTCCATTAATTCAAGTTATTTGAAATCCTAGAATTGTATGAGGGTGAATATTTCTATGCACCACGGATAACTTTAAATAATTCTTAACTTTGTGGTAGGTTCAAAATGCTATCTTATTTAGATTGAATTTGTGTTTCTTTGCTATCTAATGAATTTTATTATTTTGCGTGCTGAGTCGCTTCAGTCATGTCCAACTCTGTGACCCCATGGATTGTAGCGTGCCAGGCTCCTCTGTCCATGGAATTCTCCAGGCAAGAATACTGGAGTGGGTTGCCATTTCCTCCTCCAAGGGATCTTCCAGACCCAGAGATCAAACCTGCGTCTCTTACGTCTCCTGCATTAGTAGGCGGGTTCTTTACCACTAGTATTTTATTATTTTATCAGTTTTATACCTTCTTTCGGGAATCCTTTGTCTTTTTCTCAGTTTTGTGTTGGTGTGTCTTCCTTACTGATTTATAAAAACTATATTTATTACATATATTAAATATTTGTCTATCCTATTTGGAATACCATTTGCTTTTTTTTTTTCCATTTTATTTCCCCTTGTGGTTACTTTTTTTGTCTTCTAAAACTTTACATCTCAAAGCTTGTGGGATCTTAATTTCCCAACCAAGGATCGAACCCAGGGCCCCAGCAGTGAGATCACTGAGTGCTAACCACTGTACCGCCAGGGAATTCCCCAGAACTTTAACTTCTGCTTTCTTCTTTGATATCATGGTAATAGTCTTTCCAAGTCTCAAGAATATATACATTCTTACTGAAATCTTAATCTCTTACTCCATTGTTTTCAACATTGAAATGTTTCATTTATCTTGAATTAATATTGGTGTAGATGTAAATGAGGAAATCTGACTATATTTTTTCCAGCTTAATCAATTAAGCTTTGTTTCCAGCTATGTTGGGACTCTGTCCTAACAAAGTCCCAGTAATGCATAATTTCCCAACTGATTTGAAATACTACCTTTATTATGTGTTTCTTATATAGCTGTGCTTATTTCTGATTTTGTATTCTGTTCTATAAATCCATTTGCCTATGTCTGAGCTAGAACCACACCGTTTTAATTACTGCGGCTTTATAATATATATTGTATGACACTGTAGCTTCCTCCCCATGGTTCTTTCTCTAACACAATGCATTGGCTCTTATTTTTAATTTATCCATCCAAAAGAAACTTTATAATTGTAATGTCAAATTCAATTTTTAAAATCCTCTTGGGATTTGGATTGGTATTACACTTGATTTATAGATTAATTTGAGAAGTATGGATGTCTTTCTAATATTACGATTTCCCATCTCTCCATTTATTAAACTTTTAATTGAACTGTCTATAAATTATGGAACAATATTAAATATTAATTGTGTTAGCAGGCATCTTTGTCTTGCCTGACTGTAATGAGATTCATAGCCCGGAGGTTATAGCACAGGCACTAGAGTCAAAACACTTGGGTTTATATCCTGGCTTCACTGATCAGTACTTTGGGTCTTTGGCAGATTATTCTTTTGTGCCAAATTTCCTCAAATTTCCTTTCGTTGTAAGGTTAATACAAATACCTACCTAGTGATACCATGATGAGATTTAAATGAGATAACAGATATGAAAATAGTTAGAACTATGCCTGCCACATGGCTCTCAATCAAAGTTAGCTATTGAAGAGGACAGATTTGTGGTTTCCAAGAAGAAGGGGAGGACAGGGAAATATTGGGTTTGGGTACCAAATGCAAATGATTACATATAGGGGAAATAAGCAGTGAGGTCCTGATCTGCCTGAGTAGAACAAGTGGGCTTCCCAGGTTGGCGCTAGTGGTAAAGAACCTACCTGCCAGTGGAGGTAGATATAAGAGACGTGGGTTCAATCCCTGGGTCAGGGAGATTCCCCTGGAGGAGGGCACGGCAACCCACTTCAGTATTCTTGCCTGGACAATCCCATGGAGAGAGGAGCCTGGCTACTGTAGTCCAAAGGGTTGCAAAGAGCTGGACACGACTGAAGCGACTTAGCAGGCATACACCGTATAGAACAGGGAACTCTACTCAATATCCTGTGATAAACCATAATGGAAAAAGAACATGAAAAAGGAGTATATGTATAGCTGAGTCGCTTTGCTGTTCACAAATCACAACATTGTAAATCAACTATACGTCAATAAAACTTATTTTAAAAAGCCAGCTATTGATACTATTTAATCCTTCAAGTCCCTGTGGGTTAAAGATATATATTCCTTTTTCATGTTGAAGATGCAGCCTTCCTGGTTTCTTACGGTAATTTTTTTCTTAATTAGTGATGGATGTTGAATTTACTAAGTGCCTTTTCAGAATCTGTTGAGAGGATCATTTTTTTTTTCTTATGACCTATTTCTACACTGAGTTATGATTCTGTATTACATGTAATGACATGGATCTCAGCAGGATATGGCAGCTTTACTCTTAATAAATTGTGCTTTGGTAGATATTACTTGGAATCTTGACTGGTCAGTTTCTCTTAAGGGGGAGCTTCCACTTGCCAGCTTGAGGTAGATAAGCTGCCTGTCAGCATTCTGGCAGGTATCTCACCCCACCCCCACCCCCACTTCACCTTGACAATGTCTGGGGGCTGCCTATTTCAGAAGAAGGATCATCTTTCCATCTCTGCCCTGCTGGAGAAGTGGCTCCAACCTGGCTGTAGGGCTGGGGAAGAGGAGCTCTGCAAGTCCAGTTGCTGTTTCTAGAGAGTTCTAACATTGACTGTGCTTCTGCCCACATCTATCACCCCACCTGGGTCCCCGGTGCCTCCAATTCCAGAGCTATGGGAAGATTCCACTCTCTTCTCTTTAGTGATCCCCCCTTCCCCCTGCAGCCACTTCAGCTTTCTCTTCCAAAACCAACACCCCTCGCCAGTCAGCCTCCCTTCTTCCACAAGCGAGCCTCTCTTCATTGTCTGCCACCAACTCTTCACCCATTCTCTTGATATTTTGACTTTATGCATTCTATCTCTTCATGATCGATTTAGCGGCAACAGAGGAGGAGAGATGGCACAGTGTTTGAGCTCCCATGTCATATGGAAGTACTACCATGAATGGGAACTTTTCTCAAAATTAAATGCTGCCCCTTGTCTCATTGAAAGTCTTCTGTCTTGGAGTCTACTTTTTCTGATATTAATAACGTGACTTCGCTTTCTTTAGACTGGCATTGTCCTGCTGTATCTGAACCTCTCCACTTTCATACAAAATGTTTCCATCCTTGTGTTCTGGGGTGGTCTTGTAAACACAAATATGACTGACTAGGTTTTATGTTGAAATGAGAAATCTTTACTGTTGTCATTTTTTAAAATTATGGGGTTTAGCCTATTTCCGGTGAGTTTTTATATTAACACAATCAGTCTTACTTCTGCACTTCTGTCATCTGCTGTGCAATTTTGACTGTTTCCTCTTTGCTTTCCTTTCCTGTCTCTTTTCTTATATGAGCTGCACTTAATTTGCTTTTTTTATTTTCCAGTGCCTTGAAAGATACATGTCCTGTTTGTAATTCTTCATTGTATGTTTCTCCAATAGAGCAAATGAGTAGGGGGGACTCTCTGCCCCTTCCCTCCCCCTCTTCCTCTGTTGCCAATGTCTTAGTCTGTGGTGATTTAACCCTGGATTTTGAATTTGATTGGTCAAATTATTTATTAATTTTTCAACTCTATCGAGGTATAGATTATTACTTTTTACATCTAATTTTTAAAGAAAAATATTGATATTAAGAGCTAAAATAAGTACTTCCCTGGTGGTTCACTGGTTAAGAGTCCGCATTTCCACTTTAGAGCGCACAGGTTTGATACCTGTTTGGGGAACTAAGATCCCACATGTCCTACAGGATGGCCAAAAAAGAAAGAAAGAAAGAGTGCTAAATGTGTTAGTTCTTTGAGCTCCATAGTTTGTTCAGTCCTAGTCTGTCCTTTTATGTACCACTTCCCCTTTTCCCAGTTCCTTCACACCATCTCTCAAATCACTGCTTTTATTTTTAAGAAAACTTTTTGGAGAATGAGGTGGAATGCTTTTCAAACTTATAGTGCTTTTCTTTTGCCTTCGCAAGTGAATTGTCTAAATATTAAGTATTTGGAGTCACTTTTTTTCCCACAGAACTCTATAGATGGGACTGCCCTGGTGGTACAGTGGCTGAGACGCCACACTCCCAATGCAGGAGGCCTGGATTCAGTCCCTGTCAGAGAGCTGGGTCCCACAGGCCTCAACTAAGAGCTTGCATGCCACAGCTGACAAAGAAAAAGCCTACCCGCCACAGCTAAGGCCTGGTGCAGCCAAATAAATAGATTAGTGAATAAACATTTTTAAAAACTATGGATGATGATCTGTGTTTTCTAGCATTTAATGCTGCTTTAAAGTCCGTCTCTGGCTTAAATTTGTAGAAAAGCTGTTTCATTTGCTTTATCTAGCTTGGATATCAATAATACTTATAGAACTTCTGCATTTCCCATATAATTTTAAATGTTTGCCCTGATGCATGTTTGTACAGATAGATGATTGATGTACAGATAGATGTACAGATAGATTGATGTACAGATAGATGATTGATGGATAGAAGAACGGATGGATGGATTCACGGATGTAAGTTTTATTTTGTTTGGACTAAGCTGACCTTTTGATATGTCCACGTTGCCCATTCTTTTACCTCTGGAAATGCCTCTTTAGTGAAATCTTTTGCCTGTAGCTCTATTCAATTTGTTTCTGGTTTCCTCTTCAATAACATCCCAAACTATTCTTTGCTAACGACTACTCTGTCGCCTCTCCTCTTCCATGTCGCCTCTCTCATCAGTTCAGTCTTGTGGATCTTTACTTGAGAAGCCCAAGATCAGGCTCAAGTTTGTTCTGATTTTTTATTTTCTTCGTTGTTAGGCCTCCTCTTGACTGCTGTCAGTGTGGTTTGCTAATGCGTTTTTAGATTCTCTACAGTACCATCTGACCTCATCTATACCTGTTTATGTCTTACCCTATTGTCTTTTCATTTCATCCTATGGTCTTTCCATCCAAGCCAATGCTCATCTGTTGATCTTCTGCTCAAATGTCCACTCTGCGGTTTCTCTGACCTCTCAGTCCCTTGTTAAGCTTGCTTTTCTTTCCCCCCACCCTGGATTGTAATTATGTATTTCCCCATTTGTCCTTATGTCCTCCACCAGACCAGAGGCTCCATGAGGGCAAGGGCTATATCTATCTTACTTAGAGCCATGGCCTCAGCGCCTGGCACAATGGCTGGCAAACATGGGTACTTAATAGTTATTTGTTGAATGAGTCTATGTCTACATTAGTCTGGCTTGGACTCCCTTTGGCCAAAATAACTTGTCTGAGCCAGAGGTTCCCAAACGTCTGTCGTCATTAGTATCGCCTTTCCCCCCAATATTCATATACCATTTGTACTATTATTTTCTTAGTATTTGTCTTCAGATCAAGTCACGTTTTCTATGTTCACTGCATGTTTAAGCCTCATCCTAAGTAATAAAATTAAAGTTTTAGTTCTAGTTTAAACTAGATGTTTAAATGCTCTAGATGTTCTAGTTCTAATTTTCTAAAATGCATTAAAATAAACACAAAAGTGTTTTTAAAAATACAGTTTTCATCCACGAATCACTTGCACACCAGAGATGATGTGCAGAGATGATGGAACTTTGGGAAACCCTTTCTAAAGAGCTTGGGCTGCTGCATTTCTTCACGGTGCCCAGGTCTTCTTGCTTTAGGCTTTGCTTCTTCCCGTTATTCATTTGACAAGCACGCGTCATATGCTTTTTGGCTGCCTGTGGTGGTGTGTCCCAGTGACAAGGACTGAGACTCCACACTCAGCAAGGAAACAGTATCCCTTCCTGATGGGTGTGCAGACTAACTGGGAGGAAAGGCAATAGGTAAACAGATATGCGAGAGAATTACGGATCATGCTCAGTGCGATGAGGGAAATGAACCATGGGGTTTACAGTGTGACATTTGAGATTGGCGACATTTGAACAGAGACGTGAGAATGAGAAGGACTGAGCCATGGAAGAGTCAGGGAAAAGTGTGCTAGGCAGAAAAAGGAGAAAAGGCCTAGAGGCAGGAGAGGGTAGGACGGATGGATTTGAGAATGTCAACTAGCTCGTCCTGCGGGGTGTCCTGAATACCTTCCAGAACAGAAATGTAGAGCTGGACCATTCTATACCACTGCCTGGACACGAATCCAGATTTGCACAGTTTGGGCAAGGCCTGTAGAAGTATTGTTGACTCAGTAACCGTACAAGTGCATCTTTGACCTGGATGATATCTAAGCATTGGATATAAAACTCCCAGGGCTTTGCCCAAGAGAGTTGCTCTCCTTCTTTGGAATTGGGATGAAAACTGACTTTTCCAGTTCTGTAGCCACTGCTGCATTTTCCAAATTTGCTGCCATATTGAATGCAGCGCTTTAACAGCTTCGTCTTTCATGATTTTAAATAGCTCAACTGATTCCTGGGTCGGGAAGATCCCCTGGAGAAGGGATAGGCTACCCACTCCAGTTTTCTTGGGCTTTGCTTGTGGCTCAGCTGGTAAAAAATCCACCTGCAATGCGGGAGACCTGGGTTCAATCCCTGGGTTGGGAAGATCCCCTGGAGAAGGGAAAGGCTACCCACTCCAGTATTCTGGCCTAGAGAATTCCATGGACTGTACAGTCCACGGGGTCGCAAAGAGCTGGACACAACTAAGTGAATAGAAGAAGAAGAAAGAAGGAATTCTATCACCTCCACTAGCTTTGTTGGTAGCGATGCTTCCTAAAGCCCACTTGACGTCACACTCCAGGATGTCTTGCTCTAGGTGAGTGACCACACCATTGTGGTTATCCAGGTTATTAACACCTTTTTCAGGGGGACCATAAAAAAGGCTAAACTCTGAAGAATTAATACTTTCAAATTGTGGTGCTGGAGCAGACTCTTGAGAGTCCCTTGAACAACAAGAAGATCAAACCAGTCAATCCTAAAGGAAATCAACCCTGAATACTCATTAGAAGGACTGATGCTGAAGCTGAGGCAACAATACTTTGGCCACCTGATGCAAAGAGCAGACTCATTGGGAAAGACCCTGACGCTGGAAAAGATTGAGGGTAGGGGGATAAAAGGTCAGCAGAGGATGAGATGGTTGTATAGCATCACCAGTTCAATGGACATGAACTTGGGCAAACTCTGGGAGATACTAAGGGACAAGGAGGTCTGGCATGCTGCAGTCCTTGGGATGGAAAAGAGTTGGACACAACTGAATGACAACAGCAACATTGCTCTCCTTACTCCCTGGATGATCAGAAAGCCAGCCCCTGCTCACCCTTGGAACTGCTGGGCTTCGTGTATTCTGAAACACCTGCCTCTTTGGGAGACAAAATGAAAAGGACTCCTAATGGTGGCTAACTTCTCCCAGGGAGACAACAGGGAACTGAGGCCAGGCAGGAGGTGTTGCTTCCAACAGCTGCAGTTGGATCACCTCCCACTAGAGGGCACTGCTATGCTGCAGGAAGTGGGGGCAGACTTGCAGCTCTCAATCCTGAAAATTTTAGTACCCCATGAAGGCTCTGGAGTGTGAGATTGTAAGGCTTGGTGTTAAAAAAAGAAGATGAACTCACTGACTCATCCAGCCTTTGGCTGAGACATTTGTAGATGCCTGGAATGCATTCAGACCTGCTGGGGACAGCAGACAGGTCCTTAGCATGGATCCAGGCACGGGTGGAAGGTGGGGCCTCCGTGGACACTGCAGGCAGGGAATACTGGGAGGTGAAGGTGGAGGTGAAGATGTACAGGCTGGGGGGCGGGAAGGGCGGTGAAGTTGGCATCAGAAGGCCACTGGGTTGACTAGCTCCATCCTCCGCCTGGGGCTGGTCAGTGTGAAAAAAACATGTTTTTGGCAGCAGGATAGTGAAGATGTTTCATTCTAACAGTTTCTATATTCTATATGGTGCAAACTCATCTGCTGAGAGGGGCAGAACAGGGCAGGCTTTGATCATTGGCAGAGTATGGAAAAGGTCTGAAAAAGCTGCTTGCAGAATGGGAGAGCAAGTTGGCCAGAGGAATTTGGCAGAATTGCTGGCTGTGCTGAGGCCCCAGTGTCAGGAATCAGGTTTTTGAAATGCAGCCATCCTGCCAGTTTCAAACACTCTCCAGCAGCACTTTCCCTTCTTCCCCTCCATCTGTGTTCACTTTGATTGACTTCCAGAGTCTGTAAGGAGGATGAAGGTCCCCTAAGCCACCCCTTGGAACCACCCCTGCCACTTGGTGGAGCAAACTGGCTCAGAATGGATGCTGGCAAGCAGGGTCTACAGAAAGAAAGATGCTGAGCTGCTCCTTGCAGCTCCAACCATGAAAAAGGAAGCTGTGATGGGTCCTAAGCTGGCAGGGACCAATGTCAGAACTGACTGGATGGGAGATTTACCAGTTGGATTCAGTTATGGATTAGATGGGGCTTCCCTGATAGCTCAGTTGGTAAAGAATCTGCCTGCAATGCAGGAGACCCTGGTTCAATTCCTGGGTCAGGGAGATCCTCTGGAGAAGGAAATGGCAGCCCACTCCAGTATCCCTGCCTGGAGAATCTCATGGACAGAGGAGCCTGCCAGGCTACAGTCCATGGAGTCGCAAGAGTTGGACACGACTGAGCAACTAAACCACCACCATAGATTAGATGTGAGTGTTGCTGTAACTAGTGGCTGTTGGGGCCATTAAGTGAGACATAAAGAGATAAGTGGTAAGGAGAGGAAAAATAACTGAAATGTCAGGAGAAGGACTGTAAGAGGGGTAAAGGGGAAACCAAGGCATTGTGTTCTCAAAGCCAAGAAGGAACATGTTCCTCAAGAAGTAGGGATTGGGGTAATGCCTTGGATACCACAGAGGGCAAAACAAGGCCAGGACAAAATGGGACTGCTCAGAGAGAGCTGCTTCAGAGGGTGAGGAGGCAGAAGGCAGATGTGACAAGTTGGGGATGAATATGAGCGGAGGAAGCAGAGCTGTTGAGATTTCTCTCAAGAATTTTGGGAAGAAAAGGAGCCCTATAGGGCTGTATTGGGAGTTCATGAGGAAACAGATGATTCGCTTTTTGAAAATCAGAAAGACAAATCTTACAGCACAGTAGTTAATAACACTGTATTGCATATTTGAAAGTTGCTAAGAGAGTTCCTAGGTGGCCCAGGGTAAAGAATCCACCCAATGCAGGAGACGCAGGAGATGTGGGTTCCATCCCACATGGTTGTTGGAAAGATTCCCTGGAAGAGGAAATGGCAACCCACTCCAGTATTCTTGCCTAGAGAATCCCATGGACAGAGGAGCCCGGTGAACTACAGTCCATGGGGTCGCAAAGAGCCGGATATGACTGAGCAACTGAGCACTCACACAGCACAAGAGGGTAGCTCTAACAAGTTCTCATCAGAAGAAAAAAATTGTGCGTTGGTAATGGGTGTTCACGAGACTTATCGTGGTGATTTCACAAAATATCCATTCATATGTTGAATCATTATGTTGCACACTTGGAACTAATATACTATTATATGTCAATTATATCTCAACTTTAAAAATAACTAACTAAATAAAAGAACCAAAAAAAAGACTTAAACTAATGGGGAGAAATGAGAGAAAGAGGAACCCTTTGATGGCCAGATACAGCACTTTGTGGTTTACATGGGCCCCTTCCGTGTTCATCCAGCTTAGCCCTCACAACAGCCAGGGGAAGTCCGCCTTATTATCATCTGCACATTGAGCTGAGGAAATCGCTGTGAAAGTCACAAGGCCAGGAGATGGGAAAGCTGGGCCTCCAATATGGTTTTCTGAATTCACATCATCCACAGTTCATGATCCATTGCCTGTGTACTAAGTTGTTTCAGTCGTGTCTGACTTTTTGCGACCCTATGGACTATAGTCTGCCAGGCTCCTCAGTCCATGGGATTCTCCAGGCAAGAACACTGGAGTGGGTTGCCGTGCCCTCCTCCAGGGGATCTTCTGGACCCAGGGATCAAACCTGCACCTCTGACGTCTCCTGCATTGGCAGGCAGGTTCTTTGTCACCGATGCCACCTGGGAAGTCCCCCAACATCTATTAGCCAGTCCCAACTATGTAATTTGTGCCAGGATGGCCAGCACCTGGCTACTCATACTGTGGGCCACAGACCAGCCTATCAACCTCACTGCAGAGCATTTTGGAAATGCAGAATCTCAGCCCCCTCCCTAGACTTGTAGAATCAGAATCTGCATTTCAACAAGACCCCAAGGCAATACAAATGCATATTCAAGTGCGGGAAGGGCTGACCTAGGGATCCACTCCCAGGGCAAAGGGAAAGTAGGCTTAGGTGTGGAGAAGGAGCTAAACCCAGATTGAGAGAGAAAGTGAGAGTCTCAGAGTTACCCCCAGCAGGTCCCCTGATAGTGTCCCCGTGGTCAGGACGGGCTAGCCCGCAGATGGCACCTGAGAAATTGACGTCCAGTTGCCCGGAAACTTATTGGAGCTGTAGGTGCAGCAGCAAAATCCATTCATTCAACACCCACGGTCACCCTTCCTCCTTTCCAAGCCCAGATTCTGGAGAGCGGAGCTGTGCATTCAGCTTTAGACCCACACCCAGGCTTCGCCAGACACGGCTTCTCCAGACATGTTTCCTCCCCCTCACTTCTCAAAACTGCTTCCATGCCGGCTATCTTCTCCCTAAATAAGATCAATGGAGACTTTTTAACATAACATTTATTAGCTAGTTTTTTTAAACTACAAAGGGGGAAAAAATCCAATAAATACAGAGAAATCAAGGTGAAAATTAAGTCCGTTCTACACCACAGGCCATCTGGGTCCCCCAAGGTAATCACGGTTAACAGTTGACGGTGTATCTTTTTAGAGATGGTGTATGCATGTCAATGGTGCGATCTGTGTGTACATTTTGTAGGTAAATAGGCACACACTGAACTCGCTGTTCTGCGTCTTGCTTCTTGTTCGCTTAATAATACATCTTGGACTCCTTTCTGTGTCAGTTGCTATAGATCCACTTTATTTTTTCACAGTCATAAAACAAGCTGTTGTCTGACTTCACTAGAGCTTATTTAACCAGCTTCCTACCAATGGACATGTAGATTGTTTCTGGTCTCTTTCTGTTACAAACAGTGCTTCAGTTATCAGGTCAATGCCAGCTGCTGTAACAAACAAACCCCAAGAGAAAAGTGTGTGTCTTGCTCACGATAGTCCAAAGGGGTTGTTTCCCTAATTATCAGTGGTCTTCATGCCCCTTCTCCCTTTTAAACCTTCCAAGGCCTCAGAGTTCTTGGCATTTAGCTTGTAGATGTAAAACAAAATGAAAAGGACACACCTACTTTGTAAACATCTGGGCCTGGAGGTCACAGAGTTAGAACCAGCCACAGGGCCGCACTGCAGGGGGTGCTGGGAGATGTAGTCCTTGGCTGGGCCACCACCCTCTAGAGACAGAGCTATACAATGGAGTGAGAGGCAGGGATCTTTGGTGAATGCCTCCCCATCTCTGCCATACGTTCTTGCACACAGGTCTTCACACACTTGTACAATTAAATTTCCAGAAGTGGAATTGCTGGGTTAAAGGGTATGTGTGTTTTACATTTGGGTAGATAATATCTAGGGCTTCCCAAGTGGTGCTAGTAGTAAAGAAACCGCCTGCCAATGCAGGAGACATAAGAGACGCAGATTTGCTCCGTGGGTCGGGAAGATCCCCTGGAGGAGGGCATGGCAACCCACTCCAGTATTCTTGCCTGGAGAATCCCATGGACAGAGAATCCTGGCGGGCTACAGTCCATGGGGCTGCAAAAAGTTGGACATGACTGAAGTGACTTAGCACGCACACATGCACAGATAATATCTAATTACCCTTCTAAAGATGTATTGATTTACACTCCCTCAAAGTATTGGCAAGTACTTTGTTCTACACACTCTTGCCAGCAATACTTGTTATAATTTATTGATTTATTTGGCTGTGTCGGGTCTTCATTGGGACACATGGGATCTTTCACTGCGGCACAGTAGCTGTGGTATGCGGGCTGAGCTGCTCCACAGCATGTGGGATCTTAGTTCCCTGACCAGGGATCGAACCCACATCCCCTTTGTTGCAAGGGATATTCGTAATCACTGGACCACCAGGGAAGTCCTAACAACTGTTATAATTTTAAAAAGTATATTTTCCAGTCATACAGGTGAATAATATGATCTCATGATCTCATCTTAGTTTTAATTTGCATGTCTTTAATTTTAACAGAGACGGAGTATCTTTTCTTAACTTTATTTCCCATTGGTAACTCTTTAGATATTAACTTCTCACAGCCTGTGTTCCTTTACTCCACCAGCTGGTTCTTTTTCTTATTAATTTGCAAAGACTTTGAAAAATATATAAAATATATAAATGCATGCTGCTGCTGCTGCTAAGTCACTTCAGTTATGTCCAACTCTGTGCAACCCTATGGACAGCAGCTCCAACCCTATGGACACCAGGCTCCTCTGTCCACAAGATTCTGTAGGCAAGAATACTGGAGTGGGTTGCCATTTCCTTCTCCAATATAAATGCATATATAGATATTAAAAATATATGAAATCATCCTTTGTTTCCCTATCTCATATGATGCAAATGTTTTTCCAGTGAGTCATTTTCCCATTATTTTATTTATGGTATTTTTCCATTCCAGAGACTTACATTTTTTATGTATCTAACTTTGCAGGCTTTTCCTCCATGAGTTTTGTCTCGTGCTTAGAAAGGCTGTCCATGTGCCAAGATTAATTTTATATTCTCACGTTTTCTTCTAGTGCTAGAGTCACACTTGCTTGAATCCGGATTTTGCAACTTGCTGCGTTGATTCGGTGACTGACTTCAGTTCTCCATGTCCCAGATTCCTCAGCTCATAAAGAGGAATAGTGAGTGCTGGGCTCATGGAGTTAATGTGAGGACCAAGGGAGGTGGCTCATACACAGAGTAGCGCCTCTGACCACTGGTCCCTGAATGAGAAATCTTAGCTATTAGCTTGTTCATGATGTCCAGGGCATCAGTGACCCCATCTCTATCAGCTTGGGCTGCTATCACAAAAATGCCATAGGCTGGGAAGCTTCCATAACAGAAAGCTATTTCTCACAGCCTGGAGGCTGGAAGTCCAAGATCAAGGTGCCAGCCAATTTGGTTCCTGCTGAGGACTCTCCTTCTGGTTTACAGACAGACATCTTCTTACTGTGTCCTCACATGGCAGAGAGGGAGAGATCATCTCTCCCTTTAAAAAAAAATTAATTTATTTTAACTTTTTATTTTGCACTGGTATATAGTTGAGTAGCTCAGCTGGTAAAGAATCTGCCTACAATGCAGGAGACCCCAGTTTGATTCTTGGGTCAGTAAGATCCACTGGAGAAGGGATAGGCTACCCACTCCAGTATTCTTGGGCTTCCCTTGTGGCTCAACTGGTAAAGAATCCGCCTGCAATGCGGGAGACCGGGGTTCAATCCATGGGTTGGGAAGATCCCCTGGAAAAGGGAATGGCTACCCACTCCAGTATTCTGGCCTGGAGAATTCCGTGGACTATACAGCCCATGAGGTCATAAAGAGTTGGACGCGACTGAGCAACTTACACTTTCATAGTTGAGTAACAATATTGTGTTAGTTTCATGTATACAACAAAGTGATTCATTTATAC
>NW_011494644.1:5397157-5428752 GCF_000754665.1 Bison bison bison
ACACAGCGAAGTGATTCATTTATACCTATACATGTATCTATTCTTTTCCCAATTAAGTTGTTACAGAATATTCAGCAGAGTTCCCTGTGCTATACAGTAGGTCCTTGTCACTTCTTATAAGAGCATTAAGGCCTCCTCTCTTGTGAACTAATTACTATAGGTCCTGAACATATAAATTTGAGATGAGGATGACGGGGGACACAAAAATCCACTCCATAGCAGACCCTGTGTATTGGCTGATGTAGGCTGGGTGCCCTTTTTTTCAAGGTGTACAACATAATGATTTTGGTATAAATCATCATGGTAGACACAGATGGCACTGGCGGTAAAGAACCCACCTGCTAATGCAGGAGACATAAGAGATGGGGGTGGGGTGGGGGTTGATCCCTGGGTCGGGAAGATCCTCTGGAGGAGGAAATGGCAAACCTCTCCAGTGTTCTTGCCTGGAAGATCCCATGGACAGAGCAGACTGGTGGGCTATGGTCTATAGGGTTGCAAAGAGTCAGACACAACTGAAGCAACTTAGCACACATGCATGCAAAGTGATTGTGAAGTGATTATCACAACTGGGTTAATGAACATATCCATCACTTCGCAGAGTCACCATTTTTGTATGTGTGTAGTAAGAACACTTAAGACCTACTCTCTCAGCAGATTTCAGGTATGTAACACTGGAATGTGAACTCTTGTCACCAGGCTGTTCATTAGATCCCCAGATCTTATTCATCCTCAACTGAAAGTTTGTACCTTTATCTCCTTTGACCTTTATCTCCCCATTTCCCTCTCCCCACCTCCAGCCCCCAGCAACCACCATTCTACTCTCTGGTTCTGTGAGTTCAACACAGAGATCCCATCAGTAATTGAAATCATATAGTCACTGTCTTTCTGTGCTTGGCTTATTTTACTCAGTCATAAAAAAAGAAGGAAAACCTGCCATTTGGGATGACGGGGTGAACCTATAGGACATTATGTGAAGTGAAGCTACATGCCCATTTCTTCTGGTTAACAAGTGGCAAAACTCACACTCAGCTCTCTGATTTCAAATCCCACACTCACTACTAGCTGCTAAAGTAGCCTACTGCCCTCCAAACATCTCCATGTGGATGTATCAGGCAAGGAGGACTCTATTCTGGTTTCCATCTGGTACCTGGTGGGACTCAAGACAAATCCAATGTAGCTATCACTGGGGAAATGCACAGTAGAAGAGGCAGGCAGGGTTACCCTGTCTTCTCGCCATCACCCTGGGGTACATGCCAGAGCCCAAACCACTTGGGGGTTAATGCTCCAGGGAAGAGACTGTGCCCGGACACTTACATCAGCTTCCCTTCTCATGGAGCAGAGGTGAGAACAGCCTTGTCAGCTGGGAGACATTCAAACTATTGGACACCAGGCAGGCTGGACAGAGGTGCCAGCTGTTTACATGAGTTATCAGGGAAAGCCAACTGCACAGGCTGTGGGGACATTGATGACTGTCGGAGATGGGGTTCAGGCCTGGCCCCTTCTAGCAGAGGAGGAAGCCACCAGCCCTAGTGGGAAGACAAGTTCCATCAGCCCCTCACACTGGGAAAAGGGGAGCCCCCCTCACCCCTTGGATTTACAAGGCTGTCATCTCCTTGAGGATCATGCCTGTCTTTGTATCCTGGCATACAGCAGGTGCTCAATAAATGTGTGTCCAATGAATGAGAACGTGACTGCATACCAGGCCAAGGATAGGCACTGTCGACAGAGACTTGATGGTGGTGAGCCCTGCCTTTTGTGACCTAACACTCTAGGGTGATGACAGATAATGTGTAAAAAATGAGTTATGTCTATAGTGAGTCCCATGGAATCACAGGGATAACAAATACCTAACTTCTGGAAAGAGGGAGATAATAAAGGCACAGTCAGGGAAGCCTCTCTGGTGGAGGTGATGATGAGCTAAGGGCTAAGGCATGATGAAGTTCTGCCTGACCAGCTACAGAGGCTTCCCCCAGAGGCCACAACACATCAGATGTTGCTTGGCATGAAAAATGCAGTTTCGGGGGAGAACTCTAAATAGTCCAGTCTGGCCAGAGCCCAAGATGGCCATGGGCTGGATCAAGTAGAGCCACCTAAATCCTGTTAAGGCCTTTATCCTGTGAGCAGTGGAGAATTACTGATGGGGTTCAAGCTGGGACTCAGTGTGGACTCAGCGTTTTCCTCCCAAGTCATATCAGTGTAAGGATTTGAGCTGAGGTCTGGAAGGAGGGGGTTCTGAGATGCCAGAGGGGCTGCAGGTCTGTGCTCACAGGTGCTGTGCCTATGCTGGCCGGCACATGGAGGGGGAGCGGCTTTAGCAGGTTTATTTTAGAAGAACCAGTTTCCTGCAGGAAAGACTTTCCCCTCCTCTTCCATTCCTAATTATCCCTCTGGAGACGGCAAATTTTTTTTTTTTTTTCCCCAAGGAGCCTGGTTGCCCAGCCAGGAGCTAATAAATCACCGAAGTCCCCCAGGCAGCCAGGCCTTTTAGAGCACACTCATGGAGTGCACAGATTTAGCAGGAAAGGAAATCTTCTGGTGAACCCTTCTGGTGATAATCGGGGTAAGCCAGCCCCGAACACCACGTCCCCATGTGGACAATGTGGCCACAAGAGCTGCCTCTGTTCTACTGAGTGGGTCAGAAAATGCCATTTCCAGAGAGTCTCAAACTGACAAGACAGTATTTGGATTTTTTTTTTTCTTTCTTTCTTCTTTTGGTAAGGGACACAGAAGTCTGTGATTTTTTTTCCCTTGGGGAGAAGACATAAAATGGACTTTGGGGCACAGATTTCTACCAGACCAAAGCCTTGCCTTTATTTTTTTTTTCTCTTCAGCAAATATTGACTATGCGCCTACTAAGTGCCACTACAACTGAGAGAAAGACAGCAGTGCTCTTCTCTTGGAACTTCCTGTCTATGGTTGGGCTGGGGGAGGGCAGAGATATCCTTCAAATAAATATTTAATGTCTTAGATAACAATGAGTGTGATCGCATTACTTACGAGGATGTATTTTATTAAGACCATGCTTCCCAAGCTTCTCTGATCATGAGTCATGGAGCAGGGGGCTTGTTAAAATTGTAGGCTCCTAGGCTGCGCCCTAAACCCACTGAAGCTGGATGTACCGAGCTCTTTTCCTCTAAGGAGAAAACACTTCTGAGCTACTGTATTAAAGGCTGTGCAGCTAAAGGAACATGCGGTCCTCAACCATGGTTCTTAGCCCTGGGGGCCCCCTGGGATCAGCTGGGGAGCTTTAAAGTCGCAGGTGCCCAGGTCTCTGCAACGCCCCCGCTCCTACACAGAGATTCTTATTTAATTACTCTGATACAGTGGTATGGGACTTCCCCGCCTGCCAATGCAGAAGACATAAGAGAAGAGGGTTTGATCCTTGGATCAGGAAGATCCTCTGAAAGAGGGCATGGCAACCCACTCTAGTATTCTTGCCTGGAGAATCCAATGGACAAAAGAGGTTGGCAGGCAACAGTCCATAGGATTGCATAGAGTTGGACACAACTGAAGTGACTTGGCACACATTAGCACGTGTGGGGGTATTTATCGCATCTAGTTTGACTTCCCCACCTCCTCCCTCTCAGCCACACTGCAGATGACCACAGTCCTGTCCTCTTTCAACATCAGAGGGAACCTGGGCAAAGGACCCTGTAGATGGCAAAACAGAAATGGCGCAAGATCTGTTCCTTTTAGTCTCGTTTTACCTTCTTGTACTGGGAAGTTTTGGCTGAAACAGAACTTGAGTTCCCCCTCAGCTCATGAACCTGAGCACATGTGGCCATGATGAAATTTTTTAAATGACACAGTGATCCCTTCACCCCAGGACTATCTGTTGGAACCTTCCTCTGCCCAGGTTCAGAATGCCAAGAAAAGGCCAGGCTTCATAATTTCCGGTAACTTCTAAGGACTCGCGGTAACCTCTCAGTAGGCACCTACCTTTGACACTAGATCTTTGATCAATTTCTTGAGTACCTATGTTCTGCCAGGTTTGTGCTAAGAAGGCAAAAATGAATAAGGAACATGCCCAAGATGCTGATGATCTCTTGATATAAATGGATGTGTACTTAGTAAGTACCACACAGTGGGATGAGGTCTTAATAGCTGGATTCAGGAAGTGTCATGAAATTATTTTTTTAAAAGTGTTCACAGAGGGTGTGACTTTTCCTTTGGATTTGGAAAGGTGAGTAGACATTTGCCAGGGTTAAAGAGACCAGAAAGATGGTCCAGAGTCTTTTAAAAAAAAACATGAAAAGACAGCATGTGTTTGGTGAGTGAATTTTGTGTTCAATATAGTTATAAGCATCAGATTTCCAGGAGGTGGCAAGAGATTAATTCTGGAAAGGTAGACGGCAGCCCTGAGTACCAAGTCAAGGAATATGGGCTTTATTCAGAAGAATGGCTAATGGTTGACAAGATTGGATTTGCTTTATTTTTTGTATTCTCAGTAGATATTTTATGAATCAAGATGCAAACACCAAAAACCTGGAACCCAACATTCTTGGCAGATGCTTGCCTATCTTCTTATGGAGAAAGATGTTTACAACTCTCAGTATTGACTCGTCTAAATATTTTATCACTGTGACTGCATTCATTCACTTTATTTTTTAAATTTTTATTGGAATAGAGTTGCTTTACAATGTTGTGTTAGTTTCTACTATTCAGCAAAGTGAATCAGCTGTTACAAATACATATATCCCCTCTTTTTTGGATTTCCTTCTCCTTTTGGTCACCATAGAACAGTGAGTAGGGTTCCCTGAACTCTACAGGAGATTCCCATTAGTCACATTTACACAAGAGAATGGATTTGCTTTAGCATGATTCCCTTGGCAGGCACAGAATGCAGAATGGATTGAAAGGGAGAAGAAAGTAGAAGCATGGAGGTCAGAGAGAAGTCTGTTGTCAGAGGAACAGATGAGGTGAGCCTGAGGTGTGTGAATGGGGCCAGGAGATGGGGGCAGACTTGAGAACGTACCAGGAAGACAGACATTAGACGTAAGAAGGATGTGAGGTTTTTGTGCTTTGTAAGCATGGGAGGAAAATGGCAAGTTCATTACCGAGATGAGGTGTCCAGTCCACAGACAGTTGGACAGTCCAGTCCAGGGTGTGGGAAACTTGGAACTGCAGTTACAGAGCTGTGAGGAGTAACAGCTCCGAGGTGGTGCTAAAGGCTAGGGAGGAATGGGGTCATCCAGGAAGATCATGTAGAATAAGAGAAAGGGGAGATAGACTCCCGGGAAGGTTCTCAGTGATTTGGGGAGAGTTGAGAATGTGGAAGGGGATGAGGGCTGCAGTGCATATCTGGATTAGATTGCTGGCTTCACGTGAGCCCTAGAAATACTGATGGAGACATTACTTGTGCCATGGCTATGGTAGCCTTTTCAGAGGGAGATGCAAATAAGGTGCACCTGCCCTGCCTCGTGCAGTTTATAATCAAGTGGGGGTGAGCTTAGCTTAGCATAGCTTCCACAGAGAGGAAACCAGGCACTTTAGAATTCTTGGGTTCCAAGCAACAGAAATGGACTCTGATTAACTTCATGTAGTAAAAAAAAATTTCTTAGAAGGATGTGCAGTAACTTATAGAACTACAGAGGAAGCTGGGCAAACCAGGTCTGGGAAAGGGCAAGAACCAAGAGAGCTGAGGGATTTGGAGAGACTGCTGAGGAGGCTTCTCCAAGCTCCTGTGTCTGGCTGGAAGATTGAGTCCACTTTCCGTCTTCATCATATACTTTTTGTCAGTCACACACCCTCTCCTTGAACTGCTAAGAGTTTATCCAAAGTAGGAGTGGTTCCTTTGAAAGAAATCTGGGGGCTACTACCAGATGTGGTGGAAATTGTTGCTGAGCAGGTTCACATAACAGATGGGCGGCAAGTCCAATTGGTGAGTGTTAGACCACTCTTTCTGTCATTTTTGCAGAGCCATACAGAAACAAAAGGAGACCGAAGCTTAAAAGGGTTATGCGGGTGAGAGAAAAGTTCAGCTGTTTGTTAGCAGCTGGAAACAAATCAGCAAAATTTGAACAATGGCATGAGGAGGAAAAATGAGCCTAAGGAAAAGACTAATGCCCTCTTCCCACCACAGATCAGAGAGGTGTGTATCCAGAGTCTCCTTGTGTGTTACCATCACACAGCCTCTATTCCAGTGACCTAATGAGAAATAAATATGTAAGGTATCCTTTGATGGAATAGAGAAAATTTGAAGTACACATTTGACTGTGCATGATACTGTTTGCAGTGTGGTGTTTATGTCTTCCTTAGTAACTGTAATTTGGTTTTGTAGCTGATATGCCAATTAGGAAGGGTGGAACTTCACTTTAATGCGCAGCTTGGGGAATGACGTGACACCCTGAAGATCACTGGAATAGGTCAGAAGTTTCCAAACTAGTAGCAGAGAGAGGTGTTAATTGGCACTCCTGGCAAAAGTTCATAGCTCCTTAGCCAGATAAGCTTGGGAAATGCTGCAACCTGTTTTCCTCTCTTGGATATTCATTGGCGTATTAAAGGATATTGCAAAGAGATATGTTTAATGGCTTATCAGGTCAACTTTTTGTGTGTTGAAGGCCTTATACCCGCAAAAGGCTTGGAAAGTCCCTAAGTTTAAATGCACTGTCACAGATATGTAATTTCATCTACTCTGTCATTAAGGCCAACACCTCATTACAATGTGTTCCAAGATCATAAAATAATGCAGGCAGATTTCCAAGAAAATCCAAAGAATTTGATTCAAGTGCGCCTGTGATTATTTGCTAAGGATGATATCCTCAGTATTAATAAATACTATTAAAATTTTCAACCCATCCGGGTCTTTTACAGACTTGGGGCTTAGATGCAAAATATTAGTTGCATCAGCTTCTCAGTTGCAAAAAGAACTTGAAGATGCAAGGGGAAAATGGGAGGTTTGTATGGAGGGCAGCGGAGTCGGGGGCGGGAGTGGGGGAGGGATCTGAGAGCACAGGTGGGCAGGTGAGCCCCTGTGTAACTTATCCTCTGAGATTAATGGTGGTGGTGGTGGTGGTGATGTGAAGATGATGCTATGGAAATGATTGCTTCCTGGGTCCAGAGAAGGTTTAGAAGAAAGTGAAATAAAAAAGAAAGTGAAATCAGATGAATTTCAATATCACGTACAATGAATCTGAGACTATGGTAAAGACAGAAGGAAAGAAGGTTATGGTCTGTGTTTTTTTCCTGTGGCCACCATGACAAATGCCTTGAAAAGAAGTGTCTTAAAATAATGGAGATTTATTCTTTCAGGTTTGGAAGCCAGAATCCTTAAAAGCAAATTGTCAGCAGGGTTGGTTCATCCTGGAGGCTCTGAGGAAGAATCTACTCCATGCTTCTCTCCTGGCTTCTGCCGGCTGCCAACAATGCTTGTCATTTCTTGGCTTGTAGACATATCACTGCATGCTCTGCCTTCATCCTCCCATTTCCTCTTCTCTCTGTGTCTCTTCTCTCCTTCTCTTCTCTTCTAAGGATATTCCTTACAAGGAACCCTAATCCAAGATGATCTCATCTCCAGATCTTTAATTTACTTACTTCTGCAAAGACTCTTTTTCCAAATAAGGTCCCATTCATAGGTTCTGGGTGAATGTATCTTTTGGAAGATCATCATTCAATCCACGACATAGCCCTAGAGTAGAATTTCAGGGTGAACCTTTTCAGAATTAGGGCAATTCCAAAGACAAAACCTAACATATGACCATGAGGAAGAGTTTGCTAAAAGGGAAGAGGAAATGGAGGTATTTGGCCAAAGACCTGTGAGGCCAGGTTACAGAAGAGATGACTATGTGGCTGGGACAAAGAAGGCTAGACACCAGGTGCCTCTATTCATAGGACTGTGAAGCTGCCAGCTGTGGGGTCTGGGAAGCCATAGTGTTAAGAACAGGTGAAGGGTGGGACTTCCCTGGTGGTCCAGTGGTGAAGGCTGTGCACTTCTAATGCAGGGGGCATGGGTTTGATGCCTGGTCAAGGAACTAAGATCCCACATGCCATGCAGCACAACCAAAAATAGATAAATAAATAAAATAAACAGTTTTTAACAAATAAATAGGGAGTGGGGGAAGGGTGATTGTGTATTGGTGGTTCTCACCTTTATTTTCACATTGAAATCATCTGAGGAGGTTCAGAAAAGCACCCACCCCCAAATATTTTTAATCAGTCTAGAACGGGGCTCAGACATCTGTGTATTTTTTTAATTTATTTTTTTATTGAAGGAAAATTGCTTTACAGAATTTTGTTGTTTTCTGTGAAACCTCAATATGAATCATGTATCTCCTCCCTTTTGAACCTCCCTCCCATCTCCCTCTCCATCCCACCCCTCTAGGTTGATACAGAGCCCCTGTTTGAGTTTCCAGAACCATACAGCAAATTCCCATTGGCTATCTATTTGACATATGGTAATATAAGTTTCCATGTTACTCTTTCCATACATCTCACCCTCTCCTCCCCTCTCCCCATGTCCGTAAGTCTGTTTTCTATGTCTGCTTCTCTATTGCTGCCCTGTAAATAAAGTCTTCAGTACCATTTTTCTAGATTCCAAATATGTGCATTAGAATATGATATTTATCTTTCTCTTTCTGACTTCACTCTGTATAACAGGTTCTAGGTTCATCCACTTCATAAGAACAGACTCAAATGCATTCCTCTTTATGGCTGAGTAATATTCCAGTGTGTATATGTACCACACCTTCTTTATCCATTCATCTGTCAATGGATATCTAGGTTGATTCCATGTTCTAGTTATTGTAAATAGTCCTGCAGTGAACAATGGGATACACATGTCTTTTTCAATTTTGGTTTCCTCTGGGTATATGCCTAGGGGTGAGATTGCTGGGTCATATGGTGGTTTTATTCCTAGTTTTTAAAGGAATCTCCATACAGTCTTCCACAGTGGCTCTATCAATTTACATTCCCAATAACAGTGCATGAGCATTCCCTTTTCTCTACACCCTCTCCACCCTCTCCATTTATTGTTTGCAGACTTTTTGGTGATGGCCATTCAAACCGGTGTGAAATGATATCTCTTTGTGGTTTTGATTTGTATTTCTCTAACAGTGAACAACATTGAGCATCTTTTCATGTGTTTGTTAGCCATCTGCATGTTTTCCTTGGAGAAATGTCTGTTTAGGTCTTTTCCCCACTTTTTGATTGCGTTGTTTGTTTTCCTGGCATTGAGTTGTATGATCTGCTTGTATATTTTGGAAATTAATCCTTCATCAGTTTCATTTGCTATTATTTTCTCCCTATCTGAGGGTTGTGTTTTCACCTTGCTTATAGTTTCCTTTGCTGGGCAAAAGGTTTTAAGTTTAGTCAGGTCCCACTTGTTTATTTTGGGTTTTATTTCTGTTACTCTAGTAGGTGGGTCATAGAGGATCTTGCTTTGATTTATGTCATCAAGTATTCTGCCTATGTTTTCCTCTAAGAGTTTTATAGTTTCTGGTCTTACATTTAGGTCTTTAATCCATTTTGAGTTTATCTTTGTGTTTGGTGTTAGGAAGTGTTCTAATTTTATTCTTTTACACGTAGCTGTCCAGTTTTCCCAGCACCATTTATTGAAGAGGCTGTCTTTGCCCCATTGTATATTCTTGCCTCCTTTGTCAAAAATAAGGTACCCATAGGTGCATGGGTTTATTTCTGGGCTTTCTATCTTGTTCCACTGGTCTATATTTCTGTTTTTGTGCCTGTACCATACTGTCTTGATGACTGTAGCTTTGTAGTATAATCTGAAGTCAGGAAGGTTGATTCCTCCAGCTCTATTCTTCTTTCTCAAGACTGCTTTCACTATTTGGGGTCTTCTGTATTTCCGTATGAACTGTGAAATTTTTTGTCCTAGTTCTATGAAAAATGCCATTGGTAATTTGATAGGGATCGCATTGAATCTGTAGATTGCATTTGGTAGTGTAGTCATTTTCACAATATTGATTCTTTCTACCCAGGAACATGGAATATCTCTCCATCTGTTTATGTCATCTTTGATTTCTTTCATCCGTGTCTTATAATTTTCTGTGTACAATTCTTTTGTCTCCTTAGGTAAGTTTATTCCTAGATATTTAATTCTTTTTGTTGCAATAGTGAATGGGATTGATTCCTTAATTTCTCTTTCTGATTTTTCATTATTAGTAAATAGAAATGCAAGTGATTTCTGTGTATTAATTTTGTATCCTGCAACTTTGCTAAATTCACGATTAGCTCTAGTAATTAATTTTCTGATACTATCTTTAGGGTTTTCTATGTAGAGAATCATGTGATCTGCAAACAGTGAGAGCTTTACTTCTTCTTTCCCAATCTGGATTCCTTTTATTTCTTTTTCTTCTCTGATTGGTGTAGCTAGGACTTCCAGAGCTATGTTGAATAATAGTGGTGAAAGTGGACACGCTTGTCTTGTTCCTGATCTTAGGGGGAATGCTTTAAGTTTTTCACCATTGAGACTAATGCTTGCTGTAGACTTATCATATATAGACTTTACTATGTTGGGGTAGGTTCCTTCTTTGCTCATTTTTTGAAGAGTTTTAATCATAAATGAGTGCTGAATTTTGTCAAAGTTTTTTTCTGCATCTATTGAGATTATCATATGGTTTTTATCTTTTAATTTGTTAATATAGTGTGTCACATTGATTGATTTGCATATACTGAAGAATCCTTGCATTCCTAAAATAAACCCAACTTGATCATGGTGTATGAGCTTTTTGATGTGTTGCTGAATTCTGTTTGCTAGAATTTTGTTGAGGATTTTTGCATCTATGTTCATCAGTGACATTGGCCTGTAGTTTTCTTTTTTTGTGTTGTCTTTGTCTGGTTTTGCTATCAGGGTGATAGTGGCCTCGCAGAATGAGTTTGGAAGTGTTCCTTCCTCTGCATTTTTTTGGAAGAGTTTTAGAAGGATAGGCATTAGCTCTTCTCTAAATGTTTGATAGAATTCTCCTGTGAAGCCATCTGTTCCTAGGCTTTTGTTTTTTGGGAGATTTTTGATCACAGCTTTAATTTAAGTGCTTGTAATTGGATTGTTCATAATTTCTATTTCTTTCTGGTTCAGTCTTGGAAGATTGAACTTTTCTAAAAATCTGTCCATTTCTTTCAGGTTATCCATTTTATTGCCATACAGTTGTTCATAATAGTCTCTTATAATCCTTTGTATTTCTGCCTTGTCTGTTGTAACCTCTCCTTTTTCATTTCTAATTTTGTTGATTTGATTCTTCTCTCTCTCTTTTTTTCCTGATGAGTCTAGCTAAAGGTTTGCCAATTTTGTTTATCTTCTCAAAGAACCAGGTTTTAGTTTTATTAATCTTTACTATTGTTTCTTTCATTTCTTTTTCATTTATTTCTCTCAGATCTTTATGATTTCTTTCCTTCTACTAATTTTGGGGGTTTTTGTTCTTCTTTTTCCAGTTGTTTTAGGTGTAAAGTTAGGTTGTCTATTCAATGTTTCTCTTGTTTCTTGAGGTGGGATTGTATTGCTATCAACTTCTCTCTTAGGACTGCTTTTGCTGCATCCCATGGGTTTTGAGTTGTCAGGTTTTCATTGTCATTTGTTTCTATAAATTTTCTTTATTTACCTTTTGATTTCTTCAGTAACCTGTTGGTTATTTAGAAATGTGTTGTTTAATCTCCATGTGTTTGTGTTTTTTTACAGTTTTTTTTATTGTAATTGATATCTAGTCTCATAGCATTGTGGTCAGAGAAGATGTTTGATATGATTTCAATTTTCCTAAGTTTACTGACGTTTGATTTGTGACCCAAGATGTGGTCTGTCCTGGAGAATGTTCCATGTGCACTTGAGAAGAAGGCGTATTCTTCTGTGTTTAGGTGGAATGTCCTGAAGATATCAATGAGATCCATCTCATCTAATGTATCATTTAAGACTTGTGTTTTCTTATTAATTTTCTGTTTTGATGATCTGTCCATTGGTGTGAGTGGGGTGTTAAAGTCTCCTACTATTATTGTGTTACTGTCAATTTTTCCTTTTATGTCTGTTTGTGTTTGTCTTATGTATTGAAGTGCTCCTATGTTGGGTGCATAGATATTTACAATTGTTATGTCTTCCTCTTGGATTGATCCCTTGATCATTATGTAGTGTCTTTCCTTATCTCCTGTAATCTTTATTTTAAGGTCTATTTTGTCTGATACAAGGATTGCTACTCCAGCTTTCCTTTGCTTCCCATTTGCATGGAATATATTTTTCCATCCTCTCACTTTCAGTCTATATGTGTCTTGAGATCTGAAGTGGGTTTCTTGTAGACAGCATATATACGGGTCTGGTTTTTCTATCCATTCAGCCAGTCTGTGTCTTTTGGTTGGAGCATTTAATCCATTTACATTTAAAGTAATTATTGATACATATGTTCCTATTGCCATTTTCTGAATTGTTTGGGGTTGATTTTGTAGATCTTCTTTCTTCTCTTGTATTTCTTGACTATATAAGTCCCCTTAACATTTGTTGTAAAGCTGGTTTGATGGTATTGAATTCTCTTAACTTTGGCTTGTCTGAAAAAGCTTTTTATTCCTCCATCAATTTTGTATGAGATCCTTGCTGGGTATAGTAATCTTGGTTGTAGATTTTTCCCTTTCAGTACTTTAAATATATCCTGCGATTCCCTTCTGGCCTACAGAGTTTCTTCTGGAAGATCAGCTTAAGTATATGGGGTTTCCATTGTATGTTACTTGTTGCTTCTCCCTTGCTGCTTTTAATATTCTTTCTTTGTGTTTATTATTTGTTATTTTGATTAGTATATGTCTTGGCATGTTTTTCCTTGGGTTTATCCTATATGGGATTCTTTGTGCCTCTTGGACTTGATTGACTATTTCCTTTTCCATCTTGGGGAAATTTTCAACTATAATCTCTTCAAAATTTTTCTCATACCCTTTCTTTTTCTCTTCTTCTTCTGGGACCCATATAATTTGAATGTTGGTGCATGTGATATTGTCCCAGAGGTCTCTGAGACTCTTTTCAGTTCTTTTCATTCTTTTTACTTTATTCTGCTCTTCAGAAGTTATTTCCAGCATTTTATCTTCCAGCTCACTATTTGTTCTTCTGCCTCAGATATTGTGCTATTGATTCCTTCTAGAGTATTTTTTATTTCAGTAATAGTGTTGTTTGTCTCTGCATGTTTATTTTTTAATTATTCTAGGTCTTTGTTAATTGGTTCTTGCATTTTCTCCATTTTGTTGTAAGGTTTTTGATCATCTTTATTATCATTATTCTGAATTATTTTTCAGGTAGTTTGCCTATTTCCTCTTCATTTATTTGGACTAGTTTGTTCCTTCATTTGTGTAGCATTTCTCTACTTTTTCATTATTTTTTGTAACTTATTGTGTTTGAGGTCTCCTTTTCCCAGGTTCCAAGGTTGAATTCTTTCTTCCTTTTGGTTTCTGCCCTCCTAAGGTTGGTCCAATGGTTTGTGTAAGCTTCCTACAGGGTGAGATTTGTGCTGAGTTTTTCTGTTTGTTTTTCCTCTGATGGGCAAGGCTGAGTGAGGTGGGAATCCTGTGATGATTTGGTCTGTATTTTTGTTTTGTTGGTTGTTGAGATGTGGCGTCCTGCACAGGGTGCTTACTGGTGGTTGGGTGATGCCGGGTCTTGTATTCCAGTGGTTTCCTTTGTGTGAGTTCTCTGTGCTGCGATTCATGGGGTCGCAAAGAGTCAGACACGACTGAGCGACTGATCTGATCTGATCTGAGGGTTAGTTCTCTCGTAGTCTAGGATCTTGGAGTCAGTGCTCCCACTCCAAAGGCTCAGGGCTTGATCTCAAGCTTTGCGTGGCTCTGCATTATTATTTTCTGCTGGCCAGGTACCCCTGTCTGCTCTCAGCTGGTGTTCTGCATGCACTGCTGTGTCTGAAGGTGTATTCCTGATGTATCTGCAGAGAGAGGTGTACTCCATGTCCACCTACTCCTCTGCCATCTTGTTCTCCGCCTGGATGCTTACTCAGTTTTGAACTGAGTTGGAAGCTATCAAGTTTCTGAAAAGATTATAGAACACCTATCTCAGCAGGGCTGGGTTTGTTGTTAATGAATCTCTACAAACAAAATCCGAGTCTGTCAACTAGTAGAAGTTTGCCTGTTCCTTTTCTCAACTGCCAAGTGCTGGTGGGCAGCCAGACCACTGCAGGGAATCTTGAAGGAAAGAACCTCAGGACAAATGGTCCAAGCAGCTGCTAGGGTCTTGCCCCAATATTCCTTGATCAGAATCAGCTAGCCACGAGCAGCAAGTCTTCTGGCTGGCTAAGCCAAATTGATACCGAGTCCAAGCTTACTCTGCTCGCTGCATGACAAGCCAATGAATCTGAGAGACAAGGGGCTGAGGCAAGAAAGAGACTATTTGGGGGCCAACTGATCAAGAAGATGGCAGGCTAGCGCCTCAAAAGAGCTCATCATCCTTTAAAAAAAAAAAATTTATTGGGTGATTTAATGTGCAGCCAGGATTAAGAAAAATTTTGCTGTCATTGTTCAGTCACTAAGTCATGTGTCCGACTCTTTGCAGCCCCATGAACTGCAGCATGCCTGGCTCCTCTATCCTTCACTATATAAGAAAAACTAATTAAGGGGAAAACACAACTTTCAGAAAGAAATAGCAACTGGAAACCAGAGGTGTTTCCCTTCACGAGGACCTGAAAGAGATACACCTGAGAAGGAGGCATCAGCTTGTCCTACCATCCTCCCTTAAACCTTAAGCAGAACTAGGAAATTACGAGGAGAGCAAGAGGTTGCATTACTGGGCTTCTGACTGAGCCCCTCCCCCCACCCACCCATGATATTCTCCCCCAACCCATCTCACCCCTGATATTCTGTGCTTTTCAGTCTTTTACCAGGGATATATTTCAGATGTATTTCAGCAGGAAAAGACATCAGAACTCATTTCAAAAACACATGCTATTCCTACAAAACATGACTTTCCTCTCCCCAAAAGACTTTCTTAATATATTTGGAGAGATATCTTTTGCCAGAACAATATTCAGTGGCTTCCTTTGTATTTTTTGAATATGTAATAAACACAATAAAAATTTCAAGCAGTGTAAAAGATTATACAATAAAAAGCAATTCTCATTTATCCCTGACCTCCCTGCTCTGCTCCCACTCAAGGCCCCTCCCCAGAAGCAATTACTTTTATTGGTTTCATGGTATCTTTCCCCAGATAAACAAGCTGTGTCTTCCCTTTTTTCATTTAAGCACTAAATCTTGGAAATCATTCCATAACAGTACACACAGATCTACCCAACTGTATTA
The DNA here is from genome assembly GCF_000754665.1 of Bison bison bison. NCBI lineage: Eukaryota > Metazoa > Chordata > Mammalia > Artiodactyla > Bovidae > Bison > Bison bison. Next base: position 5,412,374 of record NW_011494644.1, read on the forward strand.
ATTGGCTATTCCATCATGTATCTAACCCATACTGATGGACATTTAGATTGGTTCTTGTCTTAAACTGTTAAAGACTTTGAAAAAAGGGTCAACAAGAGTTAGGTGCTTCATCAGATGAGAACAGGGGAGGCTCAAATATCACAGAGGAGAAGGGGGTGGGGATCCCCTGGGAAGCTGGGTGGAGGGAAGTGATCCCCCCGGGGGCCCCCAACACAGCCCTGGCTGATCATGTGCATTTCTGCCCCACAGGAGCCTCATGCCTCGGACCCTCGAGAGTCAGATCACACTGGAAAAGACCCCCAGCTATTTTGTCACTCAAGAGGCCCCTCGCCGGATCTTCAACATGTCCCGAGACACCAAGCTGATCGTGGTCGTACGGAACCCGGTGACCCGTGCCATCTCGGATTACACCCAGACGCTCTCCAAGAAGCCAGACATCCCCACGTTTGAGGGCCTCTCGTTCCGCAACCGCACCCTGGGCCTGGTGGATGTGTCCTGGAACGCCATCCGCATCGGCATGTACGCACTGCACCTGGAGAGCTGGCTGCGTTACTTCCCATTGGCTCAGATCCACTTCGTCAGTGGCGAGCGGCTCATCACCGACCCGGCGGGCGAGATGGGGCGCGTCCAGGACTTCCTGGGCATTAAGAGGCTCATCACGGACAAGCACTTCTACTTCAACAAAACCAAAGGATTCCCTTGCTTGAAAAAAACAGAATCGAGCCTCCTGCCTCGATGCCTGGGCAAATCAAAAGGCAGAACTCATGTACAGATCGACCCTGAAGTGATAGACCAACTCCGGGAATTTTATAGACCATATAATATTAAATTTTATGAAACTGTTGGGCAGGACTTCAGGTGGGAATGAGCCACAGAGATTCAAGGGCTCTTCCGATAGTCTCTTCCATGAGGTTTGCCCTGAGAGCCTCTGACTCTTCCCTCAGTGAATCCAGGCTCCAGTCCCTATTCCCCTCTTGGGTTCTATCCTCTTGGAATGGGGAAGCCCAGCTAAAGGCCAAGAGACCAGGGAGGGTCCTTGCCACTAGCTCTCCCCAGTCTGTCCAGGCACAGTTGATCTATTTCTGGCACATCTGGTCAGTTCCTAATAGTTTCCCTTCAGCCCATATGAGGCCCTGGGAAATTGTTTCAGGAAGCACAGATCTTCTGATTATAGATACATATTATAAGTGGTGATGGTTCTGTTGCTATGAACACAGCAGTCTGTCCCATCACTGTCCACCCTGGAGTGGGCTTAATTCCAAGTGGCATGTACCTCCCCTCTGAGCTTAACTCTCTGGAGCTGCCCTGGGTGATGGATGGGGACCAGCCTTGTCCTCCTGACCTTAGCAGCTCGTGCAGAGATTGTGGAGCTGGAAGTGTTCCCCCTGGCCACTCTTAGGAGACAGACCCTTTGCTGATGAAATAAACCAGTGATTTCAAAGCCTGTGGTTTCAACTCTGCTTGAAGGGGAACTGTCTTTAAAAACCACCCTGTGATTCTCCCTGCTCCCTGTGGACAAAAGCACATAATTCTGCTGTTACGGGTACTTTCCTCACGCGAGCTTTCATGTTCAGCATGCAATGGAATCATGCTTGTCCATGTGAAATAAATACGGCTCTCTCATGTCCTTATGGCTGGGCTTTCTCTGTGAGTCAGGCCTGGGGCATGGCTCATTCCTCCAGCTCCTCCCAGCAAGGTGGGGCTGTGCTGGGGATGGTGTGGGAGGGCAGTGAGAGGAGAAGCAAGGGGGTGGGGGAAGGAGAAGAGGTTCTTGCTGGGGAGACCTGTAAGGGCATCCTCTTCCTGAAACATAGTCTGATGAAGTCAGCTCTCCGTGTTAAGCTTTACAGCTGAGATGAAGCCAAACTAGAGGCTGACAGGACATCAGACATGTTTTTGCTTGGCCAGCTTGACATTTGGAAATAATTTCCCACATTACAAACTTGGGAGTGTTCATGTAAAATATGGAGTTCCAGCTTCTTAAAAACATTTTTTTATTGGAGTATAGTTGATTTACAGTGTTGTGTTCATTCCTTCTCTACAGCAAAATGAATCATAAATATATGTGTGTGTGTATATATACATGCCCACTCTTTTTTAGATTTTTTTTCCCAATATAGGTCATTATGGAACATTTGAATAGAGTTCCCTGTACTACACAGTAGGTCCTTTATTTTACATATAGTAGTGTATATATGTCAATCACAATCTCACGATTTATCCCTCCCCCTATCGTTTCCCCCAGTAACCATAAGATCGTTTTCTACGTCTATGACTGTTTTTCTGTTGTGTAAATAAGTTCATTTGCACCATTTTTTAGATTACACATATAAGCAATATCATATGATATTTGTCTTTCTCTGTCCAACTTACTTCACTCAGTGTGACATGGCGACTTGGCCAGCTGAGCCTGTGCTTCATGACTGCCACCTCAGATGGGACCTGCACTCCTCGATTTTTCAGACCCCAACTGGACCCCCTCATCATCATGTAAGGCACTGTAATGCCTTATAGTGACCCCTGTAAGGCATTTGAGTTCACAGGCCTGTTTTGAGTATGTACCATGGTCTCAGAATAAAGTCTGAATCCTCCAGCATGGTGCTTGGGACAACGCCGATGGCAGCTTTGGGATTACCTTCTTCTCCCTCCTCACCCTCTGCTCCAGTCTTACAGAACTGTGTGCCTTTTCTTGACATTTTCTGTATCCATGCCTTGCTTGCCCCCAGGCATCTCCAGCTAATGGAAACCCCTGCTCCCATAAGACTTCACTCAAGTGTCTCTGGCTTGATATTTGTGCAGCCATCCCCCACCAAGCTGACTTATCTGCTTGCTCTTCTGCACGTGGTAGTTTGTATACATCTCAGTTCTAGCTTTTATCACATTAGAGTATCATTACTTGTATAAATGCCTGTCTTGACCATAGACCCTGAACTCCCTGAGAGTCAAGACTGAATCTTGCTGATATGCAGTAGGCACACAGCAAATGTTTGAGGGATGAATGTGTAAGTGGATGAACGGATGTTGGAAGTCTGGTGACATGGACAGGAATGTCTCATGGAACTGGACTTCTGGGACACTTGCCAGATAGCTCCACAGGACCCACAGGTAGCTGGGAAGGATTGCTGAACCTCCAGGGGCCCCTTTGCCCTTTGTCTGCTCTGTCAGGCATCATGGAAGGCTCCTGAAAATAAGAGTCTGACTTACAAGACTTACAAAAGCCTGAGATATTAGCTCTGTGTCTGAGTACGTTTTTCTACCCCAAGCATCTTAGGAAATTACTTAGGAAAATCAAATGACTGAGAATATGGTACCAATTAATCCATGGTTCCAAGCATCCCCCATGGGCATGGAGAAGGGGGACAGAGGCCAGTGGGAGCTACCACCACCCAGAAACTGGGCACTGAACCTCTGGGGACCAGAAGAAGAATGAGTTGGATATGGACATTAATGAATTGCCCTTGTACATTCCCCTGCAAAAGTATTTGGTGTCCTGTGATCCTGGACAAGGTTGTAGCCAGAAGGAGATAGAATTACACTGGGACCCAGAGGAAATACCCAAGAAACTGTGAAATGTGCTTGTTTATCCTGATCAGGAATTAGAATTGATGAAATTTCTGAATTTTGTATGCACAAATGCAGCTTTATTCCTTTGCATTATAAGCATTCTCAGATCTCCCAGACTAAGTGGCCTCTAAGTATTAATGAATAGGTCAGGATCTATGGTAATTAATGTATCAATCATCATATGCAAATAAAAGATGCTAAAGTACCTTAAAAATCCTAGTTTAAACAAGTGAAGGCAGGTGTATACACGGGTCTGTTCAGCAAACTCTGATTTTTAATCCAGTGCAAATATATCCTTTCACCCAGGCTGCCTGAGGGCAAGCTTGCACAAGCTCCAAATTAGTGTGGTTTAAATAGATGAAGTCTGGCTATTCAAATGTGAAACGAAGAAGGCTCCTCCAGGCCTCTGTGTGTGTGTGTGTGTGTGTGTGTTTGAAGTGTGTTTTTCTCTCTCACTAACAGTACAGGGTGCACAGAAATTCCCAAATACCAGAGAATCAGGTTCCTTCCACCCTAGAGCCCACAATTCATGATGGCTCATTCCACTAGCGTAACAGGAGTGTGGAAGTCATTGAGATCACCCGAAAGAGAACACACAGAGAGCCTCCTGACACAAAACCACCATAGCGAATTTATTTTCGGGGTAGCAATGGAGAAACAGACCTAGAGAACAGACCTATGGGCATGGGGGAGGGGAGGAGGGAGAAGGGGAGATGTATGGAGAGAGTAACATGGAAATTTACAACACCATATGTAAAATAGGTAGCCAATGGGAATTTGCCGTATGACTCAGGGAACTCAAACAGGGGCTCTGTGACAGACTGAAGAGTGGGATGGGGAGGGAGATGGAAGGGAGGTCCAGGAGGGAGGGGACATGGGTGTTACCAATGGCTGATTCTTATTGATATATGACAGAAAACCACAAAATTCCATAAAGCAATTATCCTTCAATTAAAATTTTTTTTTAATTTTTTAATTTTTTTAAATTTTATTTTATTTTTAAACTTTACATAATTGTATTAGTTTTGCCAAATATCAAAATGAATCCATCACATTTTTAATGTTATATATATTAAAAAAAACTTCCATAGCAAGGAGTCTTCGTTGGGAAGGCTCCAGGTGTGCCCTGGAAGTTGTTGGTTCAGGGAAGCTGGAGGCAGGCTAACCAGAAGGGAACATCTCATGTGACTGCAATGCCTTCCATGTCTTATCAACCCTACAAAGCAAGTCTTGTTTCAAAGTGTAAATACTGGACAGATGGGCGTGATGGTTAAGAGCAGGGACTGTCTGAGTTCTGACTCTAACTCACTACTCCCTTACTCTGGGATCTTGGGCAAGTTATTTGATGCTCACTGTGCCAGTTTCCCCCATCTGTGAAACAGAGGTGCTAAAAATAGTACCCACATCATAGTGGTTTTATGAGATTTAGACATGTCAATTCATGTGAAGTTTGAGAATCACATTCAAAAGTGGTAACTGATATTGACATCATTCCAATCTTTGAGGTGAGGAAACAGGCTGAACAAAGTGAAGAAAGTCAAGTTCATACAAGTAGTAGAGGCAGGAGTCAACCCAGGCATTCCTCTCAAGAGAGATGGGTGAGCGAGTGAGTCCGGTGCAGTAATTGGAGAGAATGCAAGATGGAGGGTGGCGTAAAGGAAGGCGGCGTTAACACAGTCAGCGAGGAGTTCATGAGAAAGAACATGGATCCCCTTCCTGCTCCATCTCCAGTTGTAAAATCTCACCACCTCTTGAATAAAGCTCAGCTCGTTTATTAGACACCACAGCTGTAATGACATTACATCTCCCAGAAACAAAAAGGACATTATGGGATCTGGTCTTCAAATTTGGTAAAGAACCTACTAGATGAAATACAGAAAAAGTAGGAATCGATGGGATTTCTTTTGTTCTGCAAATATTTACTGAACAATTTAGGCAGACACCGAAGATACACAGTTGTGTGAACGTTTGTTCCTGTTTCCTCCTCGGAGCTCCCAGACTAATGAGGATGAGAGACACATAAACGATTACTCTATAACATAATAAGCTGCAAGTATGTGATGAGCGCTCAGGGAAGAGGACGAGGACTTCCGTGGAGGAAGTGGCAGTGGAGCCATGTCTTAAAGAATGCTGAGGAATTCATCCTTTGGAGAAGAGTGTTATATGCCAGTCTGAAATGCTGCGGGAACCTGTTTTTCTAGGTCAGGACAACCAGAAACAAGGATTAAGGGCACTGGGCTAAATTCCAGTCACTGGATTGGACCCTAGGCCTATCCACACCACATCCCAGTTCAAGGGCTAGTCTCAATTTTTCCACAAATTCAGAGTGGACCCCACACCTGCCTACCCAATACTAAGGGCAGAAATGCAAAGCCACTCTTTTTCCAGGATAAGATGAGCCACTAGTCTGCTTAGATGCCTTCTATGGGAGACAAACGTCCTCTCTCCCTCTCACTCCACCTCCCATTGCCCAGCCCTGGAGAGCCAAAGAACCAATTCAGGTGGATAAATAGATGCCCCAAGGGGCCTCTCACACTTGAACAATGAATTTGGTTCTTGATAAAATTGGCTTCCTGATAAATAAGGAGAACATACTGCTTTTTTCACTTGGGAGAAACAAGAAAAGAAGGAAGGAAAGAAAGGGAGAGGGAGGGAGGAAGGAAGAAAGGAAACATATACCTCAGCCTCCAAAACAGCTTAGAATGAAACGGAAATATGACTGTGCCATTTAGGAATATATATATTCCTATATGCTTGACTGCTTTTTATTGACAACAGTAACTTAAATAAATTAGGGATTTATTTTCTCAAATTAAAGAACTCTGGAGTTGGACAGTCTAGTACTGGTACAGCAGCTCTCTTAACAGGGATTCAGATGCCTTCTGTCTAGTACATCAACTTCCCTGGTGGCTCAGATGGTAAAGCGTCTGTCTACAATGCCGGAGACCTGGGTTCAATCCCTGGGTTGGGAAGATTCCAGTACTATTGCCTGGAAAATCCCATGGACAGAGGAGCCTGGTAGGCTACAGTCCATGGGGTCACAAAGAGTCAGACACAACTGCGCAACTTCACTAGTACATCACCTTTAGTCCATTGGCTTGCATCCTCATGGCCCAAAATGGATGCTGTTGCTCCAGCCACCACATCTCTGTTCCAGTCAGAAAGAAGGTTAAAAAGAAAGTTAGAAAAACACTCCTGCTAATCAATTCAACCCCATCTGAGGAGATTTCCTAGATATTCTACTCAGTAACTTATACTTACATCTCATGGACTACTGTTATCTGAAAAATGGCCTAAGAAAATATAGTCTGTTAGCTAAACATATTACCTCCCTGACAACCCAGGATTTTGACACTAAGGAAAAATAAGAGAATGGATACTGAGAAGGCAATTAACAATCTTCATAACAATAGCCTCCAACAATTTGAAAAATCTGTCTCTTAGATTACTGATATATTCCAACAAGTCCTGAAAATCTCCCACAACCATCTTCCAGTTCCACCCACTTTGAGACCTTCTGTTTGTCTCCCTATCTCTTGCACTTGATCTCTCAAGGCAAATGTCTCCAGAATCAACTTCTCCCAGCCTGCATCTCCAGCTAGTAGATCAGTTCTCTGAAGGGAGCACGGTGGGCAATAAGGGGAATATCTGCTTTGTAGAATTTGCCAATTTCCCTGGTGTAAATGCACCCACTGGAGGCAATTACAAGCTACTGATGTGACATCATTCAATGCAGTGCTGAACCGTCTCTCCAGAGGCTGCCTCCTTAGCTCTGGCACACCAGCACCATAAAATCTCTCATTCCCTGCTTCCCCAACCAGGAAGCACTTGAGAAAATGAGGAGCCCTGGATCCTTGTTATGCACCACTGCCTGGATGAGACCTGAGCTGGGGACACTGGACTGATATTTTCAACACTTCTAAAACAAGTCAGATTGCGCTTTATCTGATGATGTGAGGCAGCCACGTCAGACAAGTATTTAATTGACTTAAATTCAATTATATTCTGTCAGAGAGAGAAGAGGAGCGGTGATTTAAACAGTGTGAGCAATTCTATCCGTCATCTTGCTCCATGACAGTGACCATGAGAGGATGCTGGGATTTTCCGTCCCCTCCATCCCCCTCCACGCCCATCACCACGTGCGAGCATTTTGCCTCTCTGATTGTGATGCTGATGTAGATTATTATTTATTCCTCACCCTCCATGGTCCCTAAAAACAAGCCAACTGCTGTCTTAATTGTCCAAGTGGATAAATAAACAAATCCATAGCAATGATGGAAGATAAAAGTGGTAGTGTTAGACTGGGGACATTTCTGCAGGCAATTTGGCTTCCCTGCCTTTGTTAGCTTTAGACCCACTCTCTGAGTAAGAGGCAACTCCCTTTACTTGCCTTCCTCACTTGGCATACAACCCCTGCATGCATGCATACACACACACACACACACACACACACACTCAGGCTGCCTGAGAAGGGACAAGACCATGAGTGAAAGGTGGCAAAAGAAAAGCAGGGGAGGATGGGAGAGCTGCCAGCAGTTTTTAATTCCTACATCCACCTTCCTCCTTGCTGGGGCCACATGGTTGCGGCCCCTCCCTCACTCTGCAGAGGGTTTGGCAGGAGCGCACCCAGTGGGCATGTGTGTGACTGACACTCATTTCACTTCTATGTCCCTTGGAGGATGGGAGACGAGTCTGTGTGACTGACACGTGTCAGGCTGATCCACGTCTAACCACAACATGATTGATGACACATGGCTAATTGGATCACGGCTGACTGACACACGCTTTGTGGGCATGGCCCGCCCAGCACACCTCAGCTTGTCTGAGGAGCACCAGTGTGATTGACGCAGGCTCAGCCCTGCAGTGGAGCTGGCAACTTGCCTGCAGTCCTGCCCTTGGGCTTCTGGAAAGGGGCTCTTTTCCCCACTAAGCCTGAAACAAAGGATGCATTTGCAGCTTGGCCACAGCTCCTCAGCCCCCGACCTGGCTGTCCTTCCAGGCTGGGCATCTGGCTCTGTCAGAGCCCAGTATGAGCCCTGTAGTTCACTCTACACAGATCAACCCGGTCCCAGTGGGGTCCATTCTAGGCTCCTCAAGTGGCTTTTCAAGGCACCTTATGCCACCTTCAGAGTCTTGAACCTTCTTTCCAGAGGCTGTAGACACTCAGAGCCCTTGGGCAAAGGTCCAGCAAGAGAACTCCAGGTAACATGGAGACATGAAGATAAAATGACAGAGGCAAAATATCAAGGGAAACAAAGATATTTATACAGGACTTCATCTTTCTCCTGCCTTTGAATGATATTAACCTGACTTATAAACTTGTTTAAGGGCACAAAGTCCTTTCATATACTTTACATAATTTTCTCTTTATAATAACTAAGATTCGTATTTCTGCTTTGCAGAGGGAAGAAATTGACACCCAAAGATTTTTTAAGCTAGTTGTCTAGGGTCTCACAGCCAGGACTCAAATCTATAATTCTCACTCCAATTCCCTCTTTGTGAGGAAGAGACTTATGCTGCAGTATGAAAATTTAAATCGTCTTTTAGGAAGAACTTGACATCAACAAAGGCTGTTAGACCTGGGAATGAAGAAAAGACATGTGGTGGCTTTTAGCTAACATTCTTTAAGTGCAGGAAAATAATATCTGAGAAATGAAGATAAGATCGGCGTAAAGTCTGAGTGTTTTGTCTGTGGCAACAAAGGCTTGAGATTTGACCCAAGCCTTCCCTTGAAAATTAAACTAACTTTGGAGAGTCGAGTTGCTGCAAGGATCAACATAAAATTCCAGGTCAGAAGTTAAATTATCAAGAGAAAGATAGAATCATGTCAAGAAATGTTTGTGATAAATGTTCCATGATGATTGAGCTCAAACACGGCTCTGAGTTTCTGAACAATCAAGGCAAAGAGAACAACGGATGGGTAATGTGCTGCATATGACCTAATGCTGTGAGCTCAAGGGAGAGAGAATCAATTTCCTAGGGGAGAGCTAGTGGTCAATAAAACATATTCTTGATAATTATTTTTACAGTAACTCCTGGAATATCCCCATATTTGTCTTAGATAGTATGTGTTAGTCACTCAGTCATATCTGACTCTTTGAGACTCCATGGACTGTAGTCCACCAAGCTCCTCTGTCCATGGAATTCTCCAGGCAAGAATACTGGAGTGGATTGCCATTTCATTCTCCAGGGCATCTTCCTGACCCAGGGATCGAACCCAGGTCTCCCACATTGCAGGCATATTCTTTACCCTCTGAGCCACCAGGGAAGCCGCTTTCTTACATAAAGTGATATAAACACAAAACAGTAAGAATGATGAGTCTATTAAGAAGATTCTGTGGGGGATCAAGGTTCCACTGATGCAAATGATAGCTAGTCTCAGTGAATAGACGGATAAAGCCTGGCAAATCCTGAGAGGGAAAAATTATGACTTTATTCTTCCTAGAGCAACAGTCACCTGATTCTGGCATTGGCTGCAGGCAAATGATGCACCACGGATATCACTAGTGAGCCTACGCAAGACAAGTATTCTATGACTTCAAGTGATAGTAGACTCCTAATAAAGAAATTGGGCAAATGGTGAACAAAAGTGATCATTTATAACGAAAACAACTAAAATTTTTATTATTCTAAAAAACGAAGTGTTATTAAAATAACTATTGACAAAGCCGAGAGTTTGTCTCCTAAATGGTCCTCGGTTAATTAAAAATTCAGTAAATCTCCAAAATATTGTCATGGCCCTAACCTTAAAGATTCCGCAGTTAAAAAAATTCCAAAGTCCCTCTTTCACTTTGAAGGGTACATATCTGCATATAAAGTGACCCCAAAGTTTGGGTGGCCCATCGTGTTCCCAATAATACGTTTTCATATGTATTACCAACTTCAGTCTGTGAAGTTGAACCATGTGAAAATGCCAACATTCACATGCAAAAATGGCAGTCTTACATGGTTCGACCCAACAGAGATTTGTAGAAATTTAGAGGCAATAGTGAGCTAGCTACTTGTAATGTCTCATTTTTTTTTTCTTCCTCAGATGTATTTAAAATCACATTATCTGGACAGTTAAAAGGATTCAAAATACTGCTTTGTTCCCCTTCTTGTATCTTCATGAGATGATATTATTTAAATTGTTCTCATTAATTTTCGGCATCAAGACCTCATTTGAATTAATCTAACACTTCTCTGCCATGGTGGTCTCCCAGTCCCATGCACCCATTCCCAGGACACAAGAAGTCATGATTCTGTCATCATGATCATCCAACATTTCATTTAAGATAATCTTTTACATCTAACACTTGCACTGTGAGTTCACATCTCAAGAAATAATGATTGAATCAGTGTTAAATTTCTTTGTCTTTTCTGTTATCAAGTCCATCCAATGGCCTATCAGATCAGATCAGATCAGATCAGTCGTTCAGTCATGTCCGACTCTTTGCGACCCCATGAATCACAGCACGCCAGGCCTCCCTGTCCATCACCAGCTCCCGGAGTTCACTCAGACTCATGTCCATCGAGTTGGTGATGCCATCCAGCCATCTCATCCTCTGTCATCCCCTTCTCCTCTTGCCCCCAATCCCTCCCAGCATCAGAGTCTTTTCCAATGAGTCAACTCTTCGCATGAGGTGGCCAAAGTACTGGAGTTTCAGCTTTAACATCATTCCTTCCAAAGAAATCCCAGGGCTGATCTCCTTCAGAATAGACTGGTTGGATCTCCTTGCAGTCCAAGGGACTCTCAAGAGTCTTCTCCAACACCACAGTTCAAAAGCATCAATTCTTCGGCACTCAGCCTTCTTCACAGTCCAACTCTCACATCCATACATGACCACAGGAAAAACCATAGCCTTGACTAGACGAACCTTTGTTGGCAAAGTAATGTCTCTGCTTTTGAATATGCTTTCTATGTTGGTCATAACTTTCCTTCCAAGGAGTAAGCACCTTTTAATTTCATGGCTGCAGTCACCATCTGTAGTGATTTTGGAGCCCAGAAAAATAAAGTCTGACATTGTTTCCACTGTTTCCCCATCTATTTCCCATGAAGTGATGGGACCAGATGCCATGATCTTCGTTTTCTGAATGTTGAGCTTTAAGCCAATTTTTTCACTCTCCACTTTCACTTTCATCAAGAGGCTTTTTAGTTCCTCTTCACTTTCTGCCATAAGGGTGGTGTCATCTGCATATCTGAGGTTATTGATATTTCTCCCAGCAATCTTGATTCCAGCTTGTGTTTCTTCCAGTCCAGCGTTTCTCATGATGTACTCTGCATATAAGTTAAATGACCTATACAATATCCTAAATTAGCATTGAATCAGCTCACTTCAGGTATCCTCATGGTTCAAAATAAGTAATTTAGAGAATGTCCTTTAAATTGGATACATAATAAGGACTCAAATATAAGATGACCCATCTTCTCAGAGAGACTTTTTAGTGGGAGGAGCTGTCACCCCTCGTATAAACATATTTGGAGACTACTTTCAATTTTGAGTACAAGCGTATAGCAATTAATCTTTTGGGAAAATTCAGCAGCAGAATGGCCCCCAGGTAACTGAGTGAATAAACCTTTTGAGTAGGATAATTTAATATTTCCCATTTGGATGTCAAGATTTTTTTTTTTTTTTTTTTTTGCCAAATGCAGGTTTTCTTTTTGGCATAATTCACATTTAGCTCATTCTACCTGTTACCATTTAGCCTACAGGTCTGACTGCTTCCTCTTGTCTCCTGGGACCTGTGACTATAACCTGGACATCTGGGAGATCAAAGTATACCGGTCTTGTTTCCTTTGGCCATAGGCCATGTTTCTAATTCACATAGAAACTGCATCAAATTATTGAAGGACACAGTCTTATTTTATGCCATTAAAAACGTAAGAATTTGCTATTCTATCTCACAGTGAATTTAGGGGAAAAAAATGAAAGAGAGAGAGGAGAAGGAAGGAGGAAGGAGGAGACAGAATTAAAAGCTTTGGATCAATACTATTAAGATCATATGACTTGACCCATAAATGATTTATATATATGAAATCAAAGTCAATAATATATCAAGGGCCTTAGTTTATTTGTTCTAACCACTCTCTATTGAGTGAAACAGAGTCAAACTGTGATCAATGGTCAAATAACTGAGTTAAAGCTGCCTTAGGAGAACATTAGAATGGGAGAGCCTGATCTGCAGTTTTTGAAGATGAAATGTGGCATTGAAATTTCAGGGAATATTAATTGGACCAATTATTTCCCAAACTTTAGACATTTGATACAATTTTTTCTATAGCCACATATTACCTGTACTATTATTATCTTAATCTTTCTCTTTTAATCATCTTCTTTTTGTTCACTTAAATTTATTTTCAAAGGAAACCTTATGTTTCTATCATACATGGAGAATCAGTGCCACTAATTCTAATTAAAATACAAAAGCACAATCATTACTATGAGCGATTGTCTTTCCCCCATTTCTCTGATTTCAAAGAGAAGGAATTTCTACAAAACACTCCTAGATTCTTGTCTATCCTTTCTCCTCTCCCCAGAGGGGTGAGAATTTACCTGGTGGGTGAGCACAGTCCACATTTCTTGATTGGCTAGGTGGAGCTAATTTATCAAAAATCCTAGTTTCTGTCTCTTTCTCCTTCCCTCTCCACCCAAACAGGAGTCAGGCAGTGATCTGGGTAGGTGGGTCTGCTCTTCAGACTCACTTTCCCTGAGGTGGGCTTCCCACAATGCCAGCGAGGTGGGGAGAGCATTAGTAAGGATGCCTGAAGCTAACAAAACCAGGTTTCAGCTTAGCCTTTGTCATAATAAAATGTCATTGTAATCTCTCATCTGCCTTGGGCTTTATCTTTTTTTCTCAGTTGGCTCAGAATTCAAGTGAATGAATGGATCCATTATTATACTAAGTGAAGTAAGCCAGACAGAGAAAGACAAATATCATAGGATATCACGTATATGTGGAATCTATAAAAGTGATACAAATGAACCTATTTACAAAACAGAAATAGACCCACAGACATAGAAAACAAACTTCTGGTTACCAGAGAAGAAAGGAGAGGAGGGATAAATTAGGAGTTTGGGATTAACATACACACATTACAATATATAAAATAGACAACCAAGAAGGACCTACGGTATAGTGAAGGAAACTATACTAAATATTTTATAATGACCTCTAAGGGAAAAGAATCTGGACAATAATATATATGTGTGTGTAAATATATACATACACTTTGAATTCATATATACACTGAATCACTCTGCTATACACCTGAAACTAACAAAACATTATAAAACAACTATACTTCAACTAAAAAATGAAAAAGAACTCAGGTGGAAAGAGTAGGGTTGTGCTTTATTGGCTCCCTCAAATCCTAACAAGTATTTTAAATTAAAAAAAATTATCAATGTGCTACCTACAATTCTCTCACATACCAACAGTGAGGCATTCGTCTCACTTTGGGATATGCTAATAATGGACAATGATTTGAGACAAAGAAATTTATCTTGGTTTTCTAGCTAGAATAGATTACACTTTGCATTTACCTTGACAGATTCTATTCAAAGAGTTAATGATAATCGTTTGTAATACTTGGGGCACTCAAAACTGAGAGCAAAACCTAAGGTATTCTTGTGGTCAGATGTTTTCTTCAGGAGCAGGGCGATAGTCAAAAGATTAAAAAGACCTGTACAACATCGGCTGTGACCAAGGAGAACAGATTCCAGCTGTGTATAACCAGGATGGCCTGCTTCAGTCTGGGGACTACACCACGTTATTGGAGGCGCTGCTACCCAGAATGAGTTCTGCAGACCAGAACCATCAGCATTCCCTGGGAACTCTCAGAAATGCAGACTCTCAGGCCCCACTTCAGACCTGCTGGGTCAGAATCCACAGTTAACACGATCTTCAGGTGACTCCTATGTACACGAACGTATGAGAAGAACAGTGCATTTCTTCACTTCTAAAACTCTGCCAGTGGGGAAGGGAGAAATAAGGTGTTATTGCTCATCAGGTATGAAGTTTCAGTTATGCACGATGAACAAGTCTAGAAATGTGCTCTATGTAACAGTTCATTTGGTAAACACTCTGATACTGTGCACTTCAAATTTTGTTAAATGGATAAATCTCATGGTAAGTGTTCATACCATAATAATATAATAGTAAGTAGATCATAAAGGGACACAAAGAAACTTTTGGAGGTGATGATGAATATGTTTATCACCTTGATGGTGGGATTGGTATCACAGGTATATGCAAATGTCCAAACTCATCAAATTGTGTAAATTAAACACGTGCAGGTTTTGAAATACAGTTATATCTCAATAAAAACAATTTAAAAAAGAGAGAGACAGTACTAAGGATTTTCCACCTCCCCAAAACAACAACAAAAGCAAAAGCACCGCCAGGGGATATTAGTCTGCAGAACCCACCTGGAGTGGTGAGGCTCTCTGTAAGGCAGGCATGGAGGTCACTAGACTCTGGAACTGGGAGAAACCTTTTCAGGCATCAAAGTTGTGTCTGTTTCCCCAACTGCCCTCTTAGGGCCTCTGGCAACAGCAGCAGTGCCCCAGAATCTTACGTGGGTCCCTGGACAGCCAGGTACCAGGCCTCCCATTGCCAGTGTTTGCTGCCTCTCCACTGTCAAGAAAAAAGTTATTTCCAAGAAAACTTTAGAGAGTGCCTGAGTTAACTTTCTCGGATTGTTAAAGTGAAACCTTTGATTATAAAAGAAAGAAATGTAAAAAGGAAACATCTACAGCAAATAGGGCAAATGTTAACATTTGTTAAATTTCTATGGTGCATGAATGTCTATTATGCTATTTTTTATATGTTTGAAATTTTGAAATTAAAAGATTAAAAATCTATTAAGTGAAAATGATAGATTCCTAGCTGAGATCAGAAAAATTGCCAAGGAAAATATAAAAATCATCCAAAACTCCACCGCCCAGATATACATTTGGGGTTTTATCCTTTTGGTTCCCTTTCTTGTTCAAAGGAAATTTAAGATTTGCATTTTTTATTATAACTAGTCAAGCACATGCTTTTAACTCCTTCAGAAATTTCAACTGAAATGATCACAGGCAAATAAATAAAAATGAGTGGGTTGGGGGGGTGGTGGTCAGACCCAGAAAACAGGAATCTTGCCAAGCAACAAGCATAATGTGGGATGTCCACATAGAACCCCAGCTCAGGGTGATGGGGGCAGGGCAGGACACAGGCCCAGGGAGCTGAGTCCCCTGGCAGCAGGCCAAGCCACTGGAGGCACTTTCGCACTGAGCTCCTAATGAGGGCACTTAGAGGAGAGGGCAGTGCCCTACTAACTTCTGCTGCCAAAATAAACTCAGAAAGGAAACTGCTTTGCCCAGCAGGAAACTTCTCTCCTGCAATGCTGACTCCCAGAAATTCACTTCCTACTCACCACAGGCAACCAAAGCCCCAAACTAGCGAAGGAAAACTACAAAAATACAAGCTTCCCCATCTCCCATTTGTCTGAGACAAATAGATCAAACAAGGATATTGTGAGCTCACTGCCAGAATCTATTCTGTTTAAAACCCAGGAATGGACAAGATCTCTCTCTCTAAAGATGCGTAAGGAGAACAAAATTACAGGGGGGAAGAAAAAAACTAAGATTCGGGAATTTAAATCAAGATTGTGCTGAGATGTAAGCCAAGAATAAAGAATTATTCTTATTTCATATTTTCTTGTGATTTTAAAAGGCATTCACTCAGTTCAGTTCAGTTGCTCAGTCATGTCTGACTCTTTGCGACCCCATGGGCTGCAGCATGACAGGCCTCCCTGCCCATCACCACCTCCCAGAGTATACTCAACTCATGTC
>NW_011494644.1:5428852-5429121 GCF_000754665.1 Bison bison bison
GTGATGCCATCCAACCATCTCATCCTCTGTCGTCCTATTCTCCTCCCGCCTTCAGTCATTCCCAGGTTGTATGTAAAAGGCATTACATTTTATTTTTTAAAAATGGTAATAAAGAAACACTGGTTTTAGCCAAAAGACTTAGTTTCCTCATCTATAAAAAGGGCTGTTAATGGTAGTCCTCACCTCACAGAATTCTCAGGAAGATTAATGTCAAAGACTAATATATGTCAAATGTTTGGCAAAACAGTCACTCATATTACATATTCTTT